>NC_088397.1:57050640-57650640 GCF_034236695.1 Oncorhynchus nerka
GCATTTTGCAGGCGATCCTGGTACCTGCCGGCGTTCCTTTCCCAGTGCTCCCTCATTCTCGAACTCAAGCCCTCTTCTTTCCAGTTGGACTGATCAAAGAGTATTTAAGAGTATTTAATCCCGCTAATGTCCGGAAGGGTGCTCTCCTGGGCAATCCGCTGTTTGCCATAGCCTGGAGGAATTCATGGCAGAAATGAGGAAGGTTTTCGATTCTCCAGTACCCGGGAGGGAGGCAGGTAACTACAGCAGGTACATCAGAAATCCTGTAGTGTGGCAGACTACGCAGTAGATTTTTTTGCCCATTGGCCTCTGAGAGTTTCTGGAATCCGGAGGCTCTGTTTGACACCTTCCTCCACGGAATGTCAGAGTGGATAAAGTATGAGCTCGCAATTCGAGAAATACCACAGGAGTTCGATTCCCTCATCACCCTTGCGATTAGGATTGATGGGCGGGAATGCCGGTGTAAGAGGAGGTCGGGTCTCTGGAACACTCGTTCGTCTGCTGATTATGTCGCATGTCTTGAGGAATCTGGAAATCCCATAAGTTTGTATTTCCGAGGAAAGCTGAAAACACCCAAGGTTCCCCGAGAATCATCACGAAGTGAGAGTTAGATACTCCTGAGCCCATGAAACTGGGAAGAGCTATGTTATCAGTTGGGGAACGCTCACGTAGGCTGAATTCTAACTGTTCTGTGGTCTGTACAGTCTGTATTGTGGAGGGGCGGGACATTATATAGCCACCTGCCCGGTTAAGAAACCCATTTCTTTAGTGGGTACAAGTACTCTGGTGAGCCAGAGCTAATTTCCATCACCCGCCCACCTTTTTTTGTGATTCTGCTGTGGGGAGACCAGTCTAAGTCTCTCCGGGTGCTCATTGACTTTGGAGCTGATGAAAGTTTTATGGATGCTACCATGGTTTGTGAATTAGGTATTTCCACTCAACTTCTCCCCATGGATGCTAGGGCACTGGACGGCTGCTCGATTGGAAGAGTCACCCATAGCACAGTGCCCATTCATATACGGGTATCAGGAAACACAGTGATACCATACAGTTCGTCCTCATCAATTTCTCACTATTACTTCCGGCGCCGACAGAGATGGCCGCCTCGCTTCGTGTTCCTAGGATCCTATACAGTATTTTTTTTTATTATGTGTGTTGTTTCTTACATTGTTACAACAGGAAATCTTAAGTTTTATGACATACAGTCGGGAGTAACTATTGGATATAAGAGCAACGTCAACTCACCAACATTACGACCAGGAATACGACTTTCCCGAAGCGGATCCTCTGTTTTGTCCACCACCCAGGACAATGTATCAGATCCCAGATGGCGACCCAAAACAATGGCGCCGCAGAATGGGCAGACAGAGCAGTCTTCTGGTCAGGCTCCCTAGACGGACACATCGAGCACCACTCCCGAGCATACTACTCACCAATGTCCAGTCTCTGGACAACAAGGTAGACGAAATCCGAGCAACGGTTGCCTTCCGGAGAGACATCAAAGATTGTAACATTCTTTGTTTCACGGAAACATGGCTCATTCGGGATACGTCATCAGAGTCGGTACAGCCAGCTGGTTTCTTCATGCATCGCGCCAACAAAAATAATCATCTCTCTGGTAAGAAGAAGGGCGGGAGTGTATGCCTTACGATTAATGAGACGTGGTGCGATCATAACAACATACAGGAACACAAGTCCTTTTGTTCACCTGACATAGAATTCCTTACAATCAAATGCCGACCGCATTATCTACTAAGAGAATTCTCTTCGATCATTATCACAGTCGTGTATATCCCCCCCAAAGAAGACACACCGATGGCCCTGAAATAACTTAATTTGACTCTATTTAAACTGGAAACCACATATATTGAGGCTGTGTTTATTGTAGCTGGGGATTTTAACAAGGCTAATCTGAAAACAAAGCTCCCTAAATTTGATCGGCATATCGAATGTGCGACCCGGGCTGGCAAAACCACTTTGAGGACAATACAGTGCCACTGACACGGCCCTCTACCAAAACCTGAGGGCTCTCCTTCACTGCAGCTAATGTGAGTAAAACATATAAACGTGTTAACCCTCGCAAGGCTGCTGGCCCAGACGGCATCCCCAGCCGCGTCCTCAGAGCATGCAGACCAGCTTGCTGGTGTGTTTACGGACATATTCAATCAATCCTTATCTCAGTCTGCTGTTCCCACATGCTTCAAAAGGGCGACCATTGTTTCTGTTACCAAGAAAGCTAAGTTAACTGAGCTAAATGACTATCGCCACGTAGCACTCACTTCCGTCATCATGAAGTGCTTTGAGAGTCAAGGACCATATCACCTCCACACTACCTGACACCCTAGACCCACTCCAATTTGCTTACCGCCCCAATAGGTCCACAGACGACACAATCGCAATCACACTGCATACTGCCCTAACCCATCTGGAGAAGAGGAATACCTTGTAAGAATGCTGTTCATCGACTACAGCTCAGCATTTAACACCATAGTGCCCTCCAAACTCGTCATTAAGCTCAAGACCCTGAATCTCGACCCCGCACTGTGCAATTCGGTCCTGGACTTCCTGACGGGCCATGCCCAGGTGGTGAGAGTAGGAAACAACATCTCCACCCCACTGATCCTCAACACTGGGGCCTCATAAGGGTGCGTTCTCAGCCTTCTCCTGTACTCCCTGTCACCCATGACTGCGTGGCCATGCACGCCTCCAACTCAATCATCAAGTTACAGACGACACTACAGTGGTAGGCTTGATTACCAACAACAACAGGACGGCCTACAGGGAGGAGGTGAGGGCCCTCGGAGTGTGGTCTCAGAAAAATAACTTCACACTCAATTTCAACAAAACAGAGGAGATGATCGTGGACTTCAGGAAACAGGAGAGGAAGCAGCCCCAAATCCACATCGACCGGACAGTAGTGGAGAAGGTGGAAAGTTTTAATTTCCTCAGCGTACACATCACGGACAAACTGAAATGGTCCACCCACACAGACAGCGTGGTGAAAAAGGTGCAGCAGCGCCTCTTCAACCTCAGGAGGCTGAAGAAATTTGGCCTGTCACCAAAAACATTCACAAACTTTTACAGATGCACAATCGAGAGCATCCTGTCGGGCTGTATCACCGCTTGGTACGGCGACTGCTCCGCAAACAACCGTAAGGCTCTCCAGAGGGTATTGAGGTCTGCACAACGCATCACCGGGGGCAAACTACCTGCCCTCCAGGACACCTACACCACCCGATGTCACAGAAAGGCCAAAAAGATCATCAAGGACAACATCCACCCGAGCCACTGCCTGTTCACCCCGCTATCATCCAGAATGCGAGGTCAGTACAGGTGCATCAAAGCGGGGACCGAGATAATTAAAAACAGCTTATATCTCAAGGCCATCAGACTGCTCTTGAAACTCTGGGGGCGGTATTTCATTTTTGGATAAAAAACGTTCCCGTTTTAAACGGGATATTTTGTCATGACAAGATGCTCGACTATGCATATCATTGACAGCTTTGGATAGAAAATACTCTAACGTTTCCAAAACTGCTAAGATATTGTCTGTGAGTGCAACAGAACTGATGTTACAGGCAAACCCAGATAAAAATCCAATCAGGAAGTGCCCCATATTTTGAAAGCGCTGCATGCCAATGACTCCTTATATGGCTGTGAATGGGCTACGAATGAGCTTACGCTTTCTATGTATTCCCCAACGTGTCATCAGTATTGTGACGTATTTTTACGCATTTATGGGACCACATTGAGCAAGTGGTCATATGATGGCTCTCGCAGAAAATCTTGCGTAAAGTACAGAGGTAGCCATTATTCCAATTGCTTCTAATGAGAAACCAATTGTCCCGGTGGATATATTATCGAATAGATATGTGAAAAACACCTTGAGGATTGATTCTAAACAACATTTGCCATGTTTCTGTCGATATTTGGAAAAAAGTTCAGTGTTGTAGTGACCGCATTTTCCGGTCGATTTCTCAGTCAAACGTGAAGAACAAATGGAGCTATTTCGCCTACAAAAATAATATTTTTGGAAAAAAGGAACATTTGCTATCTAACTGGGCGTCTCGTGAGTGAAAACATCTGAAGTTCTTCAAAGGTAAATGATTTAATTTGATTGCTTTTCTTATTTTCGTGAAAATGTTGCCTGCTGCTAGCAGGGCATAATGCTATGCTAGGCTATGATAAACTTACACAAATGCTTGTCTAGCGTTGGCTGTAAAGCATATTTTGAAAATCTGAGATGACAGTGTGACTAGGAAAAGGCTAAGCTGTGTCTCAATATATTTCATTTGTGATTTTCATGAATAGGAATATTTTCTAGGGATATTTATGTCGGCTGCGTTATGCTAATTCGTTTCAGGCGATGATTACGCTCCCGGATCCGGGATGGGTAGTATCAAGAGGATTTATTAAACAGCCATCACTAACATTGAGTGGCTGCTGCCAACATACTGCCTCATCTCTAGCCACTTTAATAATGAGAAATTGATGTAATAAATGTATCACTAGCCACTTTAAACAATGCCACTTTATATAATGTTTACACACCCTACATTACTCATCTCATATGTATATACTGTACTCTATACCATCTACTGCATCTTGCCTATGCCGTTCGGCCATCGCTCATTCATATATATTTATGTACATATTCTTATTCATTCCTTTACACTTGTGTGTATAAGGTAGTTGTTGTGAAATTGTTAGATTACCTGTTAGATATTACTGCATGGTCGGAACTAGAAGCACAAGCATTTCGCTACACTCACATTAACCTCTGCTAACCATGTGTATGTGACAAATAAAACTTGATTTGATGTTCCTATGGTTTTGGGATTTTCTTGGTTCCAGAAACACAATCCTGTTACTGACTGGACCACGAGCTCCATGCTGGGTTGGAGCCTGTGTTGTCATCCCCCTCAGGACGTTACCCCCTACCACTCCTCTCCTCAGCTTTCGAACCTCGCCAGGGGACCTTCTGAATGCATACCACCTGGTTCGGATACGCGAAGGAGATGAGTGGAAGAACGCATTTAACACAGCCAGTGGACATTATGAGTACCAGGTCATGCCGTTTGGACTCACCAATGCCCCCGCTGTCTTCCAGGCTCTGGTAAATTATGTGCTCCTGGGCATGTTAAACCGATTTGTGTTCATCTAACTTGACGACATCCTGTTTTTTTCCCGGTCTGCCCAATAATACGTTCTTCATGTCAGAAAAGTCCTTCAGTGGCTCCTGGAGAATCAATTGTTCTTGAAAGCCGAGAAGTGTGAGTTCCATCGCTCTACAATCTCCTTTCTGGGATATGTCATCGCTGATAGATATGTCCAAATGAATCCTGAAAAAGTGAAAGCAGTGGTAGATTGGCCTCAACCTACGTCGAGGGTGCAGTTACAACGTTTCCTGGGATTCGCTAACTTCAACCAACGTTTCATTTGAGGCTACAGCACCATGGCGGCACCCCTCTCTGTACTCACCTCTCCCAAAGTACCGTTCACATGGTCTCCAGCTGTCGACAGAGCCTTTGTGGACCTGAAGCATCTGTTCACCACAGCACCCATCCTCGTCCACCCGGATCCATCCTGTCAATTTGTGGTGGAGGTCCCAGCGATCTGCCCAGGACCAAAAGCTCCACCCCTGTGCCTTCCTGTCCCATCCTCTCAATCCTGCAGAGAGGAACTACGATGTAAGCAACCGAGAACTCCTGGCGGTCAAGATGGCACTGGAAGAGTGGAGGCACTGGGTGGAAGGACCAGAACAGACATTCTTGGTTTGGACCGACCATAAAAAATTGGAATATCACCGTACAGCCAAGCGCCTTAACTCGGTGGGCCCGGTGGGCTTTATTGTTTACAAGATTCAACTTCACAATTTCTTACCTCCCAGGGTCCAACAATGTGAAGCCTGATGCTCTCCCATGCCTATACAAATCCTCTGCCACACCCTCGGTCTCCAAAACATTCTCCCTACCTCATGCCTTGCGGCTTCAGTGGGTTGGGGTATTGAAACCTTGTTCCGCAAGGTACAACGTTCCCAGCCTGAACCTGAAGGGGGCCCGGCTAACCGTTTGTTTGTCCCTAACTCAGTCCAGTCCCAGGTCCTGGAATGGGCTCATTTCTACAGGCTGACCTGTCATCATGGTTCCTGTCATACCCTAGCCTTCCTCCGACCACGTTTCTGGTGGCCCACAATGGTTCCTGACGTCTCTGCCTTCGTCGCCACGTGCACAGTGTGTGCTCAGATCAAGACTCCACGACAAGCTCCTTCTGGCCTCCTACCGCCACTACCTGTCCCTCATTGTCCCTGGTCTCATATCTATCTGGACTTTGTCACTGGGCTCCCTCCGTCTGATGGTAACACCGTCATTCTGACGGTAGTGGATCGGTTCTCCAAGGCCGCCCATTTCATCCCTCTTCCCAAACTACCCTCTGCCAAGGAGACGGCCCAGCTTATGGTGCAGCACGTCTTCCGGATCCCATGGACTTCCGGGGGTCATGGTCTCTGACCGGGGTCCTCAGTTCTCGTCTCAGTTCTGGAAAAGGATCTGCACCCTTCCTGGGTCGTCCGCCAGCCTGTCCTCCGGATTCCATCCCCAATCCAACAGACAGTCGGAGCGAGCTGACCAGGACCTGGAAACCACTAAGATGCCTGGTTTCAACCAACCCCACTACCTGGAGCCGACAACCTGGAACAACCTTCCCTGTTCAGCCATGGGACTCTCCACTTTTGAGTGATCTATGGGGTATCAGCCTCTGCTCTTCCCAGAACAAGAGTAGGAGGTCAACATACCCTCTCCCCAGATGTTTGTCCGCCGCTGTGGTCATTCCTGGAGAAGAGCTCGGGTGGCACTTCTCAAGACCAACTCCAGGTACCGTCAACAAGCGGACCGCCACCGGACTCCAGCTCCCCGTTAACGCGTTGGGCAGAGGGTATGGCTTCCAACACGGGACCTACCCCTTCGTTTGGAGTCCCCTAAACTGTCCCCCCGTTTCATTGGTCCTTTTCCAAACTCTAGAGTCCTTAGTTTCACTGCTGTCCGTCTTTTGTTACCCCGTACCCTCCATATTCACCCTACTTTCCATTTGTCTAGGATTAAGCCCGTGTCTCACAGCCCTTTGTCTTCTGTCTCCAGGCTCACCCTTCCTCCCCATGTCATCGATGGCCTACTGGCATACACAGTGAAATGCCTCCTGGGTGTTCGACCATGGGGCAGGGGTTTCCAGTACCTGTTTGACTGGGAGGTGCTGGGTTCCCGCTAGAGACATCCTGGATCCAGCACTCATCGTCGACTTCCACCGCCGACACCCCGGTCAACCAGGTATGCGCCCAGGTAGGACGCCAGGTTGCGCCCCTAGAGGGGGGGGGGGCGGTACTGTCACACCCTGATCTGTTTCACCTGTACTTGTGCTTGTCTCCACCCTCCTCCAGGTGTCACTTATTATCCCCAGTGTATTTTTCTCTGTGTTTCCTGTCTCTCTTTGCCAGTTTGTCTTGTTTTGTGAAGTCAACCAGCGTTTTTCCTAGCTACTATCTTTCCCAGTTTTTTCCCCCCCTAGCCATCCTGATGCTTACCCTTGGGCCAGGGCAGGCAGAGTGGTCAGGCAGGCAAGTACAGAGTCCAGAAACAGGCAATGATCAAAACCAGGGGGACTAGAAAAAGGTGAAAATGCAAAGCAGGAAAACAGGAAAACCGCTGGTAGGCTTGGACATACAAGATAAACTGTCACAGAGAGACAGGAAACTGGGATGAATACGCTGGGGATGACAAATGAAACCTGGAGGGGGTGGAGACAATATCAAGGACAGGTGAAACAGATCAGGGTGTGACAACCGTGGGTGATTGACAAACCACTGCTAAGACATGTTCAGCCTGACTGTTATCACAGTTCCATCTTAAATGAAATCATAAGATAAGCACCATGATGCAAATTGAAGCCTGGCATTTCGTTGTGTAGACTTTAAAATAATTATGTAATCGCATTGATCAGGACAGGGGGAGAGCATAGTGTGCAGGCAATTGAATTCTTACATAAGATAGATTTATTGTGATGGATATTCTTGTGTGGTGGAATATGGGTATTTGAATATAGTTGTGTGCTGTATAAATGATTAACTAAGAGAGGTGCTACTTATCATGATGTGCAATAGGGCCTTTATTTATTCAAAGGAGTCTAAAACAGGTGGGTGGTGGTTTGAATTAGAGACTGTTGACATTTCTAAAACATTTTATGGGATGACAATTAGAATGAGGTGCCTATGATCTTAAAGGATCATAGTTCGAAATGGATAAACTTTGGAATTTGACATTTAGATCAAAATCACTCCTTTAAACACTGAATACTTGCCTGACAGACACCTTCACACTTCATTAACAGTCAAATCAAATACTGAAAACATCAATTTCAATCAAGCTGCTACACAGAGGAGAGCTACTGTACAGGGAGCACAAAGCACAATGCCAGGGAGGACAAATTTCCCATCCAAATGTTGCTTGAGATTCTCTGCAAAGTTTCCTTTTAGCATACACTGTTATTGTAACGATGCACAAAGAAACACCATACATTACTCATATAGAGTAACACAGTAGCCTGAGTTTAGCTTATTATCTTATCACATTGTATTCAGGCAAAATTCATCTTCATTTTCACTGCCTTCCTTACCTGTTTTTCTGATTCTGAGAGTGGTGGAGCTATTGTCATGCACTTTGAGGAAGAGAGGTTCTAGGGATGACACAGGCTAAAATGTAGATTAATGACAGGGATCATCCAGCGGTGTTGTCAGCACCAGGCCACATCAATCACCACAATTTACCCAGGACTAATGATGGCCCAGGAAAACATCTTGATAATAAACTTTATAATGATGGATGGTGTCAGGGCATGTAAGGGAGAAAGCCCCGAGATCATGTTTCTTTGCACAGACGTCAGTGTTGCCAACCATACAAGAGGGAGTTTATGGTGTTTTGAAAGGGCTGCTTTTGTGAAAGTTTCATACTGTGTTTGTTGTTGACTTTTCTTCTCATTGTCAGTAAAACAAATTTTCACTTTATTCAAATGAAATGTCACAGACAACTCACCCAATCTGTTATCTTCAGTCAATCATAAGAAACTGTCGACATTATCCTCAGCAGTTGTTCCTTATTATCTTATCTTTTGTAAATATTCCACATTTTTTGGATGCACTGTGGGAGTTGGAACACTTTGTCCTGAACAAAGACTTAGTCCAAACAGAGGTGAACACCATGGTGCATTGCAACCAATTCCAGAAAAATCTCTCAGTTTCTAAAAAGTAGATGTTTTGATGCTTGGATTCACATTGTTTTTGTGGGTTTGTGGGACTGTGGGACTTCCAGATGACTGTGTAGGCTACAGTAATTGGTCAAAAATAATAAACAGCTATGATCTGGTAATGCTTGCTAGGTTGCTAAACCACAGGTTAAAATGTGCTTCCTGTTTTTTGACCATGTTACTGAAAGAACTGTCTGGATTACTGCCAGATCGGAACCATTTACTGAAGAACTTGTGGATCACAGTCAAAATAGGAAGAAGATTTTAATCTGTCGTTTAGCAACCTAGCAAATTACCAATGTGCTGGAATGTATAGCAGCTGTTTTAAGGCTCTTGACCAATTCTGCTACACTACATGACCAAAAGTATATGGACACCTGCTCATCGAACATCTCATACCATAATCACGGGCCTTAATTAGTAGTTAGTCCCCCTTTGCTGGTATAACAGGACCCACTCTTCTGGGAAGGCTTTTCACTAGATGTTGGAAAATTGCTGCAGGGAATTACTTCCATTCAGCCAAAGATAATTAGTTAGGTCGGCACTGATGTTGGGTGATTAGGCCTGGCTCGCATCTGGCGTTCCAATTCATCCCAAAGATGGGGTTGAGGTCAGGGATCTGTGCAGGCCAGTCAAGTTCTTCCACACCGATCTCAACAAACCATTTCCGTGTGGAACTCGCTTTCTGCAGAGTGGCATTATCATGCTGAAACAGGAAGGGGTCTTCCCCAAACTGTTGCCACAACATTGGAAGCACAGAATTGCCTAGAATGTCATTGTATGCTGCAGCATTAACATTTCCCTTCATTGGAACTAAAGTGCCTAGCCCGGACCATGAAAAATAGCCCCAGACCATTATTCCTCCTCCCCTAAACTTTAGAGTTGGCACTATGCATTGGGCCAGGTAGTGTTCTCCTGACATCGGCCAAACCCAGATTTGTCCGTGGACTGCCAGATGGGGAAGGGTGATTCATCACTCCGTTTCCACTGCTCCAGAGTCCAAAGGCGGCAAGGTTTACACCAGTCCAGCCTACGCTTGCCATTGCGCATGGTGACCTTAGGCTTGTGTGTGGCTGCTCGGCCATGGAACCCATTTCATGAAACTCCCTATGAACAGAGGCAGTTTGGAACGGCGGCATCCTATGACGGTGCCACGTTGCAAGTCACTGAGATCTTAAGTAAGAACAATGTACTGCCAATGTTTGTCTATGGAGATTGCATGGTGGTGTGCTAGATTTTATGTAGTTGTCAGCAACAGTAGAGCTGAAATAGAGTCCACATACTTTTGTACATATAATATATTTTGTGTGTTTCTTGTGCAGATCTTACATAATGTTTCCATTGTTTCCAATGATCGAAAAAAGCTTATGTACATCAGAACAGCAATCACTAACTTTGATTTGGATGAAGATTTCTACTTCAAAGTGTCGGCTGCGCAGTACATACTGCTCACCCCAGACCAAGCACTAATACCCGACAATCAGAATTGAAAGAGATAGCAATAGAACTTTAATATCTTCTGTTTTTCAGAAACTTGGCCCAGCTAGGGCATGGATTATATTCTAGATGGTTTTTCTTTGCACCGGCAAGACAGAATGGCAGCATTGATAAATTCAATGGAGGTGGTGTGTGTCTCTTTGTTAACTTCTTGGTGACAGGGGGCAGTATTTTCATGTCCAGATGAAATACATGCCCAAATTCAACTGCCTGCAACTCATCCCCAGAAGATCAGATATGCATATTATTAGTAGATTTTGATAGAAAACACTCTGAAGTTTCTAAAACTGTTTGAACCCTGTCTGTAAGTATAACATAACTTATTTAGCAGGCGAAACCCAGAGGACAAACCATTCAGATATTTTTTCAATGGGTTTTCTTTGGGAATCCAGATTTCTAAGGGACCTTTTTGCAGTTCCAATCGCTTCCACTGTATGTCAACAGTCTTTAGAAATTGGTTGAGGTTATTCCTTTGTGTAATGAAGAAGTAGCCCTGTTCAAAATGAGGGTCACTTCAAGTGTACTGTTAGATAGAGGCGCGTGACCAGAAAGCATGCTTCAGTTTGTTTTCTTCCTGTATTGAACACAGATCATCCCGTCTTCAATTTTATCGATTATTTACGTAAAAAAATACGTAAAGTTGTATTACAAATGTAGTTTGCAATGTTTTGGCAAAGTTTGCGGTAACTTTTGAAATATTTTGAAGTCACGTTGAGCAAGTTGGAACCGGTGTTTTTCTGGATCAAACGCGCCAAATAAATGGACATTTTGGATATATATTGACAGACTTAAACGAACAAAAGGACCATTTGTGATGTTTAGGAGACATATTGGAGTGCCAACAAAAGAAGCTTGTCAAAGGTAAGGCATGAATTATATTTTTATTTCTGCGTTTTGTGTCACGCCTGCAGGGTTGAAATATGCTTTGTCTCTTTGTATACTATGGTGCTATCCTCAGATAATAGCATTGTTTGCTTTCGCAGAAAGCCTTTTTGAAATCTGACATGTCGGCTGGATTCACAACAAGTGTAGCTTTAATTTGCTATCTTGCATGTGTGATTTAATGAAAGTTAGATTTTTATAGTAATTCATTTGAATTTGCCACTCTGCATTTTCCCTGGCTTTTGGCCAGGTGGGATGTCCCACATATCCCAGACAGGTTAACAGCTGGTGTGCAATCTCTATTAAGGATGTCTCGATGTTCTGTTAGCCTGAGTTTGAATACCTCATGATAAGCTGTTGACCATACCAAGAGAGTTTTAATTTATATTTTTCTGTTTGCACTAAACTGATGCTGGCACTAAGGTCGCAATGAATGAGCTGTGTAGGGCCATGAGCAAACAAGAAAATGCTCATCCCGAGGCAGCTCTCCTAGTGGCAGGTGATTTTAATGCAGGAAAACTGAATCCTGATTCCTGCTTACAAGAAAAACTCAAACAGGAAGCACAGGTGACACGCTCAATATGTAAGGGGTCCGATGAAGCGGATGCTAAACTATAGGACTGTTTTGCTAGCAAAGACTGGAATATGTTCTGGGACTCATCTGATGGCATTGACAAGTTTACCACATCAGTCACCGGCTTCAATAATAAGTGACTTTCAAGGAGCGAGGCAGAAATCCCGCTACGCCCTCCGACAAACCATGAAACACTAAAAGTGAAAAGATTGGACTAAGACTGAATTTTACGAGACCGGCTCTGACGATCAGGGTTGACAAACTATAATGTATTATAAAGGCGAACCCAGCCACAAGCTGCCCAGTGATGCAAGCCTACCAGATGAGCCGTCGATTCTCACTTCAAGTCAAGCAACAGTGTGTGAGAGCACCAGCTGTTCTACACTACTGTCTGTAGTCGACTGTCCGTAGACACTCTCCGTAGTCGATGTGAGTAAGACCTTTCAACAAGTTAACATTCACAAGTCCGCACGGCTAGATGGGTTACCAGGACGCGTACTCAGATCATGTGCTGACCAGCTGGCAAGTGTTTTTACTGGCTTTTTTTTAACCTCTCCCGGACCCAGCCTGTAATACCTAAAGTTGAAGTTGGAAGTTTACATACACTTAGGTTGAAATCATTAAAACTCGTTTTTCAACCACTCCACAAATGTCTTGTTAACATGACACAAGTCATTTTTCCAACAATTGTTTACAGTCAGATTATTACACTTAAAATTCACTGTATCACAATTCCAGTGGGTCAGAAGTTTACATACACTAAGTTGACTGTGCCTTTAAACAACTTAGAAAATTCCAGAAAATTATGTCATGGCTTCTGATAGGCTAATTGACATCATTTGATTCAATTGGAGGTGTACCTATGGATGTATTTCAAGGCCTACCTTTAAACTCAGTGCCTCTTTGCTTGACACCATGGTGAAATAAAAAGAAATCAGCCAAAACCTCAGAAAAAATTGTTGACCTCCACAAGTCTGGTTCATCCTTGGGAGGAATTTCCAAACTCCTGAAGGTACCATGTTCGTCTGTACAAACAATAGTACGCAAGTATAAACACCATGGGACGCAGCCGTCATACCACTCAGGAAGGAGACGCGTTCTGTTTCCTAGAGATGAACGTACTTTGGTGCGAAAAGTGCAAATCAGTCGCAACAGCAAAGGACATTGTGAAGATGTTGGAGGCAACAGGAACAAACGTGTCTATATCCACAGTAAAAATGAGTCCTGTATCGACATAACCTGAAAAGCCGCTCAGCAAGGTGGAACCCACTGCTCCATAACCGCCATAAAAAAAAGCCAATATCGTACTTTTTGGAGAAATGTCCTCTGGTCTGTTGAATAGAACTGTTTGGTCATATTGACCATCGTTATGTTTGGAGGAAAAAGGGGGAGGTTTGCAAGCCGAAGAACACCATCCCAACCGTGAAGCATAGGGGTGGCAGCATTATGTTATGTTGTGGGGGTGCTTGCTGCAGGAGGGTCTGGTGCGCTTCACAAAGTAGATGGCATCATGAGGCAGGAAAATGATGTGGATATATTGAAGCAACATCTCAAAACATCAGTCAGGAAGTTAAAGCAAATGGGTCTTCCAAATGGACAATGACACCAAACATACTTTCAAATTTGTTGCAGAATGGCTTAAGGACAATAAAGTCAAGGTATTGGAGTGGCCATCACTAAGCCCTGACCTCAAACCTATAGAAAATATGTGGGAAGAACTGAAAAAAGTGTGTGCTAGCAAGGAGGCCTACAAACCTGACACAGTTACACCAGCTCTGTCAGGAGGAATGGGACAAAATTCACTCAAACTTATTGTGGGAAGCAGTGGAAGGATATCTGAAACGTTTAACCCAAGTTAAGCAATTTCAAGTTAATGCTACCAAATATTATTTGAGTGTATATAAACTTCTGACCCACTGGGAATGTGATGAAAGATAAAAAGCTGAAATAAAAGCTGAAATAAATCATTATCTCTACTGTTATCCTGACATTTCACATTCTTAAAATAAAGTGATGATCCTAACTGACCTAAGACAGGGAATTTGTACTAGGATTAAATGTTAGGAATTGCGGAAAACTGGGTGTAAATGTATTTAGCTAATATGTATGTAAACTTCCGACGTTAACTGTACATATAAATATACGGATGAGCAATGGCAGAGCGGCACAGGCAAGATGCAATAGATGTCACGCCCTGACCTTAGAGATCCTTTTTATGTCTATATTTTGGTTTGGTCAGGGTGTGAGTTGGGGTGGGCATTCTGTGCTTTGTGTTCTATGTTTTCTATTTCCTTGTGATTGGCCGGGTATGGTTCTCAATCAGGGACAGCTGTCTATCGTTGTCTCTGATTGGGAACCATACTTAGGTACCCTTTTTCCGACCTGTGATTGTGGGAGGTTGACTTTGTTTAGAGCACTTTGCTTGTGAGCTTCACGGTTTGTTTTTGTAGTGCTTATTGTTTTGTTTGGCGTCATTTGGATTAATAAAGAAAATGTACGCTCATCACGCTGCACCTTGGTCCGCTCCTTCCAACAGCTGTGACAATAGATGGTATAAAATACAGTATATACATATGAGATTAGTAATGCCAGCTACGTAAACATTATTAAAGTGACTAGTGTTCCATTCCTTAAAGTGGCCAGTGATTTCTAGTCTATGCCTATAGGCAGCAGGCTCTAATGTGCTAGTGATGGCTGTCTGATGTACATGAGATTGAAGCTGTTTTTCAGTCTCTCGGTCCCAGCTTTGATGCACCTTTACTGGCCTAGCCTTCTGGATGATAGTGGGGTGAACAGGCAATGGCTCGGGTGGTTGATGTCCTTGATGATCTTTTTGGCCATCCTGTGACATTTGGTGGTGTAGGTGTCCTGGAGGGCGGATAGTTTGCTTTGAAGAATATAAAATATATTTTAATTTATTTAACACTTTTTTTGGATACTACATGATTCCATATGTGTTATTGCATAGTTTTGATGTCTTCACTATTATCCCTCAATGTATAAAATAATAAAAAATAAAGAAAAACCCTTGAATGAGTAGCTGTGTACAAACTTTTGACTAGTACTGTAACTGCAATTCTGCACTTACTGCATCCAAAATCTCACAGTTTTATGACATTTCAATATGCCACCTAAAGATTGGAAATAATTTCTAGTCATGTGTGAAATGAAAACATTTCCATTCAAAATCAAGTCAAAGTTTATTGGTCGGGTACACAGATTTGCAGGTATTATAGCAGGTGCAGTGAATGCTTATGTTGCTAGCTCCAACAGTGCTGTAGAATGTCTCTCAAATATGAATAGACAAAAATTACAACAAATCAAGAAATAACAATCCAAAGTAGATATTAGAGTGAGCATGTGAGAATTTTGAATATAAATATGTGGTGTGCATAGACAGCATATAATTTGGAAAACAAATGGTATGTCAAGCATACAGTATTTACAGTGCATTCGGAAAATATTCAAATCCATAAAAAAATCCTGATTTTGTTACATTAGAGACTTATTTTAAAATGTGTTAAATGCATTTATTCCTCAATCTACACACAATACCACATAATGACAAAGCAAAAACAGGTTTTTAGAAATGTTTGCAAATGTATTAAACATAAAAAACAGATGTCTTATTTACGTAAGTATTCAGATCCTTTGCTATGAGACTCAACATTTTGCTCAGGTGTTTTCCATTGATCACCCTCGATGTGTCTACAACTTGATTAGTTAGTCGGATTAGTTATCCTGGAGTCGCTTCCTCACTGTTGACGTTGAGACTGGTGTTTTGTGGGTACTGTTTAATGAAGCTGCCAGTTGAGGATTTGTGAGGCGTCTGTTTCTCAAACTAGACACTCTAATGTACTTGTCCTCTTGCTCAGTTGTGCACCGGGGCCTCCCACTCCTCTTTCTATTCTGCTTAGAGCCAGTTTACACTGTTTTGGGAAGGGAGTAGTACACAGTGTTGTACGAGATCTTCAGTTTCTAGCAATTTCTCGCATGAAATAGCCTTAATCTCTCAAAACAAGAATAGACTGACAAGTTTCAGAAGAAAGGTTTTTGTTTCTGGCCATTTTGAGCCTGTAATCAAACCCATAAATGCTGATGCTCCAGATACCCAACTCGTCTAAAGAAGGCCAGTTCTATTCCTTCTTTAATCAGTACAAGTTTTCAGCTGTTCTAACATAATTGGAATAGGGTTTTCTAATGATCAATTAGCCTTTTAAAATGAAAAACTTGGATTAGCTAACACAACGTGCCATTGTAACACAGGATTGAATATTGCTGAATATTGGCCTATGTAGATATTCCATAAAACATCTGCAGTTTCTAGCTACAATAGTCATTTACAACATTAAGAACGTATACACTTTTTTTCTGATAAATTTGAGATTTTAATTTTCAAAAAAATTGCTTTTCTACACGGACAAGGCCAGAACTTGTCCGTGTAGACCAATTTGGGTTTCCAATCTCGCAAAAAGAATGTGGTGATCAATGGCATCAAAAGAAGCACTAAGGCCTAGGAGCACGAGAACAGATGCAGAGCCTTGGTCTGACGCCATTAAAAGGTAATTTACCACCATGAGTGTAATATCAGTGCTATGATGAGGCCTAAAACCAGACTGAATCGTTTTGTATACATTGTTTGTCTTTTCTAACATTTTTGAGAGGAATGGGAGATTCGATTTAGGCCGATAGTTTTTATATTTTCTGGGTCAGGGTTTGGCTTTTTCAAGAGAGGCTTTATTACTGCCACTTTTAGTGAGTTTGGTACACATCCAGTGGATAGGGGTCAATTTATTATGAAAGATGATTTTTAGTTAGCTTTCCGACAGTATCAAAAATGCATTTAGGATTATTCTTATTCTCCTCAATTAAGTTGGAAAAATAGCTAGACAAAAGACTTCCAGTTTGGTGTAACTCAATCTCCGTTCCAATTTTCTTGAAGCTTGTTTCAGGGCTCGGGTATTTCCTGTATACCAGGGAGCTAATTTCTTATGATAAATGTTTTTTTGTTTTTAGGGGTGCGACTGTCTGTATCTAGGGTAATACGCAAGGTTAAATGTTGTTCCGATTTTCGTACTCTGACGTCCTTGCGTAGGTGGAGGGAGTCTGGAAGGGCATCTAGGAATCTTTGGATTGTCCGAGAATTTATAACACGGCTTTTGATGATCCTTGGTTGGGGTCTGAGCAGATTATTGGTTGCGATTGCAAATGTAATAAAATGCTGGTCTGATAGTCCAGGATTATGAGGAAAAACATTAAGATCACAATATCTTTCCACGGGACAAAACTAGGTCCAGAGTATGACCGTGGCAGTGAGTAGGCCTGGAGACATGTTGGACAAAACCCACTGAGTCGATGATGACTCCGAAAGACTTTTGGAGTGAATCTGCGGACTTTTCCATGTAAATATTAAAGTCACCAACAGTTAGAATATTATCTGTCATAACTCACATGATCCGATAGGTATTCAGGGAACTCAGTGAGGAATGCTGTATACGGCCCAGGATGCCTATGCACAGCAGCTATAAAATGTGATTGAGTAGGCTGCATAGATTTCATGACTTTTGATGCTCAAAAGACAAACAGTCATTTTTTGGGGGTAAATTGAAATTTGCTTAATGGCATGGTCTCAATGGCAATATTTGAGCTGACTACACTGACTGTGCAAGTGACAGACTCCACTAAGCTGGCAGGGTGGCTAACAGCCTGCTGCCTGGCCTGCACCCTATATCATTGTGGAGCTATGGATTGTCATTCTCAAAATTCCATCTTGATTGAAATGGTACTGTAGGCTATACCAAGTGCGGACCAACGCCAAAGTATTTTTTTGGTACCGTTGGTGGTACTGCAGACCGGCCATCTTTTTTTGGTGTTTTACAAGCGGTAGGTTTATCACATCAATGGGCATTTCTAAAATAGAATTTCAGGTGACACTGTAGGCTACACCTCAGTACGTATTTTCACCTTTCATTCAGAACCTAAATTTAATCTAATTTCAATGTCTGGAAAATACGTATTTTAGACATCTTTGCAATGTAATTTTGATAACTGGCACTATTCTAGTTTTGAGGGGGGTAGCATTTTTTTTTATCTCACCAAGGGCGGCAGAATGGCCAGGAAGGTTTTAATTTTTTGTTGCGTTCCATCTGTGCGCACTGTATAATCTCTTTTCGTTGATGTTGCAATATTGAAATCTGTTGTGCTGTCATAATAAGTCAGCGAATTGTGATGTTTGTAACAGCACTGTGTCAGTATCCAACTTCAGATTAATCAAAGACATTGACATGCACACATGAGCTTTTAGCCTATCATTGATTTATCCTACCTGCGAGGGATGCCAGCTGCCCCAGCCACAACTATGTAATGCAACTTCTTCCACTTTGCCGCTTTGATAATGTTATGGTGAGTGTGTGTGTTTGCACCACAGTCTAACACAGCAGGTAAACAGGGGAACTGAGCATCTGCTCCAGGTCCTCAGCTTTAAAACACTGGATTAATAATGAATAGCTGCTACGAGGCCTGCTAGTTTGTTTTACCCATTGATTTCTCTGGTGTTTGGCATTGATAGATTTCCTGTCCCCCTCTGCTGTGAGAGAGTAAAGTTGAGCTTGAATACAGGTTTTTATTGCAGCATCACTTTTCCTAAGGCAAGTAAATTGGTTGTTTATACGTCAATCGTGGTGCATTGAGGTGCCGAAAAGCACTTTTCATCCTAATGGATAAGAGATAAATCTAGCTGTGAATTTGATGCTCTATTTATGATTTGTCATAGTTTTAATGTGTTTTCCATGGTCTCTCAGGGTGAATTTAATGCAGCATATTCTCCATACACAGCTGCTTGTCCTCTGTTGATTAGCCACAAAGTTGCTTCGGGGAAAGTGAAAGATGGGTGGAATGTGAATCGCTCCATAGAGACATCAATGTGAGAACCAAAGGGAGGTAAGCGATTGGTCTCTGAGTACATCTATTGTCACTGACTCATTCTCTGGGACTTCGCCATTTGACGTTATGAAGTATGATGGCACGTCAACACACTTTATGCCTTTCTGAGACAATAAGTGACAACCATGCCCTCTCCACTTCCTCCCTCGCTGTTTGATGTCCCGCAACGCGTTGCCGTGACAGCAACGCCTGTGACATCCGTGTGACAGGCTCTGACGCATTTTATTGTTCCGATCCACTTCCCACCTTGGGACATTGCACACAAAATATGTAGGAACATACAGTATAGAAGTCACCTCTCTGTTCAATCTCACATGGACATTTGTCTTTGTCAGAATGTAACAGCAAGATGCTAGCTGGGGCATAACTCATTAACGTGGTTTAAAATAGGTATGAAAATGGTAGAATACTGAATGCAGAAATATAGTAATATGCAAGTTTTAATCTATGAAGGCTATATTGCATGTATTGCTGTAAGGAATACTCAAGTGCCTTTTTTAGTACTGTATGATCTCCTTCTAGAATAGGAGGCTTTGTTGTCTGTCTCATACAGCTAATTGTTTGGGGAATGCTTTACTAACTGATGTTGAAAGTGACACTTCTTGTTTCTCGGGTGAGGTTAATTAGTTGTTGTTGTTGTCCTACATGGCAGCACACATTCCGAATATCAATTTGCACAAGTGAGTAATTATTCTTTACTCACGTGGACCCCTTGTAGCCCACTGTCAAATGTCCATGTGTTGGGGAACTGTGCACATTATAGGACTCTTATACCATATGTGACCAACCGACTTGATTTGGTCTTATGTAGCGAAATGTTTTTTTTTTTTACATTGGATAAAAGCAGAGATACAGCGCTTATACACTGCATTTGAGGAGCATTGGGAAAGTAATTCTGCATTGAAAGTTGATAAACTTGTAACCTCACTTTTGAGAAAATGGCCTTGTGTTGAATGTGTTGGTACCTACAAAAGAGCTCTTATTCGTCTACATCCATTCAGCATCGTTCACACCCTCGTAAGCTATAGGCTCACCCATCTCTTTAAGGGTTGATACGAGCGTTCTGCCGTAACAATTGCAGTCAAGCACCCAAGCTAACTGGCTAACTTGCTAGCTACTTCCAGACACAAATGAGAGAACAGCTCACTGACCATTTTCCTTGCCCTTGCAGAGCTGGTTTGGCTGTTTTTATGTTATCCAGAGTGTTGATGACGGCAACTGTGCTGCTGGCAACAATTTGAACTTTTTTGCCAACGTTTACTGACACCAGCCACATTCAATGAGTGTTGAGCATTCGTAAATTCGTCAGTTATTCTGCACTCTGGCACACTCAGAAGAGAGTGCTCTGGAATTAGAGTAAATAGCCAGAGCGAATTTACCAGCTACATCTATCAACATTTGTCGCAGCGAAATTCTATTAAAATTGTTACTTGCATAGTGGTGTCTTTTGTTAAGACATGTAGCTAGCTAGCTAACTAAACAATGAACCATAATCCCAACTAATGGCATTACTACCTTGCACGAATCTGCAGGTAGCTAACTAACCATGTTCAATGTTAGCTAGCTAACATTGGGCTATAACTAACAAAGCAAATGGCTCTGAGATATGAATAAGATCATACATGTAATGTTAGCTAGTGAGCCAGCCAGCTAACATTAGCTAGCTAGCTAACGGAACACTTTAACTTGAAATTACAGTTATTTTCTGTAAAAATTAGAAATGTGCAATATCTGAAAATGTAGCTAGCTAGGCTATCTTCCCCGTATAGATGGAATGGACACTTCTCCCTGTCATGGATTCCATGGTTACCCTTAGTTTGAAGATGTAATCAGGAGGTGTTTTCTCCATCTCCTTAGCTATCATCATTTCACTGATTTAACAACTCGGTCCTCCAAAACGTGGAGAGGAACACTTATCAAATCAAATCAAATGTATTTACATAGCCCTTCGTACATAAACTGATATCTCAAAGTGCTGTACAGAAACACAGCCTAAAACCCCAAACAGCAAACACTGCAGGTGTTGAAGCACGTTGGCTAGGAAAAACTGCCTAGACAGGCCAAAACCTAGGAAGAAACCTAGAGAGGAACCAGGCTATGAGGGGTGGCCAGTCCTCTCCTGGCTATGCCGGGTGGAGATTATAACAGAACATGGCCAAGATGTTCAAATGTTCATAAATGACCAGCATGGTCAAATAATAGGCCTGGGACAGGTAGCACATCCGGTGAACAGGTCAGGATTCCATAGCCGCAGGCAGGACAGTTGAAACTGGAGCAGCAACCCGGCCAGGTGGACTGGGGACAGCAAGGAGTCATCATGCCAGGTAGTCCTGAGGCATGGTCCTACGGCTCAGGTCCTCCGAGAGAGAGAAAGAAAGAGAGAAAGAGAGAATTAGAGAGAACATACTTAAATTCACACAGGACACCGGATAAGACAGGAGAAGTACTCCAGATATAACAAACTGACCCTAGCCCCCCGACACATAAACTACTGCAGCATAAATACTGGAGGCTGAGATAGGAGTGAAAAGGAGACAGAAACGTTGCCTTTGAAGTAAGGCATCTAACATTAAGTAGCCCTATTTTGAGATGTGAGGTATCACAATGTCTTTCAATAATGACAGGAATTGAGAAGGTCTTTATCCTAGTGAGATTGCTAAGGCGAACACCGCCATGTTTAGTTTTGCCCAACCCAGGTCGAGGCACAGACACGGTCTCAATGGGGATAGCTGAGCTGACTACATTGACTGTGCTAGTGGCAGACTCCACTAAGCTGGCAGGCTGGCTAACAGCCTGCTGCCTGGCCTGCACCCTATTTCATTGTGGAGATAGAGGAGTTAGAGCCCTGTCTATGTTGGTAGATAATATGAGAGCACCCCTCCAGCTAGGATGGAGTGCGTCACTCCTCAACAGGCCAGGCTTGGTGCTGTTTGTGGGTGAGTCCCAGAAAGAGGGCCAATTATCTACAAATTCTACAAATTCTATATTTTGGGAGGGGCAGAAAACAGTTTTCAACCAGCGATTGAGTTGTGAGAGACTGCTGTAGAGCTCATCACTCCCCCTAACTGGCAGGGGGCCAGAGACAATTACTCGATGCCGACACATCTTTCTAGCTGATTTACACGCTGAAGCTATGTTGCACTTGATGACCTCTGACTGTTTCATCCTAACATCGTTGGTGCCGACGTGGATAACAATATCTCTATACTCTCTACACTCGCCAATTTTAGCTTTAGACAGCACCATCTTCAGATTAGCCTTAACCTTTTGCGTGTAGGAAGCTAGGGAGCACTATTTTTATGTTTGGAAAAATAACGTTCCCAAAGTAAACGGCCTATTTCTCAGGACCAGATGCTAGAATATGCATATAATTGTCAGATGAGGATAGAAAACACTCTACGTTTCCAAAACTTTAAAAAATATTGTCTGTGAGTGTAACAGAGCTGATATTGCAGGTGAAAACCTAAGGAAAATACAACCAGGAAGTGCCTCTTATTTTGAAACCTCTCTGTTCCTATGCATGCCTATCAACCAGATTCCTTTTTCTATGGCTTCCCTAAGGTGTCAACAGTCTTTAGACATAGTTTCAGGCTTTTATTTGGAAAATGAGCGTGAAAGATCACATTGCGTAAGTGGGGGCTCTCAGAGTGAGTTTTGCGCTACAGAGTAAAGCGGCCATTGTTTCTCCCGGTGTTATTGAAAAACCTACACACTCGGTTGATATATTATCGAATATATATTTTAAAAACAACCTGAGGATTGATTATAAAAAACATTTGACATGTTTCTGTGGACATTATGGATATTATTTGGAATTTGTCTGCGTTGTCGTAACCGCTCTTTCCTGTGGATTTCTGAACATAACGCGACAAACAAATGAAGCTATTTTGGGTATATAAATAATAATCTTTATGGAACAGAAGGAACATTTGTCGTGTAACTGGGAGTCTCGTGAGTGCAAACATCCAAAGATCATCAAAAGTAAACAATTAATTTGATTGCTTTTCTGATTTGCGTGACCTAGCTACTTAATGCTTAGTGTACATAATGTTTTGTTTTGCTATTGATAAACTTACACAAGCGCTTGGATTGCTTTCGCTGTAAAGCATCATTTCAAAACCTGAGACGACTGGTGGATTAACAAAAGGCTAAACTGTGTTTTGCAATATTGCACTTGTGATTTAATGAATATGAATATTTTTTAGTAATATTATTTGACTGTGGTGCTATGCTATTCAGTGGTTGCTGACGAAAATGATCCCGCTAACGGGATGGATAGCGTCAAGAAGTTAACGATCTGCCTTATGCAGATCTACAATGCGATATATATATATTTTCTAAAGCCACGTTAGACAGGATTACCAATACGTACTGACCAGCTCAAGTAGACAGAAATGTGCTATATGGCAGACCAATCCGAACTCATCTCTCGGCATATCCAACCCATGCAATAATCTGAGTGTAACGGCTTTCTTCGTTTGTGGAATGAAGAGAGTCAGACCGAAATGCAGCGTGTAGGTTACTCATGACTTTTAATGAAGATAATGCGGTACATGAAATAACTGAAGAAGAAAACAACAAACGGAACGTAAACTAATTACAGCCTATCTGGTGACTAACACAGAGACAGGTACAATCACCCACAAAATACAACGCGCACTCAGGCTACCTAAATACGGTTCCCAATCCGAGACAACGAGAAACACCTGACTCCAATTGGGAATCGCCTCAGGCAGCCAAGCCTAACTAGACACACCCCTAATCATACACAATCCCAATTAAATACAAACCCCAATACGAAACACAACATATAAACCCATGTCACACCCTGGCCTACCCAAACATATAACGAAAACACAAAACACTATGACCAAGGCGTGACACTGAGACAGAACTCAGAACAGTAGCCGAATTAGCCGGTAAATTGGAGTCAACAGAAACCAGAAAATACATGATAAATGTTTCCTTAACTTTGATGAACTTCATCAGAATGCAGTCCTAGGAATCCCAGGTCCACAATAAATGCTTAATTTGTTTAGAAAATGTCCGTTATTTATGTTCAATTAGCTACTTTGGTTAGCGCGTTTGGTAAACAATTCCAAAGTCACAAAGCGCGTCCACTATAACGTGACGAAATGTCCAAAAGTTCCGTAACAGTCAGTAGAAACATGTCAAACGATATACTGAATCAATCTTTAGAATGTTATTTACATATATCTTGAATAACGTTCCAACCGGAGAATTAGAATGACTTCAGATGACCGGTGGAACGCAGGTCCTTCCCCTGTGAACGCTCATGGTGAAAGCATGGTCCACTCATGGCTGTGGTGACTATTTCCTGTGTCAATCGACCCCTTTTCACATTAGTCATCAGACAAAGTTCTATTGACTGCTGACATCTAGTGGAAGGCGTAGGAAGTGAAAACTCATCCATATATCGCTGTAATTTCAATGAGAGCTGTACATGAGTACAGTATGACATTGTAATTCATGTTTTTTAATGTTTTAGGGACTCCTGAGAAAACCAGCAAACCAGGCTGTCATCTTGGGACACCGTGGATGTAAAGAACCTAGCTGGCTAAAACATTTACAGCAAATTGAATGTACAATTGTGTAAGCTTGCGTTGCCGTCCAATGCAGCTGAAATAACATAGCTAAACTTTAGCTAACTATTTACTTGCTTATTCTGTAGTGGAGGATAAAAATAACTGTATGCCTATGGATGTGTAGCTAGCTGCAGTATGTAGCCGATCTGTGTATGGACCCCAAAACGTGAGGTTCTGAACTAATATTCATACCCATCTATGAACCTCCGCTATCATAGTTGTTGTATCAACTTAAAGTCTGAATGGCATTAAATTAAAGGGTGATTATTCCAACTCTCTGTGAAATGCTGCAGATCTGCCCGCAGACGAGGTAGGAACACATATCCCACACAGAAGAAGTGGATAGAATTCGACAGGTCAAGGTATCCTTCTTTCTCCAAACTGCATGTGAGACTGGTTCCATGTACAACAAGACAGAGGAAGAGAGAAAAATAACACAGACCAGTTTAATTTCCTCTGGTTATGGACACTTTTGCCAGCATAAAGCTCCCACGGCCTATTCCTCGGACAGTGAACTTTTGGCAATATCTACACTTTCGACCCCTTAATCAGCTCACACTCTGTAAGTAAATAAAATTGCTTCTTTTTTGTAGATATGAAAACAATAACTGAGATATAACCGTTCAATCTAAAGGAGCAGATGCCATTTTCAGGATACGTCAATACAGCACAGAAAGCTTAACGCCAGACTGGTAGAGTGGTTGTTCATTAGTTGATGGGAAATATGCAATATATATACAAAATAATATACTTACCTGTTGTATCTTGAAAGAAAGCATTGGAATTAAAAGTGAAATGTTTAACCTATTAAGAAATACATGTCAAGGTGTGTTCTTGAGCGAGAGCTAGCATGAAATCAAAGGGGGACAAAGACACCCAGCAGTGAGAAAAAAAACATACAAGATCCAACATCTCAACCACAGAGTTATGGTGGATAGAAATGTGAGAATATCCAAGCCCACTTGTAAAACCTACAGCAGCATTTCATAAATTAAGTGCTGCATTAATCTGTACTTTATTTTTTATTAATGGAGGACCAACATGACTATAATACAGGCAATAAACATATTATTTTGAAAAGCCTGAATACAGATTGGATACCATGGTCACATTTAGTTTCTCTTAAATAATAATTCTGTAATGCCTGCTTATTATGCTTTGAAAATTCACTCTGTGTTTAACTGATAGAGAAATATTCTCACTCTTTCCCTCCCTCTTTTTCCCTCTCTCCTTTTCCGAGGCACCTGGAGACTAAGGTGCAGTTCTGCATTCATCTTAATAATGACTGTGTCATTGCCTGTGTATGCATGGTGAGCTTCACTCTACACTATCAGCAGACCTCATACCCAGGTCTGCCAAAAAACGCTCTGCATCCCTTCAACCTACTCACTCAATCATAACCCCACTCACTACCGCCGCCAGCCAAATCATATAGTCCCCTCACCTACATCAGCTCCAGGCACAGGACTGTTTAGGCTGACTTTATCCAGGTTGGACAAAACAGTCCACTCCCATCCTCTCCACTCACTCATGACAGATCACAAACAAACAGACCGCAACCAAAACAATATTTTCCAGTTTTCTTTGTGGATTCATAGCACGCAAGACCTACCATCTAAGCACTGTTGAAATATTACTGGCTGACATAGGCTTTATATCAAAGTTTCTACCAGTTTCCATGCCCTGCTGGCAACGCTTCCATAGCTGTGTATGATCATTTGCTGGCTAAATCTCTTTAGTGTGCTAATCACCAGCTTTATCCTGCTCAGTGATGCACCCACTCAACCATGAAAAGCTGTCTACGCTTCTCTGTTTGGGTCATCTCTTTAAAAACATCAGCCTCCCAATATCAGGAAATAACCAATTTTAACAGTCACAATCTTAGAATCCGTCTTTGTTCCAGACAAATTATGCTTTTGTCATCCTTAAAATATATTGGTTAAATATTAGTAATATAATCAGTGGAAATATCTTCATGGGATTACTTTTATACAACAGTGTCATCATTGACGGGATACTTTGGAATGAGGCCATTTATCTACATCCCCAGGGTCCGATGAATTTGTGGATATCATTTATATGTCTGTGTGCAGTATGAAGGAAGTTAGAAGTAGTTTCACACTGAAAGTCTATGTTATCTACTAGCATACTAGCTGATACAAGACTTCCAGTCATTGCACTAATGCTAGTTAGGAAATGCACTCTCTCTTGTTAGCAAATTTTCTTCAAACTACTCACAGAGACATACAAATGGTATCTACAAGTTCATCTGACTCTGGGGAAGTAGATAAAGGGCCTCGTTGCCAAAATCCCAAAGTATCCCTTTAAATGTAATTTGCCTGTCTAACTGTGTTACATTAAACTCGGTAACTGATCATTTAGAATAGGTAGAAATGCAGGACTTTGCAAATTTCATGTGAGAGAAAGATTGGGGTATCAATTATAATAAGATCGTCAAGCTAGTAGTTTTCATGTCCCTGATTGATATCATGTAATTGTGTTACCTTATTATTAAAGTTATTTTCAATGAAATAAATCTTAATTTGCTATTTTTGTAATCTCTGATAAGCTCAGGCTTTGAAACACTTCAACTGTCATTTTTTAAAATTTGGCACCCAAAATAGGGCCTGTGAAGTCTTCCAACAACAACTAAGAGTATTTATGCTGTCATACAGTGGTTCCTCCTTTAAAAGTTTCATCATACTGCAACACACCTTGGATGCTGCCTCAGCATTCTGTGGCATGTCATTTAATTCTCAGCCATTTTTTCTGTTACTGCAAGTTATTGCTAGTTTGACCACCAGAGGGCATCTTTGAGAAGCATTTGATAGTCTTCCATATTTTTCCTTTATTTAACTAGGCAAGTCAGTTTAAGAACAAATTCTTATTTTCAATGATGGCCTGGGAACAGTGGCATGACTGCCTTGTTCAGGGGCAGAACATCAGAGTTTTACCTTGTCAGCTCTGGGATTCAATCTTGCAACCTTCCGCTTACTAGTCCAACACTCTAACCACTAGGATACCTGCTGCCCCAATATTGCAAATATGCGTGAGACCGTGGTTCAATCCCCCAATGGAGAGGAAGGAGTAGGCTGTCCTTGTATATAGGAATGAGTTCTTAACTGATTCCATATGTGTTATTTCATAGCTGTGATGTCTTCACTATTATTATACAATGTCAAAAATAGTAAAAATATAGAAACATCCTTGAATGGGTAAGTGTGTCCAAACTTTTGACTGATACTTGCTTAATTAATTAGATTAATATTAGGGTGTTTCTATTCCATGAAAAACGCATCTGTTAGGATGAAATGGAAAATATAAATATTCAGACCGTTTCGCTCTCAGAGTGCACACTGGACTATAGGGCTGAGGCAGTCAAGCACCCAAGCTAACGATGGCTGGCTTGCTATCTACTTCCAGATACAAATGAGACCACTCTGACCATTTTACCTGCCCTAGCAGGGCTGGTGAGGCAGTTTTGGTTTTAACCAGAGCGTTGGTGACTGTAACTGTGCTGCGGGTTTTTCTGCCGAAGTTTACTGACACCGGCCATATTCAACGCATGTTGAGCGCTCCTAAATGCATTATTCTGTGCTCTGAAATCGGAGTAGATAGCCAGAGTGAATTTACGAAAGCACCCGAATATCCACACCGACTATACCATGTAGCTAAGCTAAGAATGACGGGAATAATCAAGTCAATAAACGTTGGGTAGTTAGATAGCATATCAACTGTAGGCTATCTAGTTTGATGTATAACTACTATCGTTAGGTAGATAGCTAACATACCGGTACAAACTGCTGTAATGATATGCTATGTGGTTCATAAGGACAGCGTAGCTAACAAATTGTCAGCCAACAAAACGTGTAAGGTAACTTCTTTGAAAAGTCATTACTTTATTACATTGATTAGCAAGCTACCGCGAGGACGTGCTCTATCGACTCTGCGGCTTGAGCATGCTTTTGGTGCACTGTCGATAGCGTGCTGGACTTCGTGGAAGAAGGTTGAGGGTTAGAATCCTGCTCCCTGCTTGTTTCATTTGAAGTCATGCACAATTATCAGAATACTATTTGGTTTATATTGCCCATTCATTGTCAGTTAGAGACAGTAGTTCATTGGGACCCAAAAGCATAATCAGCGCTCTAACTCCCCCTTGGTCGTTAAGGCAAATCTGGTCTGTGATAGGACGGGAGGTTTTCACACCTAGGTCGGCTATTAGACAATTGTTTAGTAAAGGTTGAATAATCTGTTTTCAGCTATTAGCCCCCCTCCCCAACCTGCAACAAATGGTTGTATTTTTGTCGAGAGCAAAACTTTTTTATTTTCATGTCAAAAACAATTGTTCTGAAAGAAAACACTAGGCACAATCAAATATTTTGTAATAGAGCGCAAAACTTGTTATTCCCAAAAAATATTTAGACAACAAAAAATGTATTTGAGAACAAACAAACTCCAATTTATGAACAGAAATGTATGTCAGATGGTTAAATAGGGAATGTAATGAGGGAATGTAAAACATGTGTGTGTGTAATCTGTTATGCACTTGAGTGAGGACCCAAAAGCGGTTTAACAAAAACAGAGTCCTTTAATGTAAACACAGGGAAGACATAGATCCTCTTCAGATGTAGATAATGGCAAAATAGACAACCTGCAGAGAGGGCGACAAATTAAACAAAAAGTCCTTCTGATAATTACAAAGAGCCCCCTTCTTAGCAGCAGAGGAGAATAGCTGGGTAGCGGCGACAGGCTGCAGGTCTCTCTGGGTAGGCGCGGGTCATAGAGGAACAGAGGTACCTGATCTCACGTAGCATCAGATGAACTGGACACAACGTAGCATCAGATGAACTGGACACAGTACCAACGATAAGACAGTTAGCTGAGTACAGGATGCACTTGCCAGGCAGATTCCGACAGGACGGGACAAGGGTGAAGCAAACGAGACGATAGTTTGGTTCTGGCATGAGAAACTCAAACGAGAATCTGACAAAGAAAGAAGCAGGAACAGAGAGAGAAATAGAGACCTAATCAGAGGGAAAAAGGGAACAGGTGGGAAAAGGGTGAACGAGGTAGTTAGAGGACATGAGGAACAGCTGGAGGAGGAGAGAAAGAGAAGGTAACCTAATACGACCAGCAGAGGGAGACAGAGTGAAGAGAAAGAACAGGAACAAGACATAATATGACAATACATGACATAATCAGACAAAACAAAACGAGACAGAAAAATGGATCGGTAGTGACTAGAAAGCCGGTGACGTCGACCGCCGAACACCACCCGAACAAGGAGAAGGGACGACTTCGGCGGAAGTCGTGACCGACACAAAGGAAGTCTTAGCGGACACCTACGAAGAAGGACTGTGTGATGATGGCATCTCAGGTAAGCAGCACTGGGCGTTCTTCCATCCAACTTTTACATAGCTCCTACGATTCAGTGTTGGTTCATAACATTGTAATATATTACATAGATACATACTGTTGTGTCTTTGGCTATGCCGGATTAAGTGATATGACATGCTATTCTATAAAATCCTTTCTCTGTATGTAAATGTAATTAACTAGAAAGTCGGGGCACCATGAAAGAGTGTTTATAGAGCTGTTATCTTCTGAATAAACTCTTAAATACCTAGTAATATTTTACATCAATAGCAGTCAATATTAATCGTCACCTTATTTCAGTCTCATCTGAAAGTTGTACATTCTTGGTTATATTCACGAACCCTGGCTAACAAGTTGAATCAGCAATGCAAAATTGGGTTTAATTATTTATTTACTAAATACCTAACTAATCACACAGAATTACATATACACAGAATGCAAATTATGTCATACAGAAAATGTCCCTGGTGGACGGAGCCAACATAATTTCTGGTTACACAAAGGAAAGGGGGTTGAGTTTGAGTGAAAGAGCGGGAAGACTGAGGAGCAAAGAGAGAAGCCATGCTTTCGTAAATAAAGTATCTTATGCATTCTAAATTACCGCCCATTTGGAAAAGGAAAATGCAATAAATATTTACTCTGAGCTGTGCTTCGGTAGGTTGGTCGTAGGTGTTGGCCAACAGAGATCTTCCTGTCCTCGGAAGAATGTCTCTGGTGGTAAATTAATGACGTTATAGTATCTTCGTTGTGTGTTAGACTGGATACGTCGTCCGTCCTTTCCTAGCCCACGTTTACAGCTGCTGTTGCTAACCTGTTGCTCCTACCTGACACGCAGGCGTCCCATCTAGACATCTGGAAATAGTATCTTCGTTGTGTGTTAGACTGGATACGTCGTCCGTCCTTTCCTAGCCCACGTTTACAGCTGCTGTTGCTAACTCAACGGCTAGGATGTCTCACTTCTTTAGTGAATAATAGTTCAAAGTTCATACCATTCACAACCAAAGCTCACGCTGATGTTGGCTTAGTTCTGTAGTTGACATGTTAGTTCTTTTTAACGTATTGTCGTCGGAACAGAAGGTTACATTTTCGTCAAGGGCTTATATAGTGGAGGGAGAGAAGGGTGTGTTTCATAGTTTATAACCCATGTCTCTTCACAAGGGCGGGCCACTGATTGAGCAGAGCTCTACCTTACGAAAATCCAATTCTCATTTGGAAGCTAAAATTACATTTAATCTTTCACAAATAGTTTCATATTCAAACATTTAAAGTGCACAACAATTCCATGTGAATCTGAACTAGAATGTGTAGACTTTCCTAGGTACAGTTTGTGTTGTCCTGTCATCAGTCATAATGACTCAGATGACAACCGAACTGACATCATATTTATTAACTACCAACGCATATTTTCAACTGGTTCTATTACCGAAATATGGTTCCTTCCCCCCACTTGTGTGATGTTCCCAGATTCTCTATGTTTAACAAAGGCTATTCAAGAATCCTTCAGTAGAGTCAGAGAGAGAGGGAAGGGAGAAAGGTATTTATGGGGGGTCCTCACCCACAGGCCAACGTCATGACAATACATATCGTAGATTGATACATCATGTAGTTATTATTCTCAAGCTAACCAAAAGCATTTAGCTACGAATGCCGGTTCTCGCTATTTTCAGTTGAATTAATCAAACTTTCTTTCATGCAACTCATAAGAAGGCCATGTCGTGTTTGTTTCATGGTCGATATATAATCATATTTCATGACAATGTAACGGTTAGCTTTGTTTACAGAAGGATGACAGAACACAATATGTCTGTCAGGGACTGCTATTCTGATATGTCAGATGAAGAGTTAGACCAGAAAGTCAGCATCATTAAGGCAAGGATGCCGCATGCAGGCTTTAGAATGGTCAAAGGAAGTCTCAGAGCAATGCGCCATCGTGTACAATGGCGAAGAGTCTTTGCAGCGTGTAGATGGTGCAGGTATCATTGCCAGAATGATCCAGCTTCGTTGCATTACTCGGCAAAAATACTTTCTTCCTGCACCCCTGTCTCTCGTCCACATTGATACAAATGTCAAATTGATAAGGTACTAAGATGTTTAATGTCTCCATCAAATCTAAGAATTTTTTTAAACTGTTTTATTCTTACTTATTCCTAGACAAATGTTCAATTATGAATGAAATTGGAGTTGTTCTTTGTCAACATAAATAATGAAGCAGGTTAAACACCTCAAATTCGTCACAGCCATCCGTAAACCACGTACTGTAACACCCTCCTTAGCAGGACCAACTGCTGTAGTTTCATTTGGAGGAGGGCAAAGGCAGGAATATTCAGACACTGGTGAGACGTGTCAATAGCTAAAAAGTGATCAAACCGCAAGATAGGGAAGCATGGTGTCTTTAAAAGACAGAGATGTAGGAGCTGTATCTGTTGTTGTTTTTGTTGTGGTTGTTTTTTTGTTGAGTGGCTGACTGCTTGCTGACTGCTTCTTTGGCAGAGCCTGCCAGTAGTGTTTAGGTCTCTGTCAGTCCTCTGTGACCCAGTCCTGAATCTCAGCTCACTGCAATCAGGAAAGTAACAGGTGGTCCCGACACTCAGGTGAGCCCACATCTGATAGACACACACAGACAAAGACACGTCTCAGAGCAGCCCATCCAGGGAGAATTACCACTCATCTGCCCTTCATCATGGAAATTAAAACACTTTATAAAAACAAAACTCATGTGAGGCTGTTTGAGGCTGTTTGCCTCTACTAGGTGCGTGTGAGTATGTGTACGTGAGTGTACTAGCAGGTGTGTGTGTGTGTCTGTGTATGAGTATGTATATATGTATTCATGTGTAGGGTCTCTTTTCTTTTGGGGGTGGGAGCAGTTATTTCCAATGTCTGTTTGTCCACTCCAGGACCTGGAGCATAATATCCAGAACAATAGAGTCAGCTGCAGAGCTATAGGTCAATTACTGACTGGAAGAGAGTTTAGGATTGTTAGAGTCTGCGTGAAACTTGAAACATTGTTATACACAGAAGCATAGTATATAAAGGAGTGAAAGAGACTGGTTTTTACATCAGAAGTTAATGGTTATCTATAGGAGACAGATGGCTTTGGAATGTGTTGGGTGGACGGGAGGAAGTCACAGGATTGCTATAGAGGAAGCGGATTGACATCTGTGGATTAGGCGAAGGAGGAGTTGAGGTCAGGTCAGATCCTCTCTTCCAGTCAAACCATAACATGTAAGGATTGGAGAGAAGGAGGAATGCCTAAAGTGGAGTGTATATACACTTGTGGTGGTGGAAACATGTTTTTGTCTGAATCCGAGTTATTTACTCTGAAAATTAGAACCTAACAGGATGAATACAAAATGTTCATCCCCTAGAGCAGCATTTCATACAACAACATGTGTTGTTGGGTACTGGAGGACTGGAGTTGGGAAACACTGAGCTAGTGCACATGGCATTAGTGGAAACCATTACATTTCCATTTGCTATACAACTTAAAGTGCAAATAGTCAAACCTGTGAATCACTGCCACCACTGGACTAGGATGGTCTTGATGCAGTGTAATTGGCAAGTGTGAATGAAGTCTCTGAGCCATAACAAGTGACACATTAAAAGGCTGTTCCTCACTGTTAGCAGACCCGCTATGACACAATACGTTGTTCTGATTTGAGACACTTAATGCAACCGAATTTGCATAATGTTTGTAGAGAAACCGTGAGTGTTAGTTGCTAGACTTTGGCGATATGTGAATTTACGTATGCTTGTTAGGGATCATAGGAGATGCCATCTTTGTTTTGGGGGGCAGAATCTAACCTTTAATGTGTCCTAAGAGCAGGGGTGCACAGCTCCTCTTGAGAGCCACAGCTTTTTAAATGTACATTTAGGAGACTATGTACAGTCACCATAAAAATGATGGTGGGGAAGGGCTCTTCTCAAAGAGGGAAGTTTGTTCTGCTCAGTAAAGCCCCAAACAGAAATTGTCTGCAACACTGAAATGGGCTTCATCTATTTGAATTACCGAGGAGCCGGAACACACCTCAATTCAAACTGTTAGAAAATGCAACTAATTAGAAAATAATTTGAAATTGACAAGTTGAAACATAGCCTATGTATAATTAGCCGGCAGTGCTTGTTAACTGTACTGTTACGTAACAATTACATTTTGGAACAGTGCATTCTGACATCCAAATCAAATCAAATTGTATTTGTCACATGCGCCGAATACAACAGGTGTGAAGTGCTTATACAAGCCCTTAACCAACTATACAGGTTTAAACTGAAAGCTCTGTGAATTATGGGCCTGCTCTGACATATGTGATAGTTGGCTTCTAAATGAGTTGGAAAAAGTGGGTGTGGGGACAGTTTGTATCAGTATGGTGTCAGAATGATTTCTTATTGACTGATGGACGGTGACAATGCTGGCTGACTTTTGTCCATTTGCAATATGTTTGAACAGTGATAGATTGTCACCAAATTTACATTCTGAAATCAACACCGATGAGCGATGGAGAGGAACCAGAATCACTGCCCGGCCATCCCGAGTTCATCGAGCCAGTCATTTTCGCATTCCTGCAGTTTTTTTTAGTATGTCAAATTCGTGATGGTAAATCCCTATTGAAACATATTGCAAATGAACAGCCGGGCGCCTGGTGATTGGAACGGGATACGAGGAGCACATTTTAAAAATGTGTTTTAATTACTTTAGGGGGGTGCAAGGGGTCCACGGTCGGGTAGGGAGCACCCCCCACCCATGAACATCCAATAAGGGTTGCCCCTGGTCATTTTGGACGTTTTCAAAAAATCATTAAAATACGTCAGAGTCCCACTTCTCTCGTGTCATCCATCGGGCGATGTAGAAGAACCGCTATGAGTGCCCGGCCATCCCGAGTTCATCGGGCCAGTCAATTTAGAATTACTGCAGTTTCTTTGGAGCATGTCAAATTCGTGATGGTAAATGCCCATTAAAACATTTTGCAAATGGACAGTACATTTGCAATAAGATTCAACAGTGATAAAAACATCACCAAATGGACATGATTAAATCAACACAACGAGTGATGGAGAACAGGTTACTAAAGTTTCAGAGCTCTAGGTCTGATGGTTCTTTGATAGTTTGAATGAAGGTAACTATTGCAGGCTCTGTGTGTCTCTAAGTCCCACACTGTGTCACTTCATCCTTGCTGTGTGTGTGTGTGAGATTTTCTTGGAAATCTGATGGGAGAAATGACTGATTTACTGTTCATGAGGGTTGCCTAATCACACATAGGAAGTTTAGGACTTTTTAACCCTTTGAAACAGACCCTATGACCCCAATGTAAGGCACTTTCGGTTGTCACAGGAAGGTAAAAGTAAGCACATATCCTCAATTTGACCATGTTCCAGAGGTCAAATTGTGCTTCTAACCCTAACGGTTCTCCCACTGTCACCCAAAGGCACCTGAAATTTAGGGCCAGGCTATTATGGGCCTATTTTTTCACGGACGCTGAGCTCAGACCGAGCGACCTACGGTCAAGCGGGGCATCTCGTTGAACTCGGCAAAGCCTAGAGATGATGGTAATGCAATTGTAGGCTCTGTGGGTGGGGACAAAGCAAATAGTCCAGGTAGCCATTAGATTAACTGTTTAATTATGGTATAGGGGACGCTTGCGTCCCACCCTGGCCAAAATCCAGGGAAAATGCAGTGCAGCAAATTCAAATAAATTTAGATAAAAATTTCAGTAAATCACACATGTAAGATACTCAATTAAAGATTTTAAAAAGGCTTTTCGGCAAAAGCATAAGAAGCTATTATCTGATGATAGCACAAACGTAAACAAAGAGGGTAGCATATTTCAACCCTGCAGGCGCTACACAAAACGGAGAAATAAAATATAAAACATGCCTTACCTTTGACGAGCTTCTTTTGTTGGCACTCCAATATGTCCCATCAACATCACAATTGGTCCTTTTGTTTGATTAATTCCGTCCATATATATCCAAAATATCAATTTATTTGGGCCGTTTGATACAGAAAAAAACAGCTTCCAAAATGCGCAACGTCACTACAAAATATTTCAAAAGTTGCCTATAAACTTTGCCAAAATATTTCAAACTACTTTTGTAATACAACTTTAGGTATTTTTAAACGTTAATAATTTATCAAATTGAAGACGGGTCTATATGTGTTCAATAGAGGAACACAACAAACCGAGCTACTTTTCAAGGCTTACGCAAGTCTCAACAGTGTTACGCAGTTCCTAGTTGGGCCTATTTCTTCATTGCACAAAAGGATAACCTCAACCAAATTCCAAAGACTGGTGACATCCAGTGGAAGCGGTAGGAACTGAAAACAAGTTCCTAGAAATACATTTGCCAATGAGATCTCAGTGAACAGACCTCAAAAAAAAAATCTGAATGGTTAGTGCTCTGGGTTTTGCCTGCTACATGAGTTATGTTATACTCACAGACATCATTCAAACAGTTTTAGAAACTTCAGAGTGTTCTCTATCCCAATCTACTAATAATATGCATTTCTTATATTCTTGCCATGAGTAGCAAGAAGTTGAATATGGGCACGCTATTTATCCAAAAGTAAAAATGCAGCCCCCTATACCTTAAGAAGTTAAGAGTATTTTTGCTTGGGGGTAGAAGTGTTTATTTCTCGAGTGGAGGGGGCAGTATTTTCGTTTTTGTCTAAAAATCGTACCCATTTGAAACTGCCTATTTATCAGGCCCAGAAACTACAATATGCATATCATTGTCAGATTAGGATAGACAACACTCTGAAATTTCCAAAACTGTCAAAATATTGTCCGTGAGTATAACAAAACTGATATTGCAGGCGGAAACCTGAGGAAAATACAACAAGGAAGTGCTGTTTTTCCTGAAATCGCTCTGTTCCATTGGATGCCTTGCCTCCATTTAACAGGATATCAACCAGATTCCTTTTCCTATGGCTTCCTCAAGCTGTGAAGAGTCTTTAGACATAGTTTCAGGTTTTTATTTTGAAAAATGAGTGAGAAAGAACCCATCGCGTCAGTGGATGGCTGGGTGCCAGCAGAGTTTTTCTTGCGCAACAGCCATTTTCTCTCTCTCTCCTATGGAAGAAGCTACATTCCGGTTGACATATTACCGTATATATATATATTGTGAAAACAACATGAGGATTGATTATAAAAAACATTTGACATCTTTCTACGCACTTTACGGATACTACACTGCTCAAAAAAATAAAGGGAACACTAAAATAACACATCCTAGATCTGAATGAATGAAATATTCCTATTAAATACTTTTTTCTTTACATAGTTGAATGTGCTGACAACAACATCACACAAAAATGATCAATGAAATCAAATTCAACCCATGGAGGTCTGGATTTGGAGTCGCACTCAAAATGAAAGTGGAAAACCACACTACAAGCTGATCCAACTTTGATGTAATGTCCTTAAAACAAGTCAAAATGAGGCTCAGTAGTGTGTGTGGCCTCCACGTGCCTGTATGACCTCCCTACAACGCCTGGAGCAAGAAATGATGTCCCAGATGTGCTCAATTGGATTCAGGTCTGGAGAATGGGCGGGCCAGTCCATAGCATCAATGCCTTCCTCTTGCAGGAACTGTTGACACACTCCAGCCACATGAGGTCTAGCATTGTCTTGCATTAGGAGGAACCCAGGGCCAACCGCACCAGCAGATGGTCTGACAAAGGGTCTGAGGATCTCATCTCGGTACCTAATGGCAGTCAGGCTACCTCTGGCGAGCACATGGAGGGCTGTGCGGCCCCCCAAAGAAATGCCACGCCACACCTTGACTGACCCACCGCCAAACCGGTCATGCTGGATGATGTTGCAGGCAGCAGAACATTCTCCACTGCGTCTCCAGACTGTCCCGTCTGTCACATGTGCTCAGTGTGAACCTGCTTTCATCTGTGAAGAGCACAGGGCGCGAGTGGCGAATTTGCCAATCTTGGTGTTCTCTGGAAAATGCCAAACGTCCTGCACGGTGTTGGGCTGTAAGTACAACCCCCACCTGTGGACATCGGGCCCTCACGCTCATGGAGTCTGTTTCTGACCGTTTGAGCAGACACATGCACATTTGTGGCCTGCTGGAGGGCTCTGGCAGTGCTCCTCCTGCTCCTACTTGCACAAAGGCAGGGGGAGCGGTCCTGCTGCTGGGTTGTTGCCCTCCTACGACCTCCCCCACGTCTCCTGATGTACTGGCCTGTCTCCTGGTAGCGTCTCCATGCTCTGGACACTACGCTGACAGACACAGCAAACCTCTTTGCCACAGCTCGCATTGATGTGCCATCCTGGATGAGCTGCACTACCTGAGCCACTTGTGTGGGTTGTAGACTCCGTCTCATGCTACCACTAGAGTGAAAGCACCGCCAGCCTTCAAAAGTGACCAAAACATCAGTCAGTCCCCACCTGCAGAACCACTCCTTTATTGGGGGTGTCTTGCTAATTGCCTATAATTTCCACCTGTTGTCTATTCCATTTGCACAACAGCATGTGAAATTTATTGTCAATCAGTGTTGCTTCCTAAGTGGACAGTTTGATTTCACAGAAGTGTGATTGACTTGGAGTTACATTGTGTTGTGTAAGTGTTCCCTTTATTTTTTTGAGCAGTGTATTTGGAATTTTTGTCTGCGATGTCGTGACCGCTCGAGCCTTTGGATTTCTGAACATAACGCGCCAAACAAATGGAAGTATTTTAGATATAAATATAATCTTTATGGAACAAAAGGAACATTTATTGGTCAACTGGGAGTCTCGTGAGTGCAAACATCCGAAGATCATCAAAGGTAAGCGATTTAATCTATTGCTTTTCTGACTTTCGTGACCAATCTACTTGGCTGCTAGCTGTTTGTAATATTTTGTCTACTGAGAGAGATGTGCTTACATAAATACTTGGATATTTTTCGCCGAAAAGCTTTATTGAAATCTGACACGTCAGGTGGATTAACAACAAGCTAAGCTGTGTTTTGCTATATTGCACTTGTGATTTCATGAAAATTAAATATTTTTAGCAATTTAATTTGAATTTGGCGATCTGCAATTCAGCGGATGTTGATGAAAATTATCCCGCTAATGGGATGGGTACGTCAAGAAGTTAACTTCTTGCGTCGAGCCATCCCGGATCCGGTATCGTGACTACAGCCTCAAGCTCATTACCATAACGCAACGTTAACTATTCATGAAAATCACAAATAAAATGAAATTAATCTATTTGCTCTCAAGCTTAGCCTTTTGTTAACAACACTGTCATCTCAGATTTTCAAAATATGCTTCTCAACCATTGCAAAACAAGCATTTGTGTAACAGTATTGATAGCTAGCATATCATTTAGCGTAGTATTTAGCATTAGCATTCAGCAGGCAACATTTTCACAAAAACCAGAAAAGCATTCAAATAAAATAATTTTCCTTTGAAGAACTTCGGATGTTTTCAATGAGGAGACTCTCAGATAGCAAATGTTCAGTTTTTCCTGAAAGATGATTTGTTTAGGACAAATCGCTCCGTTTTCTGCGTCACGTTTAGCTACGAAAAAACCCTGTATCCAGGATTGTGTAAATCTATCCGCAAGCTCATTAGCATAACACAACGTTAACTATTCATGAAAATCGCAAATGAAATGAAATTAATCTATTTGCTCTCAAGCTTAGCCTTTTGTTAACAACACTGTCATCTCAGATTTTCTAAAATATGCTTCTCAAGCATAGCAAACTAGCATTTATGTAACAGTACTGATAGCTAGCGTAGCATTTAGCGTTAGCATCAGCAGGAAACATTTTCGCAAAAACCAGCAAAAACATTCAAATAAATAATTTACCTTTGAAGAACTTCGGATGTTTTCAATGAGGAGACTCTCAGTTAGATAGCAAATGTTCAGTTTTTCCTGAAAGATTTTTTGTGCAGGAGAAATCGGTCCATTTGGTGTGTCACGTTTGGCTACCAAAAAAAAACGAAAATTCAGTTATCCAAACGCCAAACTTTTTTCCAAATTAACTCCATAATATCGACTGAAACATGGAAAACGTTGTTTAGAACCAATCCTCAAGGTGTTTTTCACATATCTCTTCAATGATGTATCATTCCTGGAAGTGTGCTTCTCCCTCTATATCGTGTGGTAAAATGATTGCCACTGGGAATTACGCACCAACTTAGACAAAGGACACCGGACGGACCCCTGGCAAATGTAGTCTCTTATGGCCAATCTTCCAATGATATGCCTACAAATACGTCACAATGCTGCAGACATCTTGGACGAACGGCAGAGAGCATAAGCTCGTTCACAGCACATTCACATCCATATAAGGAGACGATAGTAAAACAGAGCTTCAGAAATTCAGCTCATTTCCTGTTTGAGGTTACATCTTGGTTTCGCCTGTAGCATCATTTCTGGGGCACTCACAGATAATATCTTTGCAGTTTTGAAAACGTCCGAGTGTTTTCTTTCCAAAGCTGCCAATTATATGCATAGTCGAGCATCTTTTCGTGACAAAATATTGCGCTTAAAATGGGAACGTTTTTTTATCCAATAACGACATAGCGCCCCCATAGGTTGAAGAGGTTAATATTTTGTCGAGCGATCGATAAATTTACATAAACGCTTGGATTGCGTTCGCTGTAAAGCATATTTTCAAAATCTGTCACGACAAGTGGATTAACAAAAGGCTAAACTGTGTTTTCCTATATTGCACTTGTGATTTCATGAATATAAACATTTATAGTAATATTCATTAACATTTAACATTTAAGTCATTTAGCAGACGCTCTTATCCAGAGCGACTTACAAATTCATTGAATGTAGCGCTATGCAATTCAGCGGTTGTTGATGACAATTATCCCGTTAACGGGATTGCAGCCATAACAAGTTGACCTGATCAAGACAAAGGAATTGATTGTGGACTACAACAAAAGAAGGACCGAGCACGCCCCCATTCTCATCGACGGGGCTGTAGTGGAGCAGGTTGAGAGTTCCTTGGTGTCCACATCACCAACAAACTGTCATGGTCCAAACACACCAAGATAGTCGTAAAGAGGGGACGACAATGCCCTTTTCCCCTCAGAAGATTGAACATATTTGGCATGGGTCCTCAAATCCTCAAAAAGTTCTACAGCTGCACCATCGAGAGCATGGTTTTATCCCCGCCTGGTATAGCAAATGCACGGACTCCGACTGCAAGGCATTACAGAGGGTAGTGTGTATGACCCAGTACATCACTGGGGCCAGGTTTCCTGCCATCCAGGACCTCTATACCGGGCGGTGTCAGAGGAAGGCCCCCCCAAAAAAGGACTCCAGCCACACTAGTCATAGACTGTTCTCTTTGCCACTGCAAGGCAAGAGGTACCGGAGCGGCAAGTCTAGTTTAAAAAGGCTTCTTAAGCACACTTATCATCAAGTAGCTTGGTCACGAAAATCCATAAAGCAATCAAATTAATCGTTTACCTTTGATGATCTTTGGATGTTTTCACTCACGAGACTCCCAGTTACACAATAAATGTTCCTTTTGTTCTATAAAGATTATTTTTATATCCAAAATACCTTTGTTTGGTGCATTATGTTCAGAAATCCACAGGAAAGAGCGATCACGACAACGCAGACAAATTCCAAATAGTTTCCGTAATGTCTACAGAAACATGTCAAACCTTTTTTAATAATCAATCCTCAGGTTGTTTTTAAAATATATATTTGATAATATATCAACCGCAAATGTCTTTATCAGTAGGAGAGGGAAAAGCAATGGCTGTCCAAACTCTGTTGCGCGAGCAAAACTCATCCTACCACTTGACGCGATGTTATCTTTCTGGCTCATTTTTCAAAATAAAAGCCTGAAACTATGTCTGAAGACTCTTGACACCTTGAGGACGCGATAGTAAAAGGATTCTGGTTGATATCCCTTTAAATGGAGCAAAGGGTGGCTATGGAACATGGAGTTTTCAAAATAGAAGCCACTTCCGGGTTTGATCTTCCTCAGGGTTTCGCCTGCAATATCAGTTCTGTTATACCCACAGACAATATTTTGACAGTTTTGGAAGCTTTAGAGTGTTTTCTATCCAATACTAATACTAAGGTGCATATATTAGCAACTGAGACTGAGGAGCTGGCCATTTACAATGGGCACCTTTTCATCCAAGCTACTCAATACTGCCCCTGCAGCCATAAGAAGTTAAGGGAGAGGTTGTTGTCCGGGCACCACATGGTCAGGTCTCTGACCTCCTCCCTAAAGGCTGTCTCATCGCTGTCGGTGTCAGGCCTACCACTGTTGTCAACAGCCAACTTAATGATGGTGTTGGAGTTGTGTCTGGCTGTGGAGTATTGCGTGAGCAGGGAGTACTGGAGGGGACTTAGCACGCACCCCTGAGGGGCCCCCGTGCTGAGGATCAGTTTGACTAATGTGTTGTTACCTACCCTTAACACCTGGGTGCGGCCCGTCTGGAAGTCTAGGATACAGTTGAAAGGGAGCTGTTTAGTCCAAGGGTCCTTAGCTTAGTGATAAGTTTTGAGGGCACTATGGTGTTGAACGCTGAGTGGTAGTCAATGAATTGCATTGTCACATAGGTGTTCCTTTTGTCCAGGTGGGAAAGGGCAGTGTGGAGTGCAATAGAGATTGCATCATCTGTGGATCTGTTGGTGTGGTATGCAAATTGGAGTGGGTCTAGGGTTTCTGGGATAATGGTGATGATGTGAGCCATGATAAGCCTTTGAAAGCATTTCATGGCTACAGACGTCAATGCTACTGGTCGTTAGTCATTTAGGCAGGTTACCTTAGTGTTCTTGGACACAGGGACTATGGCGGTCTGCTTGAAACATGTTGGTATTACAGACTTTGAGAGGGAAAGTTTTAAAATGTCAGTGAAGACAATTGCCAGTTGGTCAGGGCATGCTCGGGGTATACTTCCTGGCAATCCGTCTGGCCCAGCAGCCTTGTGAATGTTGACCTGTTTAAATGTCTTACCCACATCGGCTACGGAGAGCGTGATCACACAGTCATCCGGAACAGTTTATGCTCTCATGCATGTTTCAGTGTTACTAGCGAGCATAGAAGTTATTTCGCCTGTCTGGTTGGCTCGTGTCACTGGGCAGCTCTTGGCTCTGCTTCCCTTTGTAGTCCGTAATAGTTTGTAAGCCCTGCCACATCCGACAAGTGTCGGAGCCAGTGTAGTACGAATCGATCTTAGTCCTGTATTGACGCTTTGCCTGTTTGATGGTTCGTCGGAGGGCATAGCGGTATTTCTTATAAGCTTCCGGGCGGTGCTCCCTGCTTTAATTTTTGCTTGTAAGCAGGAATCAGGAGGATAGAGTTATTTGATTTGCCAAATGGAGGGTGAGGGAGAGCTTTGTACGTATCTCTGTGTGTGGAGTAGAGGTGGTCTAGATTTTTTTTACCTCTGGTTGCACGTTTAACATGTTGATAGTAATTTGGTAAAACTGATTTAAGCCTGTCACATGTACCATCACACGGGTGTGATCGTTCTACATTGGTCCCTGAAGTGTATGATCACAGCACACTTATTTATAATGGCTAGTTTCCAATGACCCAACAATCAGCATTTGTGCTGGCCACACTTTTTTTAGAAACTATTTACACAGTCCTTGCAAAGTTATGTCCAGAATGGGAGCAGTTTATTTTTGGATGCAATGTTCAGATATTCTCAGAAGTATCTATAGCATAACACAATCATCCAAACCAGAAAAATGTTGGCTACATTTGTTCTAGCGCTATCTGAGGAAAGATTGATGCAACACAAGCTGTCATATTTCATAACCCTCGGCTGACATGAACTACAATATGAATTAGCTAATAGCAATTACTATTAATAATTAATTACATCTTGGGTGAGCTCACCATTGATCGAAAAAATTTAGTAAAACACTTTCTAGAAATCGAAAGTAATCCGACAATGATTAGTGCCAGCGCACCGCCATGCTTTTTTCTCCTCGCAGAAATCAAAGATAATAAGAGAAGACTAGACGAGTTTGGTTTGTTTATACTATGCATGTTGAAGGGGTGTGTCGTCTACCATCGTTCACATCCCACCATTCACTTACTGAAGTTCTCAAAAAATGTGCGAACTCTTACCCTCCACATTTTGTTATAGCATCTTTGGTCCGACAGATGATTGCGTGAAACCCAGAATGCATTGTATGTCAACAAACATTGCTCCACACATAGCTGGAATTAGCTTAGCTCATCATAATCAGTACAACCTTCAAAAAAGTATTTTACACAAATACTATGTGCCCATTACATTTTATGCAAGAATCGGAATGCATGATTTATCACCGGTAATTGAAAACGTGAATAAAACAGGAAATATATCAATAATTACCACACAAAACATTTTCTGATAGCGATTTATTGATACAAATGGCACGTGCCGTTCCGGCAGTCAATCAAGTAACCTCTCACACTGAGCTTTCAGTGTTGTTGTTTATGTATGTAGCTAGTGAGCTAAGCTGTAGCATAAGTAATATCTTTCAAACGGAGACAACTCACAAATGGTGATGGAGGCAGACCGACAGTTGATGAAGTACAGGAATTCTGTGGAAGCTGGAAGGCTGCCAGCTATTTCACCCCTCCTGGCCCTGCTGTTTGCTTTGATGAGTCTCAGTCTGGAGTGCAACGCCCCTTGCCATTTCCATCTGAGGCCAAGTGCTTCAAGTTGTTTCTGACAGGGGAGCTGGTGGGAGACATAGCAGAGACCAATCGCTATGCCTTGGAGCTACAGGAGAAGAGAGAGCCAGGAGTGGGGGGGACAACCACAATTAGTGAAATGTATACCTTCCGAGTGACAGTCCTTCTCATGGGGATAGTAAAGAAGAACTCCCTAAGAGAATACTTGAGCACATATCCTATGTTTGCAACTCCCTTCTTTGCCACCCTCTTTTCCCAAGACTGCTTCCTAGTTGTGCTGCGATGACTGCATTTCATCAACAATGGTTCCACCATGCTAAATGCAAAAAAAAGAAATGTTTAACAGCTGGCAGTAAAGTGGCATGACAAACGAGACATACATGTCCTCTCCACTGTCAATACAGCAACCATGTCGGCCACAGGGAAGGTGGAGCACCTGACGGGAGAGAGCAAAATCAAACCATACTGCGTGCTTGACTATAACCTCAAAATTGGGGCAGTGGATAAGGCGGACATGATAAACAGCTTTGTGGAATGCACTCAGAAAACGACCAAGTGGTATTAGAAGATCTTTTTCAATTTTTCCAGGGTAGCTTCAAAATACAACAAGCCAATACTTCTGACGCAATTAACATTGTTTTACAGAGCTAATAGAATAATGTAGCTAGCTACATAAGCACGATTGAATATAACACCATAAAGGTTATGAAATGAGTAACGTTACCTTGCTTGTCCGCGGTTATAAGAAATATACACAAATACATTATGCACCATACACACAGTGAGCTACAGTAGAAACGTTATAACACGACATACAGAAACTTTTATATCGTAATAAGGCACTTTCTTTGATAGAAACACAGTTTGGATTTGAACCTGGGTGTCTGTAGTGACGTCGCTAGCACTGAGACACTGTGCCTTAGACAGCTGCACCACTTGAGAGTCATAAGGCCAGGGTAGCTTCAAAATACAACATATGCTAATACTTCTCTGACGCAATTAGCATTGTTTTCCAGAGCTAATAGAATAATGTGCTCGCTACCTGAGCATTGAGTATAACACCATAAAGGTTATGAAATTAGTAACATTACCTCACGTTTCCCCGGTTATAAGGAATATACACAAAAAATATTATGCTACAGTAGAAACGACATAACATGACATGCAAAAACTATTATAATGTAATAAGGCACTTACTTTGATAGAAACCAAAGTTATTATTGGTAACGAAAACAACTATGACTGCGATGCAGGCAACAGACGGAAAATGTTAACATGTTAACATGTGTTTGCAGGACGGGAGATGAGCAAATGTCTGCAGACTTGAACTGCACAAACAATTGGGAAGTGTTTGGGGAATTTTGTCCAGGATAGAAATGTTGTAGAAATGACTACTGTTGTGTGAATGAATGAGGCGGAACCCACCTCAATTCAAACTGTTCTTAGAAAATATAACACTTGTTAGAAAATCATTCAAAATTGACAAGTTGAAAACAAGCTATAAATAAAAACAGGCTGCATGCCTTGGTTTGAGGGCAGCGCGGATTAAATGTAATGTTGCGTAACAATCACATTCTGGATGGAGAGAACGTTCTAACATCACATGCATTAAAAAAACTCACGCTGGGGCGACTGTTAGAGATATTTGGAACTCACACATGGAAGGGTTAAGTTTACCTGCATTAAAGTCACTGGCCACTAGGAACACCGCATCTGGATGAGCGTTTTCCTGTTTACTTATGATGGAATACAGCTCATTTAGTGTGGTTCGCTCTGTGGTGGTATATGGACAGCTACGAAAAAAACAGATGAAAACTCTCTGGGTAAGACTTCCTTAGATATCATGCACCAACTGTTGTTTACATAAATGCATAGGCCCCCACCCCGTGTCTTACCAGAGGCTGCTGTTCTGTCTTGCCGATATAGTGTGGAACACGCCAGCTCTATGTTCTTAATTAATGTCGTCGTTCATCCACGACTCGTTGAAGCATAAAATATTAAAGTTTTTAATGTCCAGTTGGTAGGATATACGTGCTTTCAGTTCGTCCCATTTATATTCTAGTGATTGAACGTTAGCCAGCAGAACGGGGGGCAAGGGCAGATTAGCCACCCGTCGCCTGGTCCTCACAAGGCACCCTGATCTTTTGCCTCCACATCTACATTTCCTTCTTCAGTGAATCACTAGGATCGGGGCCTGGTCTGGTGTCAACAGTATATCCCTCACGTCTGACTCATTGAAAAAACCCTCTTTGTCCAGTTTGAGGTGACCAATCCCAGTTCTGATGTTTAGAAGCTCTGTTCGGTCATAGGAGACGGTATCAGCAACATTATGTACAAAACAAGTTATAAAACCTCCAGGCCTACCCTCCAGCGGCATCATCTCAATTGGAGGTTTACTTAGTAGCAATGCAAATATCATGGTACAGCTATATGGATACTCAATCAGTATGGTACTTTTTAATGTTAAGTTTACAAACATATATTATCATAAATAGAATTGAAACTTGTATCTCGTTATGGTTAATGGTGAAATAAGTATAGCCAGTTATAATTGTGATGGCTTAGCAGATCATAAGAAAATACTATCAGTATTTGCCTGACAAAAAGAGAAGGAATATAAAATCTATTGTTTACAGGAAACTCGTTCAACAATTTTAGATGGAGTTGTGTGGAAAGAAACTGGAAACTCAAAAGGGGTGATGATATTAATGAACAATCATTTTGATCCGAATGTGCAAATTGTCCAAACAGATTCGTGCGGTAGATGGATTATTTTAAATATGTTATTGGACCATAAACAGATTTGGCTCATTAATCTATACGGTCCAAATAATGATGCTCCAGGCTTCTTTGAAAATATATATAAAAATGTATCAAACCTACAAGCAATACAAGACTCTATTGTTATGGTGGGAGAATATAATATGGTTTTAAATACCTCAGTGGTCCATAAAATAAATCACACTACAAACTATCACCCTCATGCACTTAATAAGGAAATCACAAATATCATGGATATATTGTAACTTGTGGAAATATGAAAGCTTAAATATCCTGACCTAGTGAGATTTACATGGTGGAGGCTCAATCAAGCAGGTCGTCTTGACTACTTTCTTAGAGTATGTAATTGAAAAAAGTGTTGATGGGGACAGAATGAGGTCGGACCATCAAATAATTGGTATATACATTACTCATAGAATTTCCACGTGTGCAAGGATATTGGAAATTGAATCAGACTATTGGATGATAAATTGTTTTTTAACTAGGGCAGAATAATTTATAAGTGATTTTTCCAACATAACATAGGTACAGCAGATTCCCTTATTGTATGGGACACTTTTAAATATGCCTTTAGAGGCAATGCAATTCAGTTCTCATCTCTAAAACAAAACAATTTAAGTCAAAAGAGTCCATATTAATTAACAAAGGAAATAGAATGACTAACAGTACAGATAGATAACAATACAAATATGAAAACTAAAAGAAATGGCGGAAGTTATTCAAGAAAGATCAAGTGTAATATATATATATATAGTGGGGAGAACAAGTATTTGATACTTGCTGCACAACCCGTCCTGGCTGGATGGTTATCTTCACCCTGCAAATGCGGGGCGCTGGCACAGGACGCACTGGGCTGTGCAGACGCACCGGAGACACAGTGCGCAGAGCCGGCGCAGGATATGCCGGCACCATCCGCCCTGGCTGGATGCTCACCCTAGCCCGGCAGATGCAGGGAGCTGGGATGTAGCGCACCGGGCTGTGAACGTGCACTGGAGACACCGTGCTCTCCACCGTGTAACACGGTGCCTGGCCAGTACCACGCTTCTCCCCACGGTAAGCAAGGGGAGTTGGCTGAGGTCTCCAACCTGACTCAGCCAATCTTCCCTTCCCCCCAAAAAAACTTTTTGAAGGGGCCGCCTCTCGGGCTTCTGTGCTAGCCGTGTTCCCTCGCAACGCTGGGCCCCTTTACTAGCTGCCTCCACCTTCCTAGCTGCTTCCACCTGTACCCATGGAAGGCGATCCCTTCCCACCAGCATCTCCCATGTCCAGGAGATGTCCATGTCCCATGTCCATGTGCAGCTCCTTTGCCGTCCAGGATGTCCTCCCATGTCCAGTCCTTCTGAAGACGCTGCTCCCCCTTACCACGCTGCTTGGTCTGTTTGTGGTGGGAAGTTCTGTCACGGCCGTCGTTGGAATGAGACCAAGGTGCATCGTGCTGAGTACATTTTATTTTATTTTGTCAAATTTTGCCAACAAAACAACAAAAAAGGGAAACAACTGTGAAGCTTACAAGGGCTATAATGCCCCTAACAAAGATAACTTCCCACAATGACAAAAGGAAAAAAGGCTGCCTAAGTATGATTCCCATTCAGAGACAATGATAGACAGCTGTCCCTGATTGAGAACCATTCCCGGCCAAAACATAGAAATACAAAAACGTGTAAAACAGACCATAGAATGCCCACCCAAATCACACCCTGACCAAACCAAATAGAGACATAAAAAGGCTCTCTAAGGTCAGGGCGTGACATTTGGAGTCCACTTGTGGGAAAATCAATTGATTGTACATGATTTGGAAAGGCACACACCTGTCTATATAAGGTCCAACAGTTGACAGTGCGTGTCAGAGCAAAAACCAAGCCATGAGGTCGAAGGAATTGTCCATAGAGCTCCGAGACAGGATTTTGTCGGCACAGCTCTGGGGAAGGGTACCAAAAATGTTCTGCAGCATTGAAGGTCCCCAAGAACACAATGGGCTCCATCATTCTTAAATGGAAGAAGATTGGAACCACCAAGACTCTTCCTAAAGCTGGCAACCTGGCCAACTGAGCAATTGGGGGAGAAGGGCCTTGGTCAGGGTGGTGACCAAGAACCCGATGGTAATCTGACAGAGCTCCAGAGTTCCTCTGTGGAGATGGGAGAACCTTCCAGATGGACAACCATCTCTGCAGCACTCCACCAATCAGGCCTTAATTGTAGAGTGGACAAATGGTGTCTCTTGAGTGGCGCACCAATCTAAGGCACTGCAGTGCTTGAGGTGTTACTACAGATCCGGGTTCGATCCCGGGCTGTGTCACAGCTGGCCGCGACCGGAAGACCCATGAGGCGACACACAATTGGCCCGGCATCGTCCAGATTAGGGGAGGGTTTGGCCAGTTGTGATGTCTTTGTCCCATTGCGCTCTAGTGACTCCACGCCGGCTGGCTTCCGGGTTAAGTGAGCAATGTGTCAAGAAGCAGTGCCACTTGGGAGGGTCATGTTTCGGAGAATGTATGGCCTTCGACCTTTTCTTCTCCCGAGTCCGTACGGGAGTTCAGTGATGGGACAAGACTGTAACTACCAATTGGATATCACGAAATTGGGGAGAGAAAGGGGCACAAAATCTATAAATACAAAAATAATTCAAAAGACTGGCCAGACGGAAGCGACGCTCCCCATCCAACCTGAAAGAGTTTGAGAGGATCTGCAGAGAAGAATGGGAGAAACTCCCCAAATACAGGTGTGCCACGCTTGGAGCATCATACCCATGAAGACTTGAGGCTGTAATCGCTGCCAAAGGTGCTTCAACAAAGTACTGAATACTTACGTAAATGTGATATTTCAGGTTTAGCAAACATTTCTAGAAACATGTTTTTGCTTTGTTATAATGGGGTAGTGTGTGTAAATTGATGAGGGGAAAAAACGATTTAATCCATTTTAGAATAAGGCTGTAACGTAACAAAATGTGGAAAAGCCAAGGGGGGTGGCTGAATACTTTCCGAGTGCGCTGTGTATACAAATGCCTGGAATATTAACATTTTGGATAATATCTTGTACAATTTGTTAACGTTATGTATAGTAATCCTAGGTGTAAAATAGTAAATAATGGCAACTTCTCAGTAAGCATTAACATTAACCTGTCAAGTGGAGTAATACAAGGTTGTCCACTATCGGCATATCTATTTATTATGCCCATCGAAATGTTAGCTATTAAAAATCAGATCCAACAATAAAGCCCTGAAAATCCAGAGCTTAAAAACAAATAATTCAATAAATATTATGGTAAAACACTAATATACTAATTGATTAAAAAAACATTGTTTTTGGAAATATATATTTTTTAAAGGTACAATATTTGTATATTATATTGTAAATAGACTGGTGGAGTTCTGACACAGATGCAGCGAACGAAATATATGGATATGTATGGAAGTGGTAAGTGGAAGTGGGAAAATGTAAGGAACTTGTCTGTCGGCCCTTCATTAAAGACCAAAATAGGTTAAAGAAAGTGTTGATAAGTAAAGTATTCCGGTTTCATTTAAGGACCCAAAAAATGATGAAAGAAATAAAAGCTGAAATAAATAATCCTCTCTACTATTATTCTGACATTTCGCATTCTTAAAACAAAATGGCAATCCTAACTGAACTAAGACAGATAATGTTTTTCTAGGATTCAATGTCTGGAATTGTGAAAAACCGAGTTTAAATGTATTTGGCTAAGGTGTATGTAAACTTCCGACTTCAACTGTCGATATCCCATAAAACATCCAACTTTTCCAGGTACAATAGTCATTTACAACATTAACAATATCTACTCTGTATTTCTGATCACTTTGATGTTATTTTAAAGGACAGAAAATTTGATTTTCTTTCAAAAACAAGGACATTTCTAAGTGACCCAAACTTTTGTGTATATTAATTAATTTCATCCACTTGTCATTACATTTCTTTTGTTATGCATTCAAAGTGTTGTGTTTTTGTGATAATCAGTTTTACGAACCTAATAACTAGCCTACGGATATTGTTGCACTTGCTTTGTCTCGGGGTCCTACTGTAGGCCTATTTACAAGCACAGCCGATTCAGACAGTTAAAATTTCTTATGGCTTAGATCCCGCTACCGGTATCGATATGACAACAGCCAGTGAAAGTGCAGGGCGCCAAATTCAAACAACAGAAATCTCATAATTAAAATCCCTCAAACAAACAAGTATTTTACACCATTTTAAATATAAACTTGTTGTTTATCCCACCATAGTGTTCGATTTCAAAAAGGCTTCACAACGAAAGCACACCAAACAATTATGTCAGGTGAGTGCCAAGTCACATAAAAATATCAATTTTTCCAGCCAAAGAGAGGAGTCATAAAAAGCAGAAATATAGATAAAATTAATCACTAACCTTTGATGATCTTCATCAGATGACACTCATAGGACTTCATGTTACACAATACATTTATGTTTTGTTCGATAAAGTTAGTATTTATATCCAAAAATCTCAGTATACTTTGGTGCGTTATGTTCAGTAGTTCCAAAACATCTGGTGATTTTGCAGAGCCACATCAATTTACAGAAATATTCATAATAAACATTGATAAAAGATACACGTGTTATACATGGAATTATAGATCCACTTCTCCTTAATGCAACCGCTGTGTCAGATTTTAAAAAACTTTACGAAAAAAGCACACCATGTAATAATCTGTGTACTGCGCTTAGACACAAAAACAAGCCAAACAGATATCCGCCATGTTGTGGAGTCAACAGAAGTCAGAAATAGCATTATAAATATTCACTTAACTTTGATGATCTTCATCAGAATGCACTCCCAGGAATTCCAGTTCCACAATAAATGTTTGTTGTATTTGAAAAAGTCCATAATTTATGTCCAAATATCTCCTTGTTGTTCGCGCATTTTGTTCACAAATCCAAATTCATGAGGCACGATCACTAGGTCCAGACGAAACGTCAAAAAGTTCCGTTACAGTCCGTAGAAACATGTCAAATGATGTATAGAATCAATCTGGATGTTTTTTTAACATAAATCTTCAATCATTTTCCAACCAGATAATTCCTTTGTCTTTTGAAATGAAAAGGAATGCAGCTACTTCTCACGGGAGCATGCGTGTTCAGCTCATGGCAGACACCTGATTGGAAGAGCTCTCATTGCATCCTCCTTCACAGTAGAAGCCTGAAACAAGGTTCTAAAAACTGTTTAAATTCTTTGGAAGCCTTAAGAAATGCAATATGACCCCATAGACGCTGTATATTCGATAGGCAATGAGTTGAAAAACTACAAACCTCAGATTTCCAACTTCCTGGTTGATTTCTTATCAGGTTTTTGCCTGCCATATGAGTTATGTTATACACACAGACATCATTCAAACAGTTTTAGAAACTTCAGAGTGTTGTCTACCAAAATCTACTAATAATATGCACATCTTAGCTTCTGGGCCTGAGTAGCAGGCAGTTCTTCTCTGGGCATCTTATTCATCCAAGCTCCTCAATACTGCCCCCCAGCCATAAGAAGTTTTATCTGAGTGGCAACAAATCTGCCCAATTATCTGATTTGCTTTCTTTGCACCCACTTCTGTTGATCCTCCCACTTTTGTTGACACACAATTTCAGACACACTCCATGTATGCAATTACCCATGAATCGGTGACATGAGCAAAGAGATTGTGCTTATCACAGTGATTCGGTCTCTTTTTGGCTGCTTTTTTGTTCAGTGCAGAAACATTAATATCGTTAGTGGCCTGTGCTTATTGTGTGTCACTCAGCTCACTAGAACTGCAAGACAAACTATTAGCGATACATTTAACATTTGATTCAACGGTATAATTTCTGTCACGTCATTAGTTTATAATCATTATCTGCAGCAGTAGGTTTAGGCTTTGCATTTTATCCATGTTTTTATGTGTCATGAATTTTACATAGGTAGTCTGTCATACTGGCATGAATGATTCAGGAGACAGGCGCAGGAATGCATAATAGTTTTTTTATTACACCCCAAATTAAGGCGTGGCGTGTAAGGGCACGGGGACGCGCTGCACTAACAGCCCAGCGACACCGGTCTCGAGGACGATCACAGGAACGCGGTGCGGGTTGATCAGGACACGATGCAGCTGCCGAAGTTGCTTCGTCGTCTGATGGCCAGTTGCTGCTGCCGGCGTTGGACGGACCAGTACCAGTGGCGTCAGACGAACCGGTTCTGACGGCGTCGCACGGGCCAGTTATGGCTGCTGAAGTGGCGTCGTCGGATGGCCCCGTTTTGGCGACGTTGGACGGCCCAGTTGCAGCTGCCGAAGTTACGGCGGTGCCGGACCGACCAGTCGCAGCGTCATGTAAAGGGTCATTCCCGCTGTCTCCCTTAATGGTCGATTATTCTGTCATGCTGGCATGAATGATTCGAGAGACAGCTACAGGAATGCGTAATAGTTTTTTTTATTTTACCCCAAAGGTCAAGGGGACAAAGACCAAACAAACACGTAACAAAAACATTTTTTACCTTTGGGGTCAAAACTGACCACTTTTGGCGCTTTTAGGGTAAAAAAAAGTAGAATGTTAATGTATATTTAAATTTGTTTGATTTTATTTTAAGAATCTTTAGGGGTAGCAATAACTGTGACACTATATTTTCTCTGATTTTCTCTTGTATTGGTATCCAATAATAGAATTGTCAATATTTTTTGGGACAACAATATAGCTCATTATTTGTGTTATTTCTTTTACATTTACATTTAAGTCATTTAGCAGACGCTCTTATCCAGAGCGACTTTTATACAGACTTTTTTTCTCATCTTTATCAAGACTGCCAATCATTTTGGTGGTGACTATATCAACAGCTACATGGTTGGTTTGTGTTCTTCAGCTGAAAAGGGGTAATAATAGAGTATTGTTTGCTCATTAATGATTGGTGCATCCCAGATACAAACTAACAACATTATCAACAACTGACGAAGTGGGGAAATAAATGTTTACTATAACAAATACTTTGACATTGACAATCAGGTGTAAGGGAGAATTTGGCATACAAAGCACAACCCTGTGTCCCTCTCCCAGTCTTCTTCTCAGTAAAATTGTACAACTCTTGCTCCAGCTCTGCCAGGCTGTCGGTCTGGGAGGCAAGCTGCATGTAAGAGGTGATGAGAAAGTTGGGTCCGACCAGCCAGCCATGACAAAAATAGATTACTCTGAGAACGAGACAGACAGACTGCCATGACAAAAATAGATTACTCTGAGAACGAGGCAGACTGTGTGTGCGTGTGTTCGTGTGCGTGTGTGTATGAAAAGGAGAGGTAGCGAGAGAGAAAGCGAAAGCAGCAAGGGAAATAATGATAGAGAGTAGAATGACTGATACCTTAATCTTGGTTATTATTTCAGGTCCAGCCTTCATAAGCACTACATAAATGTGTAACAAATCATCTGTATGGCAAATCAAATCAAATTGTATTAGTCACATGCGTCGACTACAACAGGACTACAATAACCTTACAGTGAAATGCTTACTTATGAGCGCCTAACCAACAATGCAGTTTAAAAAAATACGGATAAGAATAAGAAATGGTCAGTCTATGTCATGGAAAGTGAAGGTGTTGCTAATGTTTTGTACACTCTTTGTATTTACAAGTCAATGCATTAACTAGTATGACTATTTTAAATACAGATGATATATTATGTTACTGTACTTACAGTACTTTCTAGTCTTACAGCATCTCATTGAATTATTCATGTTTTGCAGATCTAAATTTGCCCAGGCTCGAACGTTACAGTCCCAAAGAATGTCTGGAGGGTAGCCATGCAACCAGGCCAATAGTTCCACTGCGATGGCAATGCACTGTTGGATACTTTAGATCTTGACATGTTTCTCAAAAGCAACCTGAGTGGTATGTAGAGAGATTGCATTGACCGTAGAGTTAGAATCGAAGAAGATCCAATCACATTGGGTAATTTTGGGGGTCTCCATCTCAGAATGCACGTATAAGGATACCAGGCGTTGTGTGGGAAACACATTGCCTATGAAAAGAGGTAAGTTGCCGTTCACCCCAATCAACATTGTTTTAGATGGGAATGTTTGTTCTACTCATTCAAATGTTATGGGACAACGTCTGTGGTACAGTATGTATATGTACCTATTATTTGTAGAATCATTATCTTCAAACCTAACTCAAATGTACATTTCTGGCTGTGTCATTATGACTTTGGATAATTATGTATGGCACATTTTACTTATTTAATTTGAACAATTCTGAGTGGCAAAGCAAAAAGAGGAGAAGATGGGGAGAAAAAGGACAGATTGGATCCTGAAAAAGTGACCGCAATAACTGGTGAGTAGGTTTTGGTTAATCGATTGCAAATGAGCATTTAACAGTGTGTGGGTATTGTCATGATATTTAAAAAAAAAATATGACTTTTAAATGATTCATGGTATGCTAAATTAAATGATATCCAAACTGCATGCTGAGACATAAAACTGTTATTCATAAATTAATCTCTGGGTAAGTAGAATAATGACCTGAAGCTCTAAACCTCACAGTATACCCTATAACAGGGTTGATCAATTAAAATTCAATAAATTGAAGATGTTAATGGGATAGTTCATTTTTCTACACCTTATAGTCAGATGGCTAACAAAAAATGATGGGGGTGATGGGGGCAATGAGACAAAATTCAATGTTTGTGGCCAAATGCACTGAAGTTAATAGTGGCTAGTTAAACAACTCTGAACCATTGATTACATTTTTTTCCTGGCCCACTTTCAGGGTAACCATCTGACTGACTATACGGTGTAAAAAAAGTTAACTAAGCATGAATTGAATTTACAAATCAATCATTGCAAATAGTGTATTACTGGTCAAATATGTCTTATTAAACTGAATCTGATAAGCTTTAGTAATTGTATTTATGACCCCAAACACAACCCCTAACTTTTGTATATGCTCTTTATCTTATATTTGTTGCTTTCTTTCCACAGATGCTGTCATGAAGCACTTCCCGGTGCAACAAAGGGACAAGTGGGAACAGCTTCGAACAGTAAAATGGCCAAATTGAGAGGTGATTAATAGGATTAAATTAAATTTTTTGAGTTTTGTGTAATTTGTTCTAATATTTTACAAGCATGACTACAAGTGTCACTAATATAATGCACCCATAACATTTACTATATATACAAAAGTATGTGGACACGCCTTCAAATTAGTGGATTAGACTATTTCAGCCATGGGTTTCCATGGATGAGCAGCCACTCACAAGCCTAAGATCACCATGTGCAATGCCAAATATCGTCTGGAATGTTGTAGCTCGCCACAGCAATGTTCCAACAACATCTAGGGGAAAGCCTTCCCAGAAGAGTGGAGGCTGTTCTAGCAGCAAAGGGGGACCAATTCCATATTCATTCCCATGATTTTGGAATGAGTTGTTCAAGGAGCAGGTGTCCACATACTTTAGGTCATGTAGTGCATTATCACTGAACAAAAATATAAACGCAACATGTAAAGTGTTGGTCCCATGTTTCCTGAGCTGAAATAAAATATCCCAGAAATTTTTATCTGCATAAAAAAACGATTTTCTCTCAAATTTTGTGCACAAAGTTGTTTACATCCCTGTTAGTGAGCCCAGATAATCCATCCACCTAACAGGTGTGGCTTATCAAGAAGCTGATTAAAACTTCTTCGGGATCGGTGTCCCTTCCACGGGATGGTTGAGCTAACATAGGCTAATGCGATTTGCATGAGGTTGTAAGTAACAAGAAAATGTCCCAGGACATAGGCAGATCTGATATTGTCAGAAAGGTTATAATTCTTGTTAATTTAACTGCACTGTCCACTTTACAGTTGCAATTACAGTGAAATAATAGCATACTATTGTTTGAGAAGAGTGCAGTTTTGAACATGAAAAGTTATTAATAAACAAATTAGGCACATTTGGGCAGTCTTGACACGATATTTTGAACTGCAATGGTTCATTAGATCAGTCTAAAACAGTTCACATACACTGCTGCCATCTAGTGGACAAAATCTAAATTACAGCTGGGCTGGAATACAGCTGGGCTGGAATAATGCATTTAAAAAATGATGGTACTGTCACGGTCTGACCATCGTTCGTATGTGTTTTCCTTGTTTTAGTGTTGGTCAGGACGTGAGCTGGGTGGGCATTCTATGTTGTGTGTCTGGTTTGTCTATTTCTATGTTTGGCCTGATATGGTTCTCAATCAGAGGCAGGTGTTAGTCATTGTCTCTGATTGGGAACCATATTTATGGACCAAGCAGCGTGTCAACAGGCAGGAGCAGCCCAAAGAGGAGATGCGTAAGAAGGATTTCTGGACATGGGAGGAAATCCTCGACGGGAGAGGACCCTGGGCTAAACCAGGGGAGTGTAGCCGCCCAAAGGTGAAGCAGGAGAAGAGGCAACAGGAGCAGCCCAAAGAGGAGTACAGTATGGACTGTACTTCTTGGGAGGAGATAGACAGGTGGGCGGTCGACCCAGGGAGAGTGCCGGAGCCCACCTGGGATTCGATGGAGCAGTGCGCGGAAGGTTACAGGAGAATGAGGTTGGCGAAGCAAGCACGGCGGCGTGGACGGAAGCCCGAGAGTCAGCCCCAAAAATTTATTGGGGGGTGGCTCACAGGGAGTAGGGCTACGCCAGGTAGGAGACCTGCGCAAACTCCCTGTGCTTACCGGGGGGCTAGAGAGACCGGGCAGGCACCGTGTTATGCAGTGGTGCGCAAGGTGTCCCCAGTGCGGGTGCATAGCCCGGTGCGGTATATTCCAGCTCCTCGTATCGGCCGGGCTAGAGTGGGCATCGAGCCAGGTAAGGTTGGGCAGGCTCGGTGCTCAAGAGCTCCAGTGCGCCTGCACGGTCCGGTCTATTCAGTACCACCTCCACACCCCAGCCCTCCGGTGGCAGCTCCCCGCACCAGGCTTCCTGTGCGTGTCCTCGGTCCAGTACCACCAGTACCAGCACCACGCATCAGGCCTACAGTGCGCCTCGCCTCTCCAGCGCTGTCGGAGCCTTTCCCCTCTCCTGCGCTGCCGTTGTCTCCCACCTGTTCAGCGCAGCTAGAGCGTTCTTCCTCTACAGCGCTGCTGGAGTCTCCTGCCTGTTCAGTGCAGACAGAGCTACCAGCCTGCATGGAGCAGCCAGAGCTGTCAGTCTGCATGGAGCAGCCAGAGTTGTCAGTCTGCAAGGAGCTGTCAGTCTACATGGAGCAGCCAGAGCTGTCAGTCTGCAAGGAGCTGCCAGTCTGCAAGGAGCTGCCAGTCTGCAAGGAGCTGTCAGTCTGCATGGAGCAGCCAGAGCTGTCAGTCTGCATGAAGCAGCCAGAGCTGCCAGTCTGCATGGAGCAGCCAGAGCTGTCAGTCTGCATGAAGCAGCCAGAGCTGTCAGTCTGCAAGGAGCTGCCAGTCTGCAAGGAGCTGTCAGTCTGCAAGGAGCTGTCAGTCTGTAAGGAGCTGTCAGTCTGCAAGGAGCTGCCAGTCTGTAAGAAGCCGCCAGAGCTGTCAGCCTACATGGAGCAGCCAGAGCCGCCAGTCAGCGTGTAGCAGCCAGAGCCGCCAGTCAGCATGGAGCAGCCAGATCTTTCAGTCTGCCAGGATCCGCCAGTCAGCCAGACTCTTCCAGATCTGCCAGTCAACCAGACTCTTCCAGATCTGCCAGTCAACCAGACTCTTCCAGATCTGCTAGTCAACCAGACTCTTCCAGATCCGCCAGACAACCAGACTCTTCCAGATCCGCCAGTCAACCAGACTCTTCCAGATCCGCCAGTCAACCAGACTCTTCCAGATCCGCCAGTCAGCCGGGATCTGCCAGAACTGCCAGTCGGCCAGGATCCGCCAGTCGGCCAGGATCCGCCAGTCGGCCAGGATCCGCCAGTCGGCCAGGATCTGCCAGATCCGCCAGTCAGCCAGGATCCGCCAGTCAGCCAGGATCCGCCAGTCAGCCAGGATCTGCCAGTCAGCCAGGATCTGCCGAAACCACCAGCCAGCCAGGATCTGGTAGATCCATCAACCTGCCTGAGCTTCCTCTCACTCCTGAGCTTCCCCTCAGTCCCGAGCTTCCCCTCAGTCCCGAGCTTCCCCTCAGTCCCGAGCTACCCCTCAGTCCCGAGCTACCCCTCAGTCCTGAGCTACCTCAGTCCGGAGCTGCCCCTCAGTCCAGTGGGGCCCGTTGTTAGGTTTCCTAGGCCAAGGTTAGCGGCGAGGGTCGCCACTCAAGGGACGCTAAGGAGGTGGATTAAGACAACTATGGAGTGGGGTCCATATTACTTTCACATTTCCATAAACATCAAAGTGTTTCCTTTCAAATGGTACCAAGAATGTGCACATCCTTGCTTCAGGGCCTGAATTACAGACAGTTCGAATTGGGTATGTCATTTTTAAGCTAAATTGGGCACAGGTGTGCTTGGGACAGTAAAAGGCCACTTTAAAATGTGCAATTTTGTCACACAATAGAGAATATGGAAGTATGCCCAACTGGCCTCAAAACTGCAGACCACGTGCCTGGCGTCGTGTGGGCGAGTGGTTTGCTGATGTCAACGTTGTGAACAGTGTCCCATGGTGGCGGTGGGGTTATGGTATGGGCAGCTATAAGATATGGACAACGAACACAATTGCATTTTAACGATGGCAATTTCAATGTACAGAGATTCCGTGACGAGATCCTGAGGCCATTGTCCTACCATTCATCCACCATCATCACCTCATGCTTCAGCATGGTAATGCACGGCCCGATGTCACAAGGATCTGTACCAGTGGAGGCTCCTCAGAGGAGGAACGGGAGGACCATCCTCAGTGAATTTCATGAAAATAAAAATTGTAAAACAAGTTATACTTTTTAGATAAAACTATACTAAATATATTCACGTCACCAAATAATTGATTTAAACACACTGTTTTGCAATGAAGGTATAGAGTAGCCTCAACAGCACTCTGTAGGGTAGCACCATGGCGTAACCGGAGGACAGTTAGCTTCCATCCTCCTCTTGGTACATTGGCGTCAATACAAAAGCTAGGAGGCTCTTGGTTCTTACCCCCTTCCATAGACTTACACAGTAACTATGACAACTTCCGGAAGACGTCCTCCAACCTATCAGAGCTCTTGCAGCATTAACTGACATGTTTTCCACCCAATCAAAGTATCAGAGAATGAATCTAGTACTGAAAGGATAAGCTACAGCTAGCTAGCACTGCAATGCATAAAATGAGGGTGACTCAAAGAGTGAAAAAGACATTAGTTTAACAGTTTTCAACAAATATATTTCTTCAATCATTCATCTTCTCAAGGGACGTTTCTCCTCCATCCCATTGCTCAAACACCCAGAGCCCACAATATCCTTTGTATTGGAGGTGGACTCTTCAGAGGTGGGTGTGGGGGCAGTTCTGTCTCAACAACAGGATAATCCACTGAAAATATATCCGTGTGTATATTACTCTAAGAAAATGTCCACTGCAGAGAGGAGCAACATCGTGATTGAGAGCATTAGAGGAGTGGACACTGGCTAGAGGGTGCCAAGGAACCATTCATCATCCTCACCGACCATCGAAACCTGGAGTACATACGGACAGCGAGGAGGCTGAATCCGCACAAAAAATGTTTGGCCCTTTTCTTCACAAGGTTTGACTTCATGCTGACCTATCGCCCAGGTTCAACCACAAAGGCCGATGTCCTGTCCCGTCTATCCATTGACTTTGGTCTGGGACATAGATGTGGCCATTCGCCAAGCTATGAAGAAGGAGCCCACACCCACTAACTGTCCTCCCAAGCACATCTACGTTCCCACTGGGAAAAGGGATCGGCTGCTGACCTGGGCACACACAGCTGTCGTTGCTGGACAGTCAGGTATTTTACGCTCTAACCAATCCATCTGTGTGAAGTGCTGGTGGCCCACCTTGGTGCAGGACGTCACTCGCTACGTCAACTCATGTTCCGTATGTGCCCAAACCAAACCCCCCTCAACGCTCAAGCATGGAAACTCCTTCCCCTTCCATTGCCTCAGTGTCCCTGGTCCCATCTATCCATTGACATTGTTAATGATCTCCCCTTCACGGACGGTTTCACCACCATTTTGCTGGTTTGTGATAGATTTTCAAAATTCTGTCATTTAATCCCTCTTTCTGGTCTCCCTACTGCTCTCTACGTCGCTGAGACACTATTCCAGCAGGTCTTCCAGCATTATGGCCTTCCGGAAGAAATCGTCTCCGACCGTGGCCCCTAATTCACATCACAGGTATGGAAAGCCTTTAAGGAGAAGCTCAGGGACATGGTCAGCCTCACCACTGGGTAGAGGCCTCAGTCCAACGGGCCAGTAGAGAGGATGAACCAGGAGCTGGGGATGTTCCTGAGGAGTCACTGTCAGGACCGGCAAGGAGAGTGTGCTCGATTCCTTACATGGGTGGAGTATGCCCAAAACTTGCTATGTCATTCCTCCACTGGGTTGACACCCTTCCAGTGTGTTCTGGGTTTTCAGCTGGCCCTGGCTCCATGGACCCTGTGCCAGACTGGAGCACCTGTGTTTGATGAGTAGTTCAGGCGCACAGAAGAAGTGTGGAGCGATGCTCACGTGAGACTCCAGCACACCATCCACCGTCAAAAGGAGCAGGCAGACCGCTACTGCAGTGCAACCCCCATGTACCACCCTCGGAATCTGGGTGTCTGGCTCTCTACCAGGAACCTCCCACTCCACGTGGCCATTCAAGGTTATCTGGAGGGTCAACGAGGTGACGTATAGATTACACCTTCCCAGTGACTACCGTATCTCACATTCTTTTCATGTCTCCCTCCTCAGACCAGTAGTTCCTGGGCCCCTAGCTGATGCTGTCCCCCACAACACCCGTCCGCCCCCCCTCAGACTTTGAGGGGTTCCGACCTATGCTGTCAGATCTCTACTGGACTCCTGGCGTCGTGGGTTCCAGTACCTGGTGGACTGGGAGGGGTATGGCCCAGAGAAGCGGTGTTGGGTTCCGGTGAAGGACATTCTGGATCCCAACATCATCCGTGATTTCCACCTTCGTCGCCCGGACCGGCCCACTCCTTCCATCCCTTTGGTCGGCGCCGTTCTGCAGCTGGAGCCGCGCGTCGGGGGGGGGGGGGTACGACATGTCTACTCCCGCTCCTCCTCTTTGGTGTTCGATGTCGCCAGTATGCTAACCACTGGCACTTGGATCCATCATTACGCACACCTGGCATTAACCATTACGCGCACCTGCACATCATCATGAGGCACACCTGGACTCCATTACCTCACTTATTACCTCCCTTGTATCTGGCACTCCCTCAGTTCTTTCCCCAATCAGTATTATTTTTTGCGTAGATGCTACTGTTTAGTTGTATCGTTACATGTGTGTTGTTTTATTAAACATTTCACCTGCACCTGCTTCTCAACTCTCACTGTTTCCGTTGCATAAGCAAGTGAAACTGAAAGTGAAAAGAAAAATTGATGAACAGAGTCATTCTCTGGTCCTGTGATTGGGTGGACAACATGTCAGTTCATGCTGCAAGAGTTGTGATAGGCTGGAGGACATCCTCCAGAACTTTTCATAATTACTATGGAAGGGTGTGAAAACCCTGTGTCTCCTAGGTTTTGTATTGAAGTCAATGTACCAAGAGGACGAAAGCTACAGTAGCTGTCCTCTGGCTACCCCATGGTGTTACACTACAGAGTGCTGTTGAGGCTATTCTAGACGTTCATTGCAAAACAGTGTGTTTTAATCAATTATTTGGTGACGTGAATATATTTAGTACAGTTTTATCTAAAAAGGATAACTTTTTCAAAATGTCAAAATTGAATTTGTATGATATTCACTGAGGAGAATGGTTCACAACTTCCTCCTCTGAGGAGCCTCCACTGGCGTGTGTGCTGTGGCTTCTGGGAGGGATGGTGGACAATGAGACTGTCATAGCGCATGTAAGCAAAATCCCAACGCGCTCTGGCAGCTTTCATGGCTGGGATAAGACCTTTCCTCTTCTGGCAAACAGCTTCAGGATATTCCTAGTGGAGGAAGATATGCGTTCCTCTCAAGTTCTTGGCTCTTTCCAGAAGAGCTACCTTGTCCTCGAACCTCAGGAACTTGACCACTATCGGCCTAAGCCTGTCATCTGGGCCGTAGGTGGGTGTTCTAGTCCTGTGGGCACTCTCCACCTCAATCTTCCTGTGGTGCATCTTCAATTTCTCAAAGATAATATCCCTAACTGTGTCCTCAGACTCTGTGCAGGTCTCGTGGAGATTCTTCAATTCCATCCACAACCATGTTGTTCTGCCTTGATTGTCCCTCGAGACTGATTTATATGTCATTATTATCGTGGATTCACACACAGAACTGATGACCTCCCTCAATGACTTACAGATTGCTGTCATCTTGCCATTCTCCTTGTTTCAACTCATTGAGGTGACCCTGGGAGAACTGCAAACTGTTCTTCAGGTCCTGAACCTCTCTGGTCATTATTATTATTATTTTATTAGTTGAATGCACCAGTATTTGGACAAAACACTTGAAGCTATGTTCTTGTTTGCTTGTAGAACTATTTTTGTTTGTTTATAACCTTCAAGTGTAATAGAGATACCAATGTCCTGAACAGTACTCCCACCGGCTTTGGTCTTTGTCATGGTAGCTAGCAATGTAGGTTACCCTGTTACTCCTCACAGATCCAGACTGGGCAGGTCACAGGGAAGATTGAAAACAACCAACAGCAGCGATCTAGACAGCCACAATGGCTAACCACATCTCGGGCTGCATTCATAACCCAGCTAGCTTGATAGGCAGCTAGCTAGGAACTAGGCTAGCTGCTGCACCAAATAGCTCCTCAAACCCGTCCTTTGTCTGCAAGTTACAGGACAGAGACTAGTAGTCCCAGCAACTGATGCCAACTGCGTCGCAGGATCCAACCTAAAAAGTTAGCTAGCTACTAATAACTTTCAAAACATCAAACTTTCCAAAACAACAAAACCGAGGTAACTACATAGGTAGCTATGTAATCTAACTCAACACTTAACTACTACAAACTAATTGAAATTACAATAAATAAAAGTTAACTTACAAATTTTCGCTGTCCAGTGGCACCGCAAGTGGGCATTGGATTTGCATACTCCATCACATGTGCGCTTACTGCGCTACAGAAACACCATTAACCAAAATGCAATGCTTGGGCACTGAATTAAAGGGTAACTACGCTCAAAAATCTAAGTTTCTTCAATTTTTCCCAGACCTCGAAAGTGGTTCACTGATGCAGTTTATGCATTGTTGTGATACAGGACATATACATTTTTGTTTTTCGATTTAAAAAAGTGTGAAAAAACTGAAACAGAACAGAGAGAAAGGAATAAAAAATGTAATATACAGAATTAGGTGAATATGCCATTTAGCAAACGTTTTTATCCAAAGCGACTTTCAGTCAAGCATACATACATTTTTACGTATGGGTGGTCCTGGGAATCTACCCCACTGTCCTGGCGTTGCAATGCTCTACCAAGATATATGAAAAGATTATAAATGCTTTGTGAAGCCTCAATTTAACATGATTTGTAAAGCATTTATTAAGCAGTGCTTACGCCACACTTTGTAAAGCACAGGTCTATGTCATATTTGACATTGGTGGTTATGTCACACAGTTATACCCCATTTATGTACCCTTCATAGAGCATAAAATACGGTAATAGATGATTTGTGACACATTGATGTAGTATTTATAAAGGCTTTATGAAGCCTTTGTAAGCTGCACGTCATTTAATGTGGGGCCTTATTTCAATTAGGTCATTTCCTTTGATGGACACCTGTCACTTTTCTTTTTTAAGTGAGACAAGAAATGATACCGTAACAGATCTGGCCATAATTTGAATTTATGCGACTTAGTGTGTAACAGTGAAAGTTAACCCAGAAGGATGGATTTAGTGCACACTTCCAAAAAGTCCACGTGTCTATTTGCCAGAAAGTCATTATCATTGTTTTGTTTTTGTGCCAGGTTATAATGAAAACAAGTAGGGGTGTTGTGTATGTTTACCTTGAAGCAAAAAATTACCATCCGTGAAACATCCATTTTCCCAGTGTTTTTCTTTCTTTTCGGCATGATGAGTGTGGGCTGTCTCCTTAGTCTCATTTGCATAAATACATGCATTATGTTTAGGTCCTGGGGTTGTAGGGGTAATTCATATCTCTAACACAGTTACTGTTATGGCAGACCCCTCACAGTGAAATACGCAACCAAGAGGGAAAACACGGAGGGCTTATTATTAGTTTTTTTAAAGATAGTGTAGTGGGTTTTAATCCTACAGCAGAAAAAGAGTGACATGACAATGAACATGTTAATTTATTATTATGGCTATGCATTTTGAAAATGGATGCCCTCATTTAATATTATTATTATTGATATAAAACTAGACAATTAATTTGTCTTTATGCAATCTTTAAATACATTGTGATAAAGTATACAACTAACAAAATGTGTGTTTGTCATTGAGAGTAGGGACAACTATGAGGGACATTGGAGAGGAATGGAAGTATCACAGTGTGACCAGAGAAGTAGGTATGTGGGATGCAGCTCAATAGGAGGACTGTGGAAATCAAAGTGCTTTGAATACTGAATACCATTAGGCTACCCACACGTGTCACAGAGACACTGCATGCCAAAACATAGCCTTGGAGCAAATTTCTCAGCTAACCATGATAACCGATGCTCAGTCTATGAAACAGCTTGTCCATTACTGCTAAATCTACACTACCGTTCAAAAGTTTGGGGTCTCTTAGAAATCTCCTTGTTTTTGAAAGAAATAACATCAAATTGATCAGAAATACAGTGAAGACATTGTTAATGTTGTAAATGACTATTGTAGCTGGAACCGGCTGATTTAAAAAAATGGAATATCTACATGGGCGTACAGAGGCCCATTATCAGCAACCATCACTCATGTGTTCCAATGGCACGTCGTGTTAGCTAATCCAAGTTTATAATTTTAAAAGGCTCATTGATCATTAGAAAATCCTTTTGCTATTATGTTAGCACAGCTGGAAATTGTTGTGCTGATTAAAGAATAAATAAAACTGGTCTTCTTTAGACTAGTTGAATATCTGGAGCGTCAGCAATTGTGGGTTCGATTACAGGATCAAAATAGCCAGAAACAAAGAACATTCTTCTGAAACTCATCAGTTTATTCTTGTTCTGAGAAATGAAGGCTATTCCACGTGAGAAATTGCCAAGAAACTGAAGATCTCGTACAACGCTGAATACTACTTCTTTCACAGAACAGCGCAAACTGGCTCTAACCAGAATAGAGAGACTGAGCAAGAGGACAAGTACATTAGAGTGTCTAGTTTGAGAAACAGATGCCTCACAAGTTCTCAACTGGCAGCTTCATTAAATAGTACCAGCAAAACACCAGTCTCAATGTCAACAATGAAGAGGCTACTCCGGGATGCTGGCCTTCCAGGAAGAGTACCTCTGTCCGGTGTCTGTGTTCTTTTGGATCTTAATCTTTTATTGGCCAGTCTGAGATATGGCTTTTTCTTTGCAACTCTGCCTAGAAGACCAGCATCCCGGAGTCGCCTCTCCACAAAAACAAGTACATTTCTAAGTGACCTCAAACCTTTGAATGGAAGTGTATGTTTTCAGGCCGTGCAATTCTATTGACCGATAGAGCACCATTTTTCAAAATTATAGGACTTGTCCTTCATCTGCATGATTTCTTTGAATTAGATTACCAGCAGCTGTCTGTGTCTGAACAGATCCCCATTGTCAATGAGTGCATTAAGATCACAGTCTGAAAACTTTATTCACCTGAAACCCTGAGCCACAGTTGTTGTTTGTAACATCTTGTCTTTATCTGTCTACATGGTTGTTGTCTGTCTGGCTTTATAAATACATGTGTTTGCCCTCTGAAAGAACGCTCTTAAGGCTATATGAGGCATTTGTAATTGGCTCATTTCTTTTTCAATCTTTTCTCAGGTGAACACACCATACACACTGTGCTCTTGCTATCTCCAGGAGGTGGACAATACAAATACAAAAACAAGGACATTTCTAAGTGACCCTAACATTTGAACGGTAGTGTATAAAGTTGTATTTTCTAACAAAAAAAGTCAAACACAGCGGTACCTGTGTCATTTCCCTCTGAATGTGATACTTCTTGTTGTACCAAACAAATATCTAAGTATGGCACTACTTCCAGGTGAATAGAAACTTAAAAATGGCAGAATTCAGATTTCTGTCTCTTTTCAGGCCATCTGTTGGGCTATCGCGGGCATTGTTCCTCTCTTGAAGAATGTCCTCTGAAGAAAGATTTGTTTTAAAAGGCCATTTATGCTGGAATAATAGATATGAATTACTTTTAAATTTGACTCTTCATGAAGCCGCACTACAGTTCAAATCCCAATAACTAGTTGACAAATCACTGCAGTCAACGTCCTCACAGGAAGTTCATATGCTGACATTATAGGTAAATCATTCATGTGTTAATTGACTGCTTTGAGGCACTAAGTAATAAAGAAATAAGATCATTTACACCTTTTACTCAAGTTGAAATGTGTTCTAATTGCATTTTCCCTCCATGCCCACCGAGTCAGTGGAAATCCAGCACTCTTCTCAATACAGGTTACATTTAACAATTCCAGATAAAAGTTTAAATTATTGCTTTGACTAATGTGAATAAATTATGTCCTGGATTAGCATTCCGGTGCTTTCCCTGGGCTGGCTTTGCCAAGGAAACAAGCTTGTTTCCAAATGGCTGCTAGAGCTAGCTATTGATCACTCCCTCTCACCTCTAGGAGCTGAGAGTAGCATATCAACACTATACTGGGGAAATATGCTGCAGCACTGCCTGTGAAGCACCAGGGTAAAGTGTGGAGAGAAATCAGTACCCTTGTTATACAGTATGCTAATGAATGTATGTCATATATACACCTCATTTTTACCTAAAGCCAATCTTTTCCTTTCAAGTGGTACATTTTCCAGCAGGTAATTTTACAACTTGATATTCAGTCTGACTAAGGCATGATCTGTCACGGGATTCTTATGTTGAATGAGAGGCGGACCAAAACGCAGCGTGGTTATTTAGATACATCTTTAATAAAGATGAAAATAGAACAATATACAAAAACAAGAACCATGAAAAACCGAAAACAGCCCTATCTTGTGTAACAAACACAAAGACAGGACCAATCACCCACAAACCCACAAACCCCAACACCAAACAGGCTAACACCTGCCTCTGATTGAGAACCATATCAGGCCAAACACAGAAATAGACAAACTAGACACACAACATAGAATGCCCACTCAGATCACACCCTGACCAAACAAAACATAGAAACATACAATGCAAACTTTGGTCAGGGTGTGACATGATCCTTCTTTTAAACATGCCGCTTCTTAACATTTACCAACTCTGAATGTCACTGAATATTGTTTCAACAACTGAAGATGGCAGATATATGTGATATTTTGATGTACCTTGGGCAGTGATGGGCAGTGATGCACCGACAGTAGGCATACTGTATACTTTTTCCTGTCATGGTGCTGTGCATGGTCCTGACTCCTCAGAAATGCTGCTTGTTGTTGAACAAACAGCAGGGCTTTCTCTGCTGCAGAAATCATGTTAGTTTAAAATTAAATACAATGGCTTACGAAAGTATTCACCCCTCTTGGTATTTTTCCAATTTTGTTGCCTTACAACCTGTAATTAAAATATATTTTTGGGGGAGTTTGTATCATTTTATTTACACAACATGCCTACCAGTTTGAAGATGCTAACATTTAAAAAAGATAACTTGAGCGTGCATAACTATTCACCTCCCCCCAAAGTCAATGCTTTGTTGAGCCACCTTTTGCAGCAATTACAGTTGCAAGTCTCTTGGGGTATGACTCTATAAGCCTGGCACATCTAGCCACTGGGATTTGATCATCTAGCCACTGGGATTCTTCAAGGAAAAACTGTTCCAGTTCCTTCAAGTTGGATGGGTTCCGCTGGTGTACTTTAAGTCATACTACAGATTCTGAAGTGGATTGAGGTCTGGGATTTGACTAGGCCATTCCAAGACATTTAAATGTTCCCTTTAAACCACTCAAGTGTTGCTTTAGCAGTATGCTTAGGGTTATTGTCCTGCTGGAAGGTGAAGCTCTGTCCCAGTATCAAATCTCTGGAAGACTGAAACAGGTTTCCCTCAAGAATTTCCCTGTATTTAGCGCCATCCATAATTCCTTCAATTCTGACCAATTTCCCCATTTCTGCCGATGAAAAACATCCCCACACCATGATGTTGCCACCACCATGCTTCACTGTGGGGATGGTGTTCGATCGGGGTGATGAGAGGTGTTGGGTTTGCGCCATACATAGCATTTTCCTTGATGGCCAAAAAACTACATTTTAGTCTCATCTGACCTTCTTCCATGTTTGGGGAGTCTCCCACATGCCTTTTGGCGAACACCAAACATGTTTGCTTATTTTCTTCTTTAAGCAATGGATTTTTTCTGTCCACTCTTCAGTAAAGCCCAGCTCTGTGGAGTATACAGCTTAAAGTGGTCCTATGGACAGATACTCCAATCTCTGCTGTGGAGCTTTGCAGCTCCTTCATGGTTATCTTTGGTTTCTTTGTTGCCTCTGATTAATGCCCTCCTTGCCTGGTCTGTGAGTTTTGGTGGGCTGCCATCTCTTGGCAGGTTTGTTGTGGTGTCATACTCTTTCCATTTTATAATAATGGAGTTAATGGTGCTCCGTGGGATGTTCAACGATTCTGATATTTTTTATAACCCAACCCTGATCTGCACTTGAAAGCTCCTTGGTCTTCATGGTGCCGCTTGCTTGGTGGTTCCCCTTGCTTAGTGGTGTTGCAGACTCTCGGGCCATTCAGAACAGGTGTATATATATATATATGCAGTGAGGGAAAAAAGTATTTGATCCCCTGCTGATTTTGTACTTTTGCCCACTGACAAAGAAATGATCAGTCTATAATTTTAATGGTAGGTTTATTTGAACAGTGAGAGACAGAATAACAACAAAAAAATCCAGATAAAAATGCATGTCAGCCTGTCTGCCTTCCTTGAGAAAATATGAATATGTGTGTAATGTGTTATCTTTAACACTGTTATGCAAGCAGACAGTATTTCAACCACATCAAATATCCAGCCTAGACGAACTGAAGTGTTATCAGAAAAGTGTGGTGGTTTTATCTTAATAGCATTAGACTGGAGAGCGACTAAAATAAAAGATGTACAGTCTTGCAGCCAATAAGATAAGCATTACAGTATATCATCAGATAACCTGGTTGGGACTATGTAGGTCTGACTAGCTCTTTTGCGTAATGCGGCTCATTGCTACACACACTGAGAATGCACAGAGCGCGTCATAGTATTTTGAACTGATTCTTTCATTGCTTTGGCATAAAAATGGGTTATCAGGGATGTAAGGGAAAGGGATGTATCAGGGAAATACCAAGAAAACTACTCAACAGGACATTAAAAACTGTAACAGAAACTGTAACATCTTATGCGTCACGGAGTCGTGGCTGAACGACGACAATATCAACATACAGCTGGCTAGTTATACGATGTACCAGCAGGATAGAACAGCGGCGTCTGGTAAGACAAGGGGCGGCGGTCTAAGTATTTTTGTAAACAACAGCTGGTGCACGATACCTAAGGAAGTCTCGAGCCATTGCTCGCCTGAGGTAGAGTTTCTCATGATAAGCAGCAGGCCACATTAACTACCGAGAGAGTTCTCATCTAAATTCTTTGTAGCTGTTTATGTACCACCACTGTCAGAGGCTGTATTCTGCTATAAGCAAACAAGAAAACACTCACCCAGAGGCGGCGCTCCTACTAGCCGGGGAATTTAATGCAGGGAAACTTAAATCAGTTTTACCTGATTTCTATCATCATGTTAAATTTGCAACCAGAGGGAAAATAACTCTGGACCACCTATCCTCCGCACACAGAGATGCATACAAAGCTCTCCCTCGCCCTCCATTTGGCAAATCTGACCATAATTCTATCCTCTTGATTCATGCTTACAAGCAAAAATTAAAGCAGGAAGCACCAGTGACTAGATCAATAAAAAAAGTGGTCAGATGAAGCAGATGCTAAACTACAGGACTGTTTTGCTAGTAAAGACTGGAATATGTTCCGGGACTCCTCCAATGGCATTGAGGAGTAACTAAAAAACAGGACTGTTTTGCTAGTAAAGACTGGAATATGTTCCGGGACTCCTCCAATGGCATTGAGGAGTACACCACATCTGTCATGGTAAGTGGTAACGGTAGGGGTAGGTAACAACACATCCGCCACACTTATCCTCAACACAGGGGCCCCTCAGGGGTGCGTGCTCAGCCCCCTCCTGTGCTCCCTGTTCACCCATGACTGCACGGCCGGGCACGACTCCAACAACATCATTACATTTGCCGATGACACAACAGTGGTAGGCCTGATCACCGACAATGACGAGACAGCCTATAGTGAGGAGGTCAGAGAACTGGCCGTTTGGTGCCAGGACACAACCTCTCCCTCAGCATGATCAAGACAAAGGAAATGATTGTGGACTACAGGAAAAAGAGGACCGAGCACGCTCCCATTCTCATCGACGGGGCTGCAGTGGAGCAGGTTGCGAGCTTCAAGTTCCTTGGTGTCCACATCACCAACAAACTAACATGGTCCAACCACACCATGGCAGTCATGAAGCGGGCACGACAAAACCTATTCCCCCTCAGGAGACTGAAAAGATTTTGCATGGGTTCTCAGATCCTCAAAAGGTTCTACAGCTGCACCATCGAGAGCATCCTGACTGGTTACATCACTGCCTGGTATGGCAACTGCTCGGCCTCCGACCGCAAGGTAATGTGAATGGCCCAGTACATCACTGGCGCCAAGCTTCCTGCCATCCATGCATTTCCAACTGTCTTGAAGGAGTTCCCACATATGCTGAGCACTTGTTTGCTGCTTTTCTTTCACTCTGCGGTCGAACTCATCCCAAACCATCTCAATTTGGTTGAGGTTGGGTGATTGTGGAGGCCAGGTCATCTTATGCAGCACTCCATGACTCTCCTTCTTGGTCAAATAGCCGTTACACAGCCTTGAAGTGTGTTTGGTTATTGTCGTTTTGAAAAAAACAAATGATAGTCCCACTAAGAACAAACCAGATGGACTGGCGTGTTGCTGCAGAATGCTGTGGTAGCCATGCTGGTTAAGTGTGCCTTGAATTCTAAATAAATCACTGACAGTGTCACCAGCAAAGCACCATCACACCTCCTCCTCCATGCTTCATGGTGGGAACTGTAGATGCAGAGATCATCCGTTCACCTGCTCTGCGTCTCACAAAGACATAGAGGTTGGAATCTAAAATCTCTAATTTGGACTCATCAGACCAAAGGACTGATTTCCACCACTCTAATGTCCATTTCACATGTTTCTTTCCCCAAGCAAGTTCTTCTTATTGGTGTCCTTTAGTAGTGGTTTCTTTGCAGCAATTTGACCATGAAGGCCTGATTCAGTCAGTCTCCTCTGAACAGTTCATGTTGAGATGTGTATTTTACTTGAACTCTGTGAAACATTTATTTGGGCTATAATTTCTGAGGCTGGTAACACTATTGAACTTATCCTCTGCAGCAGAGGTAACTCTGTGTCTTTTCTTCCTTTGGCAGTCCTCATGAGAGCCAGTTTCATCATAGCGCTTCGTGGAATATTCCGCACTGACTGACCTTCATGTCTTTAAGTAATGATGGACTGTCGTTTCTCTTTGATTATTTGAGCTGTTCTTGCCATAATGTGGACTTGGTCTTTTACCAAATGGGGCTATCTTCTGTATACAACCCTTACATTGTCATAACACAATTGATTGGCTCAAGTGCATTAAGGAAAGAAATTCCACAAATTAACTATTAACAAGGCACACCTGTTAACTGAAACGCATTCCAGGTGACTACCTCATGAAGCTGGTTGAGATAATGCCAATAGTGCGCAACGCTGTCTTCAAGGCAAAGAGTGGCTACTCTGAAGAATCTAAAATATAAAATATATTTTGATTTAACACTTTTTTGGTTCCTATATGATTCCATATGTGTTATATCATATTTTTGATGTCTTCCAAATTATTCTACAATGTAGAAATAGTAAAAATAAAGAAAAACTCTGGAATGAGTAAGTGTGTCCAAACTTTTGACTGGTACCTTACATGTAGGTAAAGTGACTATGCGTAGATAATAAACAGAGAGTAGCAGCAGAGTAAAAAGCTAATGTGAGTTAATGTGATTTGCATGAGTTTGTAAGAAACAAAAACAATCCCAGGACATAGACATATCTGATATGGGCAGAAATCTTAAATCTTGTTTATCTAACTGCACTGTCCAATTTACAGTAGCTATTGCAGTGAAAAAAATACCATGCTATTGTTTGAGGAAAGTGCACAATTATGAACCTGACAATGTATGAATAAACCAAATAGGCACACTTTGCACATACACTGTTGCTATCTTGTCGGCAAAGTCTAAATTGCACTTGGGCTGGAATAATACATTATGGCCCTTCTCTTGCATTTCAAAGATGATGGTAGAAAAAAAATACAAAAAGCACATTTTTTTCTTTGTATTATCTTTTACCAGATCTAATGTGTTATATTCTCCTACATTAATTTCTCATTTACACAAACTTCAAAGTGTTTCCTTTCAAATTGTATAAAGAATATGCATATCCTTGCTTCAGGTCCAGAGTTACAGGCAGTTTTGGGTATGTTATATTAGGCGAAAATTGAAGAAAAAAAAAGGGGCGGATCCTTAAGATTTAAGAAGCCTTTTGTACCTAGACATGGCTCTCCGTTACCGCTTGCCATGCAGTAACATAGAAAACAGTTTATGACTAGGGTGGCTGTATTTTGGCAATTTTTAGGGCCTTCCCCATTGATATTGTAGAAATTGTATTTTTATCGGGACCAACAACTTTAGGCTTATTCAATGTGTAATAGCAGTGGAATTACCCCATTCGGACACTTTGGAGAGGTTGAAAGGACACTTGGATGTCTCCTGGATATCCCCTGACACCACCAAACTGTTTGAGAGAGGTTGATATTGTAGAAATGGTATTTATAGTGACAAATAACTTTGAGGGTACACTTGGAGATGATCTTTGACCGCACGTTACTAAAACGTCTGAAAGTTCTAGCTGTTGTCTATCAATCCCATTTTTCCCCCAGAAGTGTTTGAGTCTTTGTGGAAGCCAGCTGATGTGTTTCCAGCTCTATTCATCACTAATTGACTTATAGCTTGTCCATAAAATATGACTTAAAAACATTTAAAATAACAAATGGTTTGTTTGTGTGTGCTTGATCTGAACTGTGCCATTCCTGTCTATGTTCTAACCATTTCCTTATAATCTCCCAGGTGTTTTCTTTCCGATGGTATTATGTTGTGTCCTTATCATTTAACTGCTCACATGATAGGATGTTTACATGCCACAGTATCCCATCTTAGACCAGCATATCCCAGGCATCTTATCAGGGTTTCTCATTACCGGGATACAATCTTTTTCAGGTTATGGTAAACGGGATATGAGGTTTATATGCATCAACTCAAAAACAGAATACTTAAGTATACCGAATAATAATGTGATATTGGTGTGCATGTAAACATGGTCATTCACTTCAAAATGGGACGTTTGTTTCTCCTCTAAAAGAAAATGAATTCCTTTGCCTACTGTACTCCAGCTGAGAAGCCCCCTTCCAGCTGAAAAGTCCTACTTTGCATGAGCACTCTCTGCATTGCTCAGCATCTTAATCATCTGTATATTCCAGCTACCCATTGAGGTATCATTCAATGGGTAATACATTTATTGGTACTGTATAACAACATCATTCATAGTTATTTTCTATTCCTTTATTGTTTGATGACCTGGAGTTAGAATGCCAGAGTGAATGTAATATCTTAAATAGATGAGAATATCTTCCAAATATTACATGGTCTTCTTTCCCACTACATCTTCCATTTGCCTGTTGTGTTTTCAGAAGAGGAGCAAGCCCGCTGTTATCAGTCTCAAACGGGCGCCGTCACGGTAGCAACAGCACACACAATGTCACTTCTGATTTTCAGTGTGTTTGTTTCAGTAGGGCAGCACAATCAATGTGAGTTAAAGCTTTAATTCCCCTTGTAAATTGAGAGTAACACTGTATTGAGCTCAGTGGAAATATATTATCAAGAGGGCTGACTAGTAGGCTATTGTTACTTAAGGACTCCTAGAGGACTGTGCATTGTCCGTGAAATGTATTTATTAAGGCACGTTGTAGTTACTTTCGGCTGTCAAGGCCTCCCTAGCCCCAGCACTGCTGAATGGAATAAAGAAACTGACCTTTAGGGATTACCAATGGTACAAAAGGAATTTGATTATTTTGGTTTGAGCCTAATGAGAACAAAGTATGTGTCACTTTTTGATTAATGAATTTCTCCCGATCAGCAACGCAGCAGGGATCATAAAGGAGTAATTTCCTCCTCTCTTTACAGTTCCTCTACGAGGACATGTACTGTAGAATGAAGAGGGGAGGCCAGAGGGTGATCTGGAGGGCCGGGAAAGACTGCCGATGAGAGCGGCAGAGAGACTAAAGTGTTTCCCCTGTACGACTGGTGAAGCCCAGATCACCTGCGATTGGCCCTTTCAATGAAGAGTGGGAAACGAAAGTACTGCGTCTCAAATGTCCTTTCGTAATTTCAATCCTTTATCCAGACTGACCTTCAAGAATTAGACAAATTAAAGAAAGTCCACTGAAATGACTTCCTTACCTTGTCTTCTTTCCCACTACAAACAGATGCTCATAGTATAGCCTGTTTGTGAATGTAGAACTGATTATACCAATAGGGGGCTTCTATGGTGCAGGCATGGTGTACCTGTCCTTAAAACATAGGGTCACCATGGGCTTGCTTTGGCTCTTCCCACTTGATGTCTACTGTTTAGAGGACACTTAAATATTTGATACTATTGAACAATTAGCAGATTTTTTTCTTACACCAGTATCAGTCTATGCATGCATCCTAACAGTACTCACATTATATTTTAGCACTGAACTATTTGAATGATTTTCACACTAATATGCTGTCTCTTTTGGTTTTATATATAATTATATGGTGAAGTCTGATGAGAGCAAACCAAAACTACAGTATTTAATGTAGGTTAAAGGATTATTCATTTTCATGTGACAGTGCAGGCCTCTAGGTGAAAGCTATTGTTTTAACACTAATTTGCTACTCTAAAATTACTTTGGTTTTTACCTAATTAGTGTGTAATTAATTAGCCATGTATCATTTTGTGATGATGTTCATCAAATTACTGAGAACCTCACATGCAAATTGCTTTACATAATATGCAGAACTTTGAGACCATGTGTAGTATGCAAGTCTGTGAAATCGAATCAATGCTGTGGAAAATAGTTTTAGGTCTTACTTTTTTTTTTATCCCTTACAAAGGTGCAAAAGCATGTTTGCTGGAGCAATATTTTCCATTCAACATGATAGTTTTATGTAGGCGTCAACTGAAAAGGGTCTCATTCATATCTGCCTCTCTTGCTCCAAAAAGCAACGCATTTGGATTCTCTCCCTTTGGATTTGTTTTGTAGGACTGTTTCCATTAAATATTACTGTTAAATATACACACATCATAAAGATAGAGGTTGGAATAGGTACAATTTTAACTTCTTGATTCATATTTTCCTTTGCCTTTATTTTTAACAGGAAATGTGATTGAACTATAAGGAAACAGGTTCATATGATTGCCATGGATTATAACCTATAACATTATCCTCCTGCTTATTGCTTACAAGCAAAAACTCAAACAGGAAGTACTAGTGATGCACTCAATACAGAAGTGGTCCGAAGAAGCGGATGATAAACTACAGGACAGTTTTGCTAGCACAGATTGGAATATGTTTATGCAATCTCTATTGCACTCCACACTGCCCTCACCCACCTGGACAAAAGGAGTACCTATGAATACTGTTCATTAACCACAGCTCAGCATTCAACACCATAGTCCCTTCCACGCTCATCACCATGCTTAGGGCACTGGGACTGAACACCTCCCTCTGAAACTGGATCCTGGACATCCTGATGGGCCGCTCCCAGGGGGTAAGTGTAGGCAACAATACATCCACCACGCTGACAATCGACATAGGCCTCCTCAAGGATTTGTGCTTTGTCCACTTATGACTGCATGGCTGTGTACAAATCGGTATGGCAACTCCAAGGCACACGACCGCAAAGCGCTACAGAGTGTGGTGAGTATGGCCCAGTACATCACTGGGGCCGAGCTCCCTGCCATCCAAGACCTCTAGACCAGGCGGTGTCAGAGGAAGGCCCAAAAAATTGTCAAGGACTCCAGCCACCCAAGCCATAGTCCGTTCTCTCTGCTACTGCATGGCAAGCAGTACAAGTGCACTTAGTCTGGATCCAGCAGGACCCTGAACAGCCCCCAAGCCATAAGACTGATAAACAAGACTGCTAAATTGCTGCTTCTGTCTATTATCTATTCTGTTCCCTAGTAACTTTAACCTTACCTACAGTATATGTACATATTGTAGCTACCTCAATTACCTCGGTACTGGTACACACTGTATATAGCCATGTTATTTTTTACTCATCATTGTTATTAATTATTCACTGTGTAATTATTCCTTGTGTCACTATTTATTTTATTTTTTATCTTTAACTCTGCATTGCTGGTAAAGGACCCATAAGCAAGCATTTCACTGTTATATTACGCCTGTTGTTTACAAAGCATGTGACAAATAACATTTGATTTGATTCTCCAAGTCCCGTTGGAGAGTTGTAAAAACTAGATATAAAACTATACAGAAATTCATTTTCTCCTAACCTACCAGAAACATTGTGGGCCCCACATATTTTTTTATGAGTTTATTTGTTTATTTGGATCCCCATTAGCTTAAGCAGAAGCAGCAGCTAGTCTTCCTGGTGTCCATTAAAAACACAAGTACCAAAATACTGATAAACAAGGACTCCAGCAAAGAGCAGACGTCCTAAGAACATTTGCCGTCGTTACCATTAGGTCCCTTTAATGGTTTTGGCGAGACGTTATCCCACTGACCTTCTGAGAACATTCGAGGAACATTAAACATGATGTTAACATAGGGAACCAAAGAGGAAGTTCAGTACAAGTCCTGGTTTGGTCACAGTATAACATTATAATAAGACAGTTAATGCCCATTAGGGAACAATATGAAAAGGTTCCTATTTGATTCTAATAGGACATTATCTATGGGACATTCAATGACAACAAGGGGACGTCTCATGATGGTCAAATGGAGGTTGCATGATGGTCCCAAGAAAACATTCTCAGGGGAATCTTTGTCTAGTTCCCTGTAAGTTACTAGAAAGTCACTGAGGACCATGTCAGGACCTGTTTAGGATGTTCTCAGGGCTTTCATTTTACTAGTCGTTTATAGTATTTTATTAGGATCCCCATTAGCTACTGCTAAAGCAGCGGCTTCTCTTCCTGGGGTCCACACAAAAGGACAGAGCTACACTGAACAAAAATATAAACGCAACATGCAACAATTTTAAAGATTTTATTGAGTTACAGTTGCTATAAGGAAATAAGCCAATTGAAATAAATTCATTAGGCCCTAATCTGTCGATTTCACATGACTGGTGTCGTGGAAATTTCCTTAATTACCAAATGTTGAGAGAGCAAATCACACACCAGTCAGAGTTATGCTTAATCTTCACCTTTAATAATAATTAAGCTTTTGCAATAGCATTTTGACTTTCAACAGCTCAGTATCTCTAATGAAAAGTTGAGAGTGGTCAACATAATGGCAACTGGGATCCTTTATAGCAAAGATCCACCCCCCCCTAGTCGACATGACAAACCACAGGTCTTAGGAACTTACACAAAGAAAGACTTTACTTCAGAGAGGAATATCCCCTAGCCAGACAGCATTGGCTATAAATTATTGTTCAGTTTGATCTCCTAAACAAAGCTCTTATCTCGTCCTTGGTACAAAATGGTACCAAGACATTACCCCCACCCAATGATATATATCAAATTGTCATTTTTAGATACTCCCATCCCAAATACAACCAATTCTGGACGCTCACGGAGAGGAAAGTGAGCCTTTAGGTCAAGATAAAGGCAACAAGAGAGGTAACATAGAATGGTTCCAGACACTGCCATCCTCCTCTCCCCGATGAGAAAAGTAGGGAGTGACTGGCACACAGACATTGTGGTGCCAAGAGATAATTGGTTCCCCATCAATCATCCCTTCACATGGTTTAAAATATATGTGTACACATGATGACAACTTTACCTCTCCCCTCTCTGCGGCCCAAGTAACTTAGTCCTGACAGAGAACAGATGACTGCAAATGGCCACCACTATAGTACAACAAAATACATTCTGATGAGAAGTAAATCATAAGCATATCATGAAAATAAAACATCTTATCTATGTTACCCAACTAATTCTGATTAATCCCCAACACTGGGAAAAAAAGATACGCATCTGTTGGTCATAGGTAGGAGAGTGGATCAGAAAACAATTCAGTATCTGGTTTGACCACCATTTGCCTCATGCAGCGTGACACATCTCATTCACTTAGAGTTGATCAGGCTGTTGATTCTGGCCTGTGGAATGGTGTCCCACTCTTCAATGGCTGTGCAAAGTTACTGGATATTGGCGTGAACTGGAACATGCTGCTATACATGTCGATCCAGAGCATCCCAAACCTACTCAACGGGTGAGATATATGGTGAGTATGCAGGCCATGGAAGAACAGGGATATTTTTACCATCCAGGAATTTTGTACAGATCCTTATACCATGGGGCAGTGCATTATCATGCTGAAACATGAGGTGATGGCGGCGAGTAAATGGCACGACAATGGGCCTCAGGATCTCATCACGGTATCTCTGTGCATTCAAATTGCCATTGATAAAATGCAATTGTGTTCATTGTTCATAGCTTATGTCTGCCAATACCATAACCCCAAAGCCACCATGAGGCACTGTTCACAACATTGCCAAATTCTCTAAAACAATGTTGGAGACAGCTCATGCTGTTTAATCAGCCTTTTGAAATGCCATGACTGTCAGGTTGATGGATTATCTTGGCAATATAGAAATGCTCACTAAGAAGGGTTTATACAAATTTCTGCACAAAATTTGAGAAAAATACACTTTTTGTGTGCGTATGGAAAATGTCTGGTTTACTAGTCATTAGGAAGTTCTGTGAAGGTCCTAAGGGAACAACCCTACAAAAAAAATGTGTCCTTAGGACATTCCCAGATTGTCACAAAAGGGTCGCCTAAAGTGGCCAGGATGTTGTTTCATGGTCTCCTGGAAGTTTTTTCTAGTTCTTGGTTTGTCCCAGGGACGTACCCGAGAAAATGTTTAGGACGTTCTTGGGACGTTGTGTCAAGGTCCCCTGGAGGTTTTTGTCACTTCATGGTCCCAGGTGTCTGAAACCATTATATGTAATGAAATGGTATGGTTTTAAGGTAAGTGGTACGCTGTTCAGCTAAAAGAGCGTAGAAACGTCTGTAGCATTTCACACACAAGTCTCCTACACGTTCATTATCTTTAATACATCTCTGCACTCAGCAAAATAGTGCCATCTGCACTGTTGTTTATTTTAATCTATTCTCTCATTGATTTTATTTAAGAAATTTGAGTTTAGGTTTTCAGTATAGTTAGTTGCCTAATGTTGGTGGGGAATATTTTAATGTTACTCCTGAATCACTATGATATATATAATTGTTTTCCTTGAGTGTATTTTTAACAGAGAGGAGATTTTTGTCAAGTGTAGGAATACAGTTGAAATCAGTCATTGATACAAATCAAATCAAATCAAATGTATTTATATAGCCCTTCTTACATCAGCTGATATTTCAAAGTGCTGTACAGAAACCCAGCCTAAAACCCCAACTAAAATCCCAAACAGCAAGCAATGCAGGTGTAGAAGCACGGTGGCTAGGAAAAACTGCCTAGAAAGGCCAAATCCTAGGAAGAAACATAGAGAGTAACCAGGCTATGAGGGGTAGCCAGTCCTCTTCTGGCTGTGATACAGGCATGGTGGAGTAGCAGGTAAAAAATGGAAATCCATGAACCAAGAGGTTGTAATTTCAAATTAATACTATAGGAATTACTGTTTGAATTAACATAAACACTAACCATGTTTCCATCCAACCATTTCCTGCGGATGAATTATCTGACGCATGAAAAAACTGATGACCAGGATGATGGAAACATGAAATTCCGATACAATTTCATAAATTCCAACAGACAATTTGTTCGTTTGATATGGTGGGATCATTTTGTGTCAATAAAATAAATTATGTGAGAAATGGTGGTGGAAACATGCACAAATATTGGTCTAATAATCATCATATCAAAGTAAACTTGGAGTCACGCAATATGTTGTGTGTTCCTCCCACTACGACTCGGGAAAGTATCCCGTTTATTTAGGCTACAGATTAAATAAATGATGATGAACTTCACTGGGTGGTGAATGTGCAATGTGATGAGCTTGGTGCTCCTTTGCAATAAATATTGAGGGTCTTATTCTGGTGACATGATGATCGATGCTTGGCTGCCGCTTGAAAAATACAAATAATATCGCTCTTATCCATAATAATCTCAATATGTTGGTAGCCCATTCTCACTGTATCTGTGAGCTGTTGGATAGAGTGTATGTGCCAAGAGTGGGCACATTTGCTATATAACAAATCAAATCAAATGTTATTTGTCACAGGTAATTTGTTCACGTACTGTAGGTACATGTAGGGGTAAAGTGATTATGCCTAGAAAATAAACAGCGAGTAGCAGCAGTGTAAAAACAATGGGGGGGTGGCCATTATATTAATTGTTCAGCAGTCTTATGGCTTGGGGGTAGAAGCTGTTAAGGAGCCTTTTGGACCTAGACTTGGCGCTCCGATACCGCTTGCCGTGCGGTACCAGAGAGAACAGTCTATGACTTGGGTGACTGGAGACAATTGTTTTGGGACTTCCTTTGTCACCACCTAGTATATAGGTCCTGAATGACAGGAAGCTTAGCCCCATTGATGTACTGGGTTGTACGCACTACCCTCTGTAGCGCAACAGGTTTTGTGCAGTATCGTTAAAAATGCGATTGAATCCATTTAACATATTTTTCATTCTGTACATGGGAATTTAACGACAAAAGTAGTTTCAATGTGTTCTACATCATCGTGCACAGCCTTTTATCTGCAAAGAGTCAGTTTGATGGAACAACATCACTGGTGGGAAAATGTGTATTGTTTTATGCAGATTTTAGAATATTTGCATGACAATCTGGGGGGAGGGAGAACGTGTCTTTGAGAACATCAGGTGACATCCATGGAACAGACAGTGACACTAAATAAGAATATAATCTACATTATTGATTACGGATAATCCTGAATTAATTGTGAATAATCCCCCCCCCCCCAAAGAAAATGCTAACCTCCACTATTATTGTAATGGTCAGAGGTCAGCATGTCTTGGGGGTATGATATTTGTGCATCTGTAACTTTCTCACTCATCATTATTCATGATTTATGCAGGACTATCCGTAATCATGGTAGCATCCACATTAATGTAGAAGTGTTTAGAAACATATTATATTCTTATTTGCAATAAAAGTGACTCTGAAATGACACAATACATTATTTAGCAGTGGCAAATCATTTGTAAAAATAGAGAAGAGTAACAGCCCCTTGCAACTGCCCTGAGGGATACCACACTGTACAGGTGATATAAAGTCATACAAAGTGAGTTGCTTCAGTAACAATGTATGATCAATAGCATTAAAGGCTGCACTGAAATCAAACAAAACAGCTCCAACTATCCTCTTATTATCCATTTTTTAACCAATCATATCAAAACATAAAAGTGCCCTTTCTCTAAATGCATAATGGGTCAAACACTATTCTCTCCATTTAATTTCTTAATTAACAGGTGCATAATTGTCAACAATTGGCATGAATAATTTTACAAATACCTCCAGTGCTGTATATGGATTCACTTCCTCATAAACATCAGACCAACATACATGTTTTACATCTTCAACAAAAGAGTCTTGAGAAAACACGTTGTATGGTCTCGTATGAATTACAATACGTGGATTGTGGACAGCCACTCAGCGAACATCTCATTCCAAAATCATGAGCATTAATATGGAGTTGTTCCCCCCTTTGCTGCTATACCAGCATCCACTCTTGTGGGGAGGCTTTCCGCTAGATGTTGGAACATTGCTGCGGGGACTTGCTTCTATTCAGCCACAATAGCACTAGTGAGGTCGGGCACTGATGTTGAGCAATTAGGCCTGGCTAGCAGTCGGCATTCCAATTCGTCCCAAAGGTGTTCAATGGGGTTGAGATCAAGGCTCTGTGCAAGCCAGTCAAGTTCTTCCACACCAACCTCGACAAACCATTTCTGTATGGACCTCGCTTTCTGCATGGGGACATTGTAATGCTGAAACAGTAAAACACCTCACCAAAACTGTTGCCACACGATGGAAGCACAGAAATATCTAGAATGTTATTGTATACTATAGCATTAAGATTCCCCTTCACTGGAACTAAGGACCTTAGCCTGAACCATGAAAAACAGCTCCAGACCATTATTCCTCCCCCACCAAACCTTACAGTTGGCACTACGCATTAGGGCATGTAGCGTTCTCCTGGCAAGCACCAAACACAGATTCTTCTGTCGGACTGCCAGATAGTGAAGCATAATTCATCACTCCAGAGAGTGCATTTCCACTGCTCAGGAGTCAAATGGCGGCGAGCTTTACACCATTCCAGCCGATGCTTAGCATTGCTCATGATGATCTTAGGTTTGTGTGCGACTGCTCGGCTATGGAAACCCATTTCATGAAGCTCCCAACAAACAGTTCAGCTGACGATATTGCTTCCAGAAACAATTTGGAACTCAGTAGTGAGTGTCGCAACCGAGGACAGATGATTTTTACACAACTACGTGCTTCAGCAACAGGTAGCTAAATCTGAAATAGCCAAATCCACAAATTTTAAGGGGTGACCACATACTTTTGGTTAGTGTACTTTGGGCCCAACCTTTGGCACTTTGGCTTTCCTTGTTAATGCCACAATGTTGTTATGGTCACTACAGCCAATGGGAACTGATATTGCTTTGGAGCAAAGCTCTGCTTCATTAGTGAAGATTTGATCAATACAAGTCACAGATCCAAAACTATTGGTATGCACTCTAGCTGGTTGAGCGATAACCTGGGTGATATTACAGGTGTTAGTCACAGTTAGAAGCTTCCTCTTGAGAGAACAGCTAGTTACTAACCAGTCAATGTTCTGCTCATCCAGAAAATAGACCTCTCTGTTAACATCACACACACACTATCAAGCATTGCACACATATTATCCAAATACTGACTGTTAGCACATCGTGGCCTATAGCAGCACCCCAAAATAAGCTTTGGATGAGGCAGGTGAACTTGCACCCACAACCCACAGTTACTTTTTTTTGTATGGGACTTTACAAAGTGTAAGTTAGATATTTTTTAACACCATTTGACCTAAGAACCTCTCTAAGCTTTACAGGAATATGGTTCTGAACCTTCCACATAGGCATTGCTGTCTTTTTTGAAAATGTTAGATCCTTGTATTGCTACTGCTGCATCAAAGGAGTTATTTTATTGTATTAATTTAACCTTTATTTTATCAGAGAGTCATACTGAGACCAAGGTCTCTTTTACAGATGAGCCCTGAATGACATAAATTACAGAAAATACACACATCAAAATATAAATACGAAATGCAAGCAGAAAGAATAACACATTCATCCGTGATAAGGTCCTCAATCAGCGTCCTGAAATTCCTTAGAGGCACCAAAACATTACATTTAAGAAAATGTTGAAGTATTGTTCCACAAATAAGGTGCGAGAAAACTAAAAGCTGATTTACCTAACAGTAGAGACTAAAGGAATTTCCATAGTTAGCCATCCCCGAGACCGGATGTGTTAACTTAAATGCCTAAAGTGTAGTAATGATGTTACAGTAGGTACAGTGGGACTTTTTGTAAAAGGGCTTTATAAATGAAAACTTAGCAATGTATCAACCTAAGTGACATCAATGAGGACCATCCAACTTTCTGGTAGCGAATGCAGTGATTCAAAAATTCAAAAATTTCAAAAGTTCAAAAATTGTCACCCATCATAAAGCGCAGTGCACAGTTTATCATAGCGCACTGGCTTTATTACAGCTTTAATGAAGTGGCAGCTGCGTTCATATAGAAAATGTCGGCATAGTCTAAGTACAGAAAGGAACATCGACTGAATAATATGCCTTTTACTATTTAGCGAGTAGCAGAACATACTGTATTTTTATAGAAGAAGCCCATTTTTATTCTCAGTTTCTTAACAAATTATCTAAGTGAGTTTCAGAGATGGCCAATATATGAAGATTATCAAATGTTTGAAGTTAATGATTTCATTAATCTTATTTATAAGGCTACATATGTTTGTATGGCTATTCTTAGCACTTTCCTGGGTAGCTTATCAGAGAAAGACATACAATGTAGAGAAAAAAGTAAATACATTATTTAGCTAATAGAGTCAGTCAATCAGGCACTTGTGAGTGTCAGTTGGTGTGTGTGTATGCGCGTGCGTGTGTGTGTGTGTGTGTGTGTGTGTGTGATGTTGGGCTGAAGCTACTGACCCTGAAGCTTGGCTCTCTCACACCTCCCAGGCTTTTGGGAGGGAGGTTGGCAATGAGCTTGTCATAGCGGATGTAAGCAGCTTTCATCGCTGGGATAAGTTCTTTCCAACTCTGGCGCACAGCTTCAGAGAACTCCTCATTGATGAAGATTTTGGTTCCTCTCAAGTATTTGGCTCTCTCCAGAACAGCCATCTTGTCCTTGAACCTTAGGAACTTGTCCACTGTCGGACTGGGTCACCTGGGCTGGTAACAGGTTTTACAGACATGTGGGCGCGCTCCACCTCAATGTTCCTATGATCCATCTGCAGCTTTTCAGTGATAGTTTTTCCCCACTTTCTCCTTAGTCTCCATCCAGGTCTCATGTGGAGACTCTGGCATACTATCCAGAACAACGTTATTACTCCTGGATTGTCCCTTTAGATTATTGTTTTCCCAGTCATCTGTAATAATGATCCACGGACAGCGCCGATGTCATCTTGCTGCAAGTCTCTTTCAGGACATCCACCTCTCCCTGGGAGAACTGCAAACTGTTCTTAAGGTTTTGGACCTCTCTGGTCAGATCGTCCATTCTTTTGTTAGTTGAGTCCACCAATATTTGGACAAAGCTCTTTAAGCTTTTTTCCTGTTGCTATAACAATTGCTTGTAGACAAATGTTTGATGATTTTAAAGATCACGCACCTGTGATAGCAAAACATTGCCCTCGCCGTTACATAAACCTTCTTTAACATCGGGCGTCATGATGGTAGCAATGTAGGCTAACGCTGGTATTTCACGCAATTCTATCCAGTACAATGTCATTACAGCCATGCATGTTATCCTAATCCCTCCTCACCCAGATCACGATAGAGCCACTGACATTTTCTTTCACCATATCTGCAAATCACCGCTGATTTGGCTCCTGAAAAAAGATCAGTAATTTCAGTTTTTCATTAGGAACTTTAATTAGGCACAAACTGTTTTACACTCCATTTTTCATATCATAGGAAACTGTGAACTTGTACAGTGACTGTGAGAAGAATGTGCTTGAGAAAAAATTCCATTCCCTGAAGGAGCTGACCTCGGAGGTCCAGGCTGTGTAAATGTTTAATTAAACAATGAGAAAAATGGATGGAGGAACTTAACAGTGTTGCCTGTGATTTAAATTACTATGATGTCATTACACACACAATAAATCTGATGTTAATTAAAAATAACATGATTTATTTTAAGGTCTTACAGATAATGTAGCTATATCGGTGATATTGGAAATCACTATTTTAAGTCATATCTCCGGGGATACATGATTTATCAGTAAACTAGATTGTCACTTCTAGACAGCGTGTTTTATACTTCTGACGGTTAATCTGTACATGATGTTAGCGTCCCTCAAGTAAGATTCACAAGTTACTTCACTAAGCACTTTTAATGTTTTCCAGCATAATGCCAGTCAATATTGGCCAACCTATTGAATGACTTAGTAAAGCTGGTGTAAAATAACATCGTTTAATTTACAGAATGGAGAACTTGAGAAAGAGAGAGGGAGAGCATCAGAGTGTGTGATAAAGATAAAGATTGATTTAGAGAGAGCAAGAAAATGGGTGTGAGAGAGAGAGAGCGAGAGAAAGATCACTCCTGTTCCTGGTGGCTGAGCATTAGGTTTCATGGTACATTTCTCCCTGTCTGGTTGTCTTTTACAGATGGAGATGTTATTAAAACCAACTCTGATCAACAAAAGACATTATTCAGACACCATCCATCATCTCCCAGGGGTAGCCCAGAAACATGAACAACATCTCCATTTACCACACATAGACAGACAGGCCCATGTTTTAGGATGAAAAGGAGCAAGAAGCACTTTACTTTGGATCAGAAAGATAGTGTTCATGACAGGGCACTTTATTTTGGGGGACGTGTGCAACAGGGAGAGGAACCTGTCTTTGAGTAGGCTTTGACAAAGTAATTTTGACTGATTATGAATTCTCAGATGGAGGATGTATGAATCTGTACTGCCAACACTTCACACCTACAATACATGTCACCCTATGTGATCCTCAAGATTTTGAGCAAGAAAAAAAAAGAAAAAAAAAATGTGTTTTGGGGAGTCATGTGCGTGTGTGTGTTTTTGTGTGTCTGCATGTGCACATGCGAGTGTGCACATGCGTGTGTGCTTGTAAAATGGTTTAAAGGGGAAAGTTATTAAATTCTACTTGAAAAAGAAAAGTAATTGTGATATTTCAGGCAGAAGGATGGTTGAACCTGTTATTTCAATCTTAGGATGTGGGACAGTCCAAATGTATTTCCCCTCTAATGAGTGACTTCAACCACTCTTGAAAAGAGAAAGGATAACAGCAGATAGTGCTTTGATGTGGCAGAAAATAGATTTGTTAATGTAGCTCGGCAGACACATAAATGATAAAAACATGTCAAACAAGAAAGACCGGTGTCATATAACGGGTTTAACATTACTTCATTTCCGAGGTGGTAATCATTGTTCCTCTTAGGCTAATCATTGTTCCTCTTAGGTTAAAAGTTGTTTCTACATCCTGAAGATAAAACATGACCAAAACTTTATTTTCATGTTCTACCTCACTGTATCTGTACATCAAATCAGGATGCAAATGTACAAATTTACAATAAGCACTTATTTAGCAGTAAAATACTACCCTGTCACGCAGATAACCTAGGCCAGACTGCAGGCCCATGTAAGTGGCATTAGTTGTGAAGGACCAAGATGAATCTCCTAAGGCTACCCTCCAGGACAAAGGGAAAATGTTGTCAAGCTTTTTATTTAATCTCCTATCCATCTAAAAAGGGATGTTGAAGGAGACTGTTATCACAGGTGCTCAGAGTGACCACAGAGCAGACAGGTGAATAAGGATGACCGCAGGCACCATCAAAACTGTCTCACAGTCCTGTGATGAGACAACTGGGGACATATTTAGGTCAGGATGTCACAGACGAGTCGTCCAGGAGTCTCAGAGGAGGCCCTGAGTTGTAGCCTTACGTGCGTAATAAAGTGCCTGCATGTTTGTTTGTGTGTGCATGTGACATGTGTTTACTTGATGTCTGTCACGCCCTGACCTTAGAGACGTTTTATTTCTCTATTTGGTTAGGTCAGGGTGTGATGTGGGGTGGGCATTCTATGTTTTGTGTTTCTATGTTTTCTATTTCTTTGTGTTTGGCCGGGTATGGTTCTACATCAGGGACAGCTGTCTATCGTTATCTCTGATTGGGAATCATACTTAGATAGCCATTTTTTCCCCCTCCTTCAGTGTGGGATCTTGTTCTTTGTTTGTGTGCAGGTAGTTTGCACAATGAAGCTGTTCGGTCATTGTATTGTTTATATATATTTTTTTTCACTTGGTTAATAAATTATGTGGAACTCAAAGAATGCGGGACTCATCCTTCTGACGACACCCTTTACAATGTCAAAGACTCCATTCCTCCATCCATCCCTTGTCCCTCAATCCTAATTTTCGAGGGGATGTTGGGTGAATGCAGTATATCTTTTGAATAATTAATGTTTTGGTTATGATGCAAGAGCAATAGGGGCCGTGCAAGACGTATCTTTGATATTCCCTCAAAGAGTGACTTTCCAGCCAAAATCGCAATGAAATGGCACACAGATTCTAGTTGCATAGTACATGGGTACGTTATATTAAAATGTGTGTGTCACCTAGTCTACTGATCACAATTCAAATGCAACTGTTGATTTATACATTGTTAATTGATCATCCACTCCCTTTCTGTCGGCATTGTAGAGTATATTGTTTGTTAAGCATTGCATATCTAACAAACACAAATAGCATGAGCTGAATGTTTGCAGGTACTGCACTGCACACTTTCATTTCTTTCTTTCATTGTAAATATGTACTTCCGGCGCCGACAGAGAGGGCCGCCTCGCTTCGCGTTCCTAGGAAACTATGCAGTTTTTTGGTTTTTTACGTGTTATTTCTTACATTAGTACCCCAGGTCATCTTAGGTTTCATTACATACAATCGAGAAGAACTACTGAATATAAGATCAGCGTCAACTCACCATCAGTACGACCAAGAATATGTTTTTCGCGACGCGGATCCTGTGTTCTGCCTCTCAAACAGGACAACGGAATGGATCCCATGCAGCGACCCCCAAAAAAAACGACTCCGAAAAAGAGGGAAACGAGGCGGTCTTCTGGTCAGACTCCGGAGACGGGCACACCGTGCACCACTCCCTAGCATTCTTCTTGCCAATGTCCAGTCTCTTGACAACAAGGTTGATGAAATCCGAGCAAGGGTAGCATTCCAGAGGGACATCAGAGACTGAAACGTTCTTTGCTTCACGGAAACATGGCTCACTGGAGAGATACTATCCGAGGCGGTGCAGCCAACGGGTTTCTCCACGCATCGCGCCGACAGAAACAAACATCTTTCTGGTAAGAAGAGGGGCGGGGGCGTATGCCTTATGACTAACGAGACATGGTGTGATGAAAGAAACATACAGGAACTCAAATCCTTCTGTTCACCTGATTTAGAATTCCTCACAATCAAATGTAGACCGCATTATCTACCAAGAGAATTCTCTTCGATTATAATCACAGCCGTATATATCCCCCCCAAGCAGACACATCGATGGCTCTGAACGAACTTTATTTAACTCTTTGCAAATTGGAAACCATTTATCCGGAGGCTGCATTCATTGTAGCTGGGGATTTTAACAAGGCTAATCTGAAAACAAGACTCCCTAAATTTTATCAGCATATTGATTGCGCAACCAGGGGTGGAAAAACCTTGGATCATTGTTACTCTAACTTCCGCGACGCATATAAGGCCCTGCCCCGCCCCCCTTTCGGAAAAGCTGACCACGACTCCATTTTGTTGATCCCTGCCTACAGACAGAAACTAAAACAAGAGGCTCCCACGCTGAGGTCTGTCCAACGCTGGTCCGACCAAGCTGACTCCACACTCCAAGACTGCTTCCATCACGTGGACTGGGATATGTTTCGTATTGCGTCAGATAACAATATTGACGAATACGCAGATTCGGTGTGCGAGTTCATTAGAACGTGCGTTGAAGATGTCGTTCCCATAGCAACAATTAAAACATTCCCTAACCAGAAACCGTGGATTGATGGCAGCATTCGCGTGAAACTGAAAGCGCGAACCACTGCTTTTAATCAGGGCAAGGTGTCTGGTAACATGACCGAATACAAACAGTGCAGCTATTCCCTCCGCAAGGCTATCAAACAAGCTAAGCGTCAGTACAGAGACAAAGTAGAATCTCAATTCAACGGCTCAGACACAAGAGGCATGTGGCAGGGTCTACAGTCAATCACGGACTACAAGAAGAAATCCAGCCCAGTCACGGACCAGGATGTCTTGCTCCCAGGCAGACTAAATAACTTTTTTGCCCGCTTTGAGGACAATACAGTGCCACTGACACGGCCTGCAACGAAAACATGCGGTCTCTCCTTCACTGCAGCCGAGGTGAGTAAGACATTTAAACGTGTTAACCCTCGCAAGGCTGCAGGCCCAGACGGCATCCCCAGCCGCGCCCTCAGAGCATGCGCAGACCAGCTGGCCGGTGTGTTTACGGACATATTCAATCAATCCCTATACCAGTCTGCTGTTCCCACATGCTTCAAGAGGGCCACCATTGTTCCTGTTCCCAAGAAAGCTAAGGTAACTGAGCTAAACGACTACCGCCCGTAGCACTCACTTCCGTCATCATGAAGTGCTTTGAGAGACTAGTCAAGGACCATATCACCTCCACCCTACCTGACACCCTAGACCCACTCCAATTTGCTTACCGCCCAAATAGGTCCACAGACGATGCAATCTCAACCACACTGCACACTGCCCTAACCCATCTGGACAAGAGGAATACCTATGTGAGAATGCTGTTCATTGACTACAGCTCGGCATTCAACACCATAGTACCCTCCAAGCTCGTCATCAAGCTCGAGACCCTGGGTCTCGACCCCGCCCTGTGCAACTGGGTACTGGACTTCCTGACGGGCCGCCCCCAGGTGGTGAGGGTAGGCAACAACATCTCCTCCCCGCTGATCCTCAACACTGGGGCCCCACAAGGGTGCGTTCTGAGCCCTCTCCTGTACTCCCTGTTCACCCACGACTGCGTGGCCACGCACGCCTCCAACTCAATCATCAAGTTTGCGGACGACACAACAGTGGTAGGCTTGATTACCAACAACGACGAGACGGCCTACAGGGAGGAGGTGAGGGCCCTCGGAGTGTGATGTCAGGAAAATAACCTCACACTCAACGTCAACAAAACTAAGGAGATGATTGTGGACTTCAGGAAACAGCAGAGGGAACACCCCCCTATTTACATCGATGGAACAGTAGTGGAGAGGGTAGCAAGTTTTAAGTTCCTCGGCATACACATCACAGACAAATTGAATTGGTCCACTCACACAGACAGCATCGTGAAGAAGGCGCAGCAGCGCCTCTTCAACCTCAGGAGGCTGAAGAAATTTGGCTTGTCACCAAAAGCACTCACAAACTTCTACAGATGCACAATCGAGAGCATCCTGGCGGGCTGTATCACCGCCTGGTACGGCAACTGCTCCGCCCTCAACCGTAAGGCTCTCCAGAGGGTAGTGAGGTCTGCACAACGCATCACCGGGGGCAAACTACCTGGCCTCCAGGACACCTACACCACCCGATGTTACAGGAAGGCCATAAAGATCATCAAGGACATCAACCACCCGAGCCACTGCCTGTTCACCCGCTATCATCCAGAAGGCGAGGTCAGTACAGGTGCATCAAAGCTGGGACCGAGAGACTGAAAAACAGCTTCTATCTCAAGGCCATCAGACTGTTAAATGGCCACCACTAACATTGAGTGGCTGCTGGCAACACACTGACACTGACACTGACTCAACTCCAGCCACTTTAATAATGGGAATTGATGGGAAATGATGTAAATATATCACTAGCCACTTTAAACAATGCTACCTTATATAATGTTACTTACCCTACATTATTCATCTCATATGCATACGTATATACTGGACTCTATATCATCGACTGCATCCTTATGTAATACATGTATCACTAGCCACTTTAACTATGACACTTTGTTTACATACTCATCTCATATGTATATACTGTACTCGATACCATCTACTGTATCTTGCCTATGCTGCTCTGTACCATCACTCATTCATATATCCTTATGTACATATTCCTTATCCCCTTACACTGTGTATAAGACAGTAGTTTTGAAATTGTTAGTTAGATTACTTGTTGGTTATTACTGCATTGTCGGAACTAGAAGCACAAACATTTCGCTACACTCGTATTAACATCTGCTAACCATGTGTATGTGACAAATATATTTGATTTGATTTGATTTGATTTAAACATTTACAGTATCAAGCATCTTTTTGAAAGTTGGTCTTTTTTCTAACAGTGTGCAGGCATAACTTTTTCCTGACAAGCTTTCTATTGCCACCTACCTGTGTGGCATCATAACATGACACTTTTATTGATTAAACACTTTGCTGTTGTAGGTCTTGCAACATTTGGGTTATAAGGTCAGAAACAACAAGATACGGCTTTAAAGTTCAAGTTGTTGGAACATGCTCTCTGCTGGTCATGAAGATGGACAGCTACAAAGACCCAGCCCAAACAAATAACATAAGGCTGATTCACAGGAATTACATGTCGTCCAGGATTCAATCAGATCAGTGGTAATCTGCGCTAACCAACAAACATATAGCTTTTGTTTAGGCAGTGTCGGAGGTGTAACTGCATTGGAGCTGTCAAATCCACAAGAGGCTCCCGACTTTAACCCTGTTGCCGACATTGCCATTAGATGCACGAAGTCGCATTAGTGAAAATCCATATATTATGCACAGTAGAGATGGCAACAAATTCTGTGTATTCTTTTGTTCCAACCTAACACTTAAATAGACTAATTGTCATCTTGATTGATGACCAGGATTAGTTGGTTATTTGAATCAAGTGCATCACTGTGGGCTTGGATAAAACTTTGCAGAATGTAAGCCTCCAGGACCTGTGTTGGCCATTCGCTCATGTAAATGTGAGTAAATGTCAAAAGAAATATCAGCATTTCAATGCACAAATGGAATATGAAATAGCCTGTTTTTCTGTTGCAGGTCAAATCATGAATATGTCCCTGTAAGTGATAAAGACTTGTTTGAAAAAATAAAAAATAATACTCATTTAGCAGATGCTCTTATCCAGAGGAATTAGAGTTAAGTGCCTTGCTCATTGGCACGTTGACAGATTTGAACCAGCAACCTTTTGATGACTGGCATAACGCTTTTAACCGCTAGGCTACCTGCCACCCTTTAATAAATGTATCACATGCCAACACAACGAGTGCACAACAACAATACAATGTATTATGTTTCATGTTTTGAGTGTATGTTCCTCTTACAGTGGGGCAAAAAAGTATTTAGTCATTATGACATTATGAATATTTAATATTTTGGCATTAACAATCATTGACGGCTGTCAGATAGGATCCCATGTGGCTGAGGGCCCATATGTAATCCAGGATGTATATGTACATAGGCTATTTTGACACATTCGTTTGTCCTTTCATTTCAAATTCCACCAGCAACTCCTCAAAGTGAGTCTTGGTTAAAATATAACAGCATTGCACACCACCACCTCCTACCTACCTACTGTACCTACCTACATACCTATTTACACATTTCTCTCTTCCTAAACCTCCTACCTTCCTCTACTTGGCACAACAACCCAATATCCAACTCTCCCTGAGCCCTAATTATGTCTGGCATAGTGATGGGAACAGGTGAGCTCTGCTAATAGAGCTAATTACAGTGTATGCATGCTGACAGCCATGCAGTGGGCAGAGACACTTATCTACAGTATATGGTCGCTCTGTCCTCCATAATTACTGTTTTGTTCGGTTGTGTATTTAAGTCACTGTGAAGGATGGGGACCATAAAGGGGCTAAAGCAGGGCCGGCTCAAGCTTTTGGGGGCCCTATACTCTTTTTTTTTTATATAATAATATTTTTTGTTTACTCAGCTGGGGTCTTAAACTTGTAAAAAAGATATAAATATTATTTTTTAAACAATTGGAAGGGGGGGGGGCCTAGCGACCCAGGGCCCTAAGCGACCGTTTATGTCGCTTATGCCAAGAGCTGGCCCTGGGCAAGATAGGTGGTTTTGTTTCATGATGTAATGCTCTTTGTCTAGCCTGTGGCTTGGCTTTATTATAAGTCAAACTGCAGTCGGGGAAACAGTTACAAATAGCTTAGCTTCTGTAAAAAAGAAAAGATAGACTTAAATAATTTGTCACCACTTAGTGCTGAAACTACATAAGGCATTTCTACTGACTTTTGATGGAGATTTCTCGGCAGAGCTATAATGATCCTCTCAATTTAATGCTGGGGAAATTAGACTAATTAGAAGAGTCTACTTTACTCTAATTAAGAGCTGAAATGCACCATTGACTATCCAGTGTTTTTCTGAAGTTCATTAGGGGCTTGTAGTGCAGTGCTTGCGTAGCAGGGCTCTCAGCTGCGCTCCAAACACTGTTGTCTTGCAGCTCCAAATTATATTATTAACAGTTGACTTGGCTGTGTCAGTGAAATGCTTTTTCACAGATGCCAAGTCTCTCTCTCTCTCTCTCTCTCTCTCTCTCTCTCTCTCTCTCTCTCTCTCTCTCTCTCTCTTCTCTCTTTCCTTCTCTAACTTCATCTCCATTTGAAACCAATCCAGTGAGGTTTGAAATGGCAAGAGTTGCCCTTCAGGCTATAACGGTTGTACTTAAATCCCCTTTTCCCAGTGGCTTGAGGGAGAGAGAGGGGAACCTTGCTAGTGCTACACCATGACCCAATCACCATGCAATGTACCTGTATATGCATGCAAACTATAAGGGATGTTAGGTGCATTTCCTGGAGAGAAAGATCATCATATATTTCTACAGATGTAGGATCTTAATTTGACCACCCTGTCGCAGGATAACTTTCCTCCACTGTAGAAAATATTAAATGTGTGGTGTATTTGAGGATTAAAAATGCTTCTGAAGTTTGTAATTTCCACTTTGAAATTTCAGGGTTGATTTTCCCTTATGAAAAATGCATCAACCCCTACAAAAATGTCCATTAATTATAATACACATAGTAATTCACATTTCCTGTCGCTGCAGGATGATTTTTCTGCTGTAGCAAACTGGCTCAAATTAAAACCCTACATCTGTATTTAGTGGTTGATAGTTTGCCTTCATCATAAGATGAGCTGAAGGGGTTCAGAGCCACCATGATTATTGCAGGCCCTCGGCATTTCTCTTCCCAGGAATTAAATTCCTTTTTTGGAAGGAAGGGAGGCTGTTAGAGCCTGGTGGAGAGGGTTCTGATAAATCAGCATACTAAGTGAATTTTCTATGTGCCGTCTCTCTGACCTCCATCTTTCCATCTGGTGGGAGAAAAATCATTTTCCTTATTCACCAGCAACCTGATAGTCAGATCTATTTTTCCTAAATAGAACACATTTATGTATTTGTAAAAGCTGCTGTGCATAATGTTGACTAGAGTCATTGATTCATACCCTAAAGGATCAAAAATTGAGGTGACCCTTAAGATATCTATCGCCCATACAATGTCTCCTGTAACCTCTTTGTAACCCCATTACATAGTAGTTAACGCACTAAGGCCCTACAGAGAGATTGAGTGTGTTCATATACCATTGTCTGTCTTTGGAAACACATTGTCCTGCCTCTTATGGTAATATCACTGGCGCTACAGTGATGCTTGAGATCAAATGTATACCTCATTTAAAATAGAATTTAACATGCATATAGAGGGTATTCTGTGAATACCACCATTCCCATTCTATGATTACTTTGGTCACCTGCTTGAGCTGCTTACATACCACATTTAATTATGTTCATCATTTGAGCAGGTCATGACCTGAAGAAATTGCTACAAGCTGTCTATTACTAAAGGATATTTTATTTTACTTTAGAATTTACAGTCAAACTGTGCTTTGTATTTAAAGTTAAAGACTAAATTGTCATACACAGGATGGACAAATCTGTGTTTTAATGCGTGGATGTGACAGCGAGGTAAGCTAAACTAGCTTTGCTATGGAGAGAAGTTTTGAGGACCTCTCCCCTCCTGACTGACTCGCCATCTCAAGATGATCTGCTAATTCAGTTCAATGTTTAGGCAAAAGCCTGTCTAGGACACACGTTCCGCTAGTGGAACCCCCCCACAACATTCCGCTGAAAAGGCAGCACGGGAAATTCAAAAATATTTTTTTAGAAACATGTAGCTTTCACACATTAACAAGTCCAATACAGCAAATAAAAGATAAACATCTTGTTAATCTACCCATCGTGTCCGATTTTAGAAAATACTTTACAGCGAAAACACAACATATGATTATGTTAGACCACCAAATCCAGAAAACACTGTCATTTTTTCCAGCCAAAGATAGTCACAAAAGCAGAAATAGAGATAAAATTAATCACTAACCTTTGATAATCTTAATCAGATGACACTCATAGAACATCATGTTACACAATACATTTATGTTTTGTTCGATAATGTGCATATTTATATCCACAAATCTTGGGTTTACATTGGCGCCATGTTCAGAAATACCTCCAAAATATCCGGAGTAATTACAGAGAGCCACGTCAAATCACAGAAATACTCATCATAAACTTTGATGAAAGATACATGTTTTACATATAATTAAAGATAGACTTGTTCTTAATGCACCCGCTGTGTCAGATTTTTAAAAACTTTACGGAAAAAGCATACCATGCAATAATATGAGACGGCGCTCAGAAATACGCAACATTTCTCCACCATGTTGGAGTCAACAGAAATATGATAATATCATAAATATTCCCTTACCTTTGATGATCTTTCATCAAAATGCAGTGCCTAGAATCCTAGTTCCGCAATAAATTGTTGTTTTGTTCGATAATGTCCATTACTAGTGTCCAATTAGCTACTTTTGCTAGCAGGTTGAGTTCACATGTTCAAATGCTAGCGCCGGTCCAGGCGAACTCGGACGAAAAAAGTTATATTCCAGGTCGAATAAACGGGTCAAATTAGGTAGAGAATCGATCTTCAGGATGTTGTTATCATATATATCCCAATAACGTTCCAACCGGAGCATTCATTTTGTCTACAGAGTAATGGAACGCATGGCGATATCATGAGTAATGCGCGTGACCATGAACTGCCAGAACCCTGACTCAAATAGCTGCCATCTGGCCCCACATCACACGAGAGGCTTCATTCCACGCTCTACTGACTGTTGACATCTAGTGGAAGGCGTAGGAAGATCCATATCTTACTGGGATGTGAATAGACAATGAGTTCAACATCAACCAGACCCAGAATTTCCACTTCCTGTTTGGAAGTTTGCCTGCCATATGAGTTCTGTTATACTCAAATACATAATTCAAACAGTTTTAGAAACTCCAAAGTGTTTTCTATCCAATAGTAATAATAATATGCCTAATATGAGTAGGAGCCAGTTCACTATGGGCACGCAATTCATCCAAAGTGAAAATCCCCTATCCCTAAAAACCAACCTGACATCAGCTATCTAGCTAACATAGCTTGGGGATAGCTACACCTGGCTAGTCTATCTACAATGCTACAGGCAGGGTAGCCTAGTGGTTAGAGCGTTGGACTAGTAACCGGAAGGTTGCAAGTTCAAATCCCTGAGCTGACAAGGTACAAATCTGTCGTCCTACCCCTGAACAGGCAGTTAACCCACTGTTCCTAGGCCATCATTGAAAATAAGAATTTGTTCTTAACTGACTTGCCTAGTTAAGTAAAGGTTAAATTTAAAAAAAATTAAAGTAGCTTGCAACGTTGTATCACTTAATGTAAAGACATGTATGTTGGAAATGATATCAACCACTGTGAGTTGAATGCCCGGTCTTCAGTCAGCTCAGCTATCAACATGATATTCTATCACTGTCTCGCTCTCCTTACACAATATTAGTCTTGTCTCTCTGCTGTTAGATCTTCCCTGGGGACAAATCCCAGAACTAATATACCTGCAGGTGTTGGCTACATGTGTACATTGCACAAACATGGCTTGAGTGGGTGAGGTTCAGACTTTGAGTCAAGTGGTTGATGAAGTCCCTTCTATCTATGTAATCTATTGCAGGATATGGACAGGTGCAGTCAGGTGGCAGGAGGGGTGGAGTGCATCACACTCCATCCTGCATTGAGTTTACCTCAACCCATGGGTTCAGCAGGCAAAGTTCAATATATACAGGCATATGTAAGATGCAGGAAGATGGCACTCTTCACATACCACTTTGTAGCTACTGACCAAGCTTCCTCTTCCTTTGAACCAGTGCAAATTCTGAACTTAACAAAGTGTGTTGATACATTTTAAGTGAAACAGTTACATGTAGAATTAACAACCCTTCACATAATACTGTAAAAGCAGTGATTTGCAAATAGTACATGTATCTTTCATCTTCTATTGTCATTGACAGTCGATACAGATACTGTGCCTATCAGCATTTTGTCTGGTGGTACATGTTAGTCGTCATCCATTTGAATGTTGTCACATATAAATGTTTCAAAAACATGGGTCATGTTAGCTAAAAAAACTGGTACTCAGGCTAGCCAAGTAACATCCTTCATTTATTTTTAGCCTAAATAATATAGTGTATTTTTCTCCCCAATTGTTTCAATCTTCTGTCATCGCTGCAACTCCCCAAACATTATCGATAGCAAGCTGGCAAACATTATATCCTATCAAACATTATCATCATGCGCAACTTAAGCAATGCAAATCCTTAAGCAATGCAAATAGTGGCCTCCATCATTCTTAAATGGAAGAAGTTTGGAACCACCAAGATTCTTCATAGAGCTGGACGCCCGGCCAAACTGAGCAATCTGGGAAGAAGGGCCTTGGTCAGGAAGGTGACCAAGAACTTGATGGTCACTATGACAGAGCTCTAGAGTTCCTCTGTGGAGATGGGAGAACCTTCCAGAAGGACATCCATCTTTGCAGCAATCCACCAATCAGGCCTTTATGGTGGAGTGGCCAGACAGAAGCCACTTCTCAGTAAAAGGCACATGCCAGCTAGCTTGTAGTTTGCCAAAAGGCACCTAAAGTCTCTCAGACCATGACAAACCAGATTATCTGGTCTGATGAAACCAAGATTGAACTCTTTGGCCTGAATGCCAAGCATTACGTCTGGAGGAAACCTGGCACCATCCCTACAGTGAAGCATTGTGGTGGCAGCATCATGCTGTGGGAATGTTTTTCAGTGGCAGGGACTGGGAACTAGTCAGGACCGAGGTAAAGATGAATGGATCAATGTACTGTCACACCCTGATCTGTTTCACCGGTCTTTGTGATTGTCTCCACTCCCCTCCAGATGTCGTCCATCTTCCCTATTGTCCCCTGTGTATTTATACCTGTGTTCTCTGTTTGTCTGTTCGTCTTGCCAGTTCGTCAAGTCTGCCAGCATGTTTCCCTCTGTTACTATCTCACGATTGTTCCTGTTTACTAGTTTTCCCAGTGTTGACCATTTCTGCCTGCCCTGACCCTGAGCCTGCCTGCCGTCCTGTACCTTTGCCCCACCTATCTGGATTACTGACTTAGGCCTACCGTGACTCTGCCTGCCATCCTGTACCTTTGCCCCACCTATCTGGATTAATGACCCCTGCCTGCCCTTGACCTGTCTTTTTGCCTGCCCCTGTTGGCTTATTAAACTGTTGTTACTTCAATGTTGTCTGCATCTGGGTCTTACCTTAATACGTGACAGTACGAACTGGCCATGACTGACCCAGGAGACTCGGACAAGCTTCGCGACACCATCTCCTCCCAAGGAGCCACCATTGGTAGACATGAGGAGTTGCTTCATGGCCTTGTGGGGGGGTCCAGAACTTGGCCGAACGCCATGATCAAGATTTGAACTCATTGCTGGAGCAATTCCATGGGTTTTCTGGGAGGCAGCCTACCATGACGGTAATCTCACAGCCCCTCAGTAGCCCAGTTGTTAATAACGCCACCTCACCGGTCATCCCAGGTTTTCCTGGGAACCTCGCTTACCTCCCCCGGAATGCTTGGATGGAGAGCCGGGCACCCGTCGGGCGTTTCTCGCTGAGTGTGCCCTCATCGTCGAGCTTCAGCCCTCCTCCTTCCCCTCGGATGGCTCTAAGATATCGTACCTCATCACGCTGATATACGGGAGGGGTCTCACCTAGGCTACTGAAGTATGGGAACAATAGCCGACAATGTGCTTCAGTCTGGAGGAGTTTGTGGTGGAGGACAATAAGGTTTTCGATGCCCCATTGTCCAGGAGAGAGGCTGCCCGGAAGCTACTCCAGCTTCAACAGGAATCCCGCAATGTTGCAGATTATACAGTGGATTTCCACACGTTGGCAGCAGAGAGTGCCTGGAACATGGAAGCGCTGTTCGACAAGTTCCAGCACTGTCAGGATCGATGGGTGACACGGGATCAAAGGAGGGAGAGGAGATTCAATTGCACTCGCCCGTCCAAGGATTCTACATTTTCTCTGAGGCATCCTGGAAGTCCCCGACAGCCCCGTTGCCGAGAGAACCCAAGGCTACCCGAGTTCCCCCGAGAGTCACCGAAGACTGATGATCCACCTCTTCCCGAGCATATGGAACTAGGCAGAACTAGGTTGTCTCCAGCTGAACGGCTATACAGGCTCCATGCCTGTATTGCGGGACTCGTGGTAATTTTGTGTCCACCTGTCCAACTAAATCCACACTCACCGGCAGGAGGGAGTACACTGGTGGGACATATGGGAAACTTTTCTTATTCCCTTACTCGCACCCCCTTTCATGCCATTTTGCTGTGGGGGAACCAGTCGAGATCGCACCGGGTCCTCATCGACTCTGGGACCGATGAGAGCTTTATGGACCCTGGCTTCCGAGCTGGGTATTTCCACTCAGCCCCTCTCCATTCCCATGGACGTTAGAGCACTGGACGGGCTCTCTATAGGCGGGTCACCCACAAAACCACTCCCATCAACCTACTTGTGTCAAGGAACCACTGCGAGGCTATCCAATTCCTGCTCATTAACCTCTTCAGTCGACCCTCTACTTTTTTGAACATTCTGTTAAAAATCGCGCAACATTTCAGCGCCCTGCTACTCATGCCAGGAATATAGTATATGCATTTGCTTAGTCTGTGTGGATAGAAAACACTCAGACGTTTAAAAAACTGGTTAAATCACTGCTGTGGCTTTACCAGAACGGCATTTACATCGAAAAGCACAGGAAAAACTGATCACTGAAAATGGGGAAAATATATCCATGCGCTACTTGAACCCTTTGATAAACGTGAACCACAATTAATTGACTGAGGTTGCAGTACCTACAGCTTCCACACGGTGTCTAGAGTCTTGTCATTTCCCTTCGAGTTTTTTCTTGGTCAAACACATACAGGACACCGTATCTAATCCGGTCTAGGACCGGATATTTTCGTTGAGTTTCTAGCCGGACATTTTTCCAGACGGACAGCTAATGATCTTTACATCGCCTCCTGATGAATTTTATCGCTTATTAACGTTTACTAATACCTAAAGTTGCATTACAAACGTATTTCGAAGTGTTTTGTGAAAGTTTATCGTCGACTTTTTGAATTTTAAAAAATGACGTTACGTTTTGAAACAATGTTTTTTTCGTTTATCACACAGTCTACATATAACGATATCTAGGCTTTATATGGACCGATTTAATCGAAATAAAGACCCAAATAGTGTTTATGGGACTTCTAGGAGTGCCAACAAAGAAGATGGTGAAAGGTAATGAATGTTTTCTATTTTATTGTGCGGTTTGTGTAACGCCGAAATGCTAATTATTTTGTTTACGTCCCCTGTGGGTCTTTTGGGGTGTTGCATGCTATCAGATAATAGCTTCTCATACTTTCGCCGAAAAGCATTTTAAAAATCTGACTTGTTGCCTGGATTCACAACGAGTGTAGCTTTAATTCGATACCCTGCATGTGTATTTTAATGAACTTTTGAGTTTTAACTAATACTATTAGCATTTAGCGTAGCGCATTTGCATTTCCAGAGCTCTAGTTGGGACGCAAGCGTCCCGAGTAGAAGCAACAGGTTAAGTCTCCTCAGAATACCATGGTATTGGGATTCTCCTGGCTCCAGCGACACAATCCCCTCATTATCTGGTCTACTGGTGACATCATGGGCTGGAGGCCGTTCTGCCATGCCCATTGTCTGAAGTCAGCACAACCTGCCCTGGGACGTCTTCCTGGGGGCTCGAAAGTCACCATGGACCTCTCCGCCATTCCCGCGGAGTACCAGGACCTCCAGGAGGTGTTCAACAAGGCCCGGGCCACTTCCCTTCCACCGCATGGACCTTATGACTGTGGGATTGACCTTCTCTCTAGCACGACTCTGCCCCGGGGACGACTGTACTCTCTGTTGGGACCAAAGACCAAGGCGATGGAGACTTACATTGGGGACTCCTTAGCTGCAGGATTCATCTGACCTTCTTCTTCTCCTGCCAGTGCAAGGTTCTTCTTTGTGAATAAGAAGGACAAGACCTTGCGCCTGTGCGCATTGACTACCGGGGAGGGTGAGAGCAGTGATGGATTGGGCTCAGCCTACGTCCAGGGTGCAGCTGCAACGTGTCCTGGGGTTTGCCGTTTTCTATTGACGCTTTATCCAGGGTTACAGCACCCTATCTTCCCCCTGTCAGCATTCACCTCACCCAAGGTTCTGTTCACGTGGCCCCCAGCTGCTGCCTGGACATTCCAGGACTTCAAACATCGCTTCACCACAGCTCCCATCCTGGTTCATCCGGACGCATCTCGTCAGTTTGGAGTGGAGGAAGATGCTTCGGACATTGGAGTAGGGGCTGTCCTGTCCCAGTGTTCTGCCCTTGACCTCAAGCTACATTCCTGCACCTTCTTCTCCCACATCGCCTCAATGCCACGGAAAGGAGAACCCGAGACCATCCTTCCCACCTCATGCCTGGCGACGGCACTCAGCTGAGGAATAGGGAAGCAGGTCTGTGAGGAGCAGCGTTCCCAGCCAAACCCGGGGGAGACCCTGATAACTGGATGTTTGTTCCAGACACCGTCGCGGTCTTGGAGTGGACCCACTCCTCCAGACTGGCCTGCCACCCTGGCCTTTGTGCGACAGCGCTTTTGGTGGCCTACCATGGTCCCTTACATGTCCGCATTCGTCGCTGCTTGCACAGTTTGTGCACAGAATAGAGACGGCCCAGCTCATGGTGCAGCACGTCTTCCGGATCCATGGACTGCCCGTGGACATGGTCTCCGACCAGGGTTCTCAGTTCTCGTCCTAGTTCTGGAAGGTGTTCTGCACTGGTCATCGGCCAGCCTGTCGTCCGGGTTCCACCCCCAGTCGAAGCAAGCCAACCAGGACCTTGAGACCAGCCTGCGCTGCCTGGTTTCCGCCAACCCCACCACCTGGAGAGAGCAGCTTGTGTGGGTCGAACATATCCCTGCAAAACCCTTACCTGCTCTGCCACGGGCCTATCTCCCTTCAAGTGTTCCCATCAGCCCCAGGGAGATGTTCTGGGTCCCTGCTAGAGACATCCTGGACCCAGCCCTCAACACTGACTTCCACCGCCGGCACCCCGGTCAGCCAGGTATGCACCCAGGTAGGACGACAGGTGGCGCCCCCGGGGGGGGGAGTACTGTCACGCCCTGATCTGTTTCACCTTTTCTTTGTGCTTGTCTCCACCCCCTCCAAGTGTCGCCCATCTTCCCCATTATCCCCTGTGTACTTATACCTGTGTTTCTGTTGTCAGTTCAACTTGTTTCTCAAGCTTACCAAAATTTGTCCTGTCAGCTCCTGTTTTTTCCCAGCCTCTCTTTTTCTCACCCTCCTGGTTTTTGACCCTTGCCTGTCCTGACCCTGAACCCGCCAACCTGACCACTCTGCCTGCCCCTGACCCTGAGCCTGCCTGCCGTCATGTACCTTTGCCCCATCTGGATTTCCGACCTCTGCCTGACCTGACCCTGAGCCTGCCTGCCGTCCTGTACCTTTGCCTCTGTTGCTGTAATAAACATTGTTACTTCAACACAGTCTGCATCTGGGTCTTATCTTATTCTGATACATCGTGACATATCAAATGGAAACATCTAATGTAGTGTTTTATGATGTGCAGTTACGTCAACGATTTTAATTGGCTGGTGCACATTTTGAGATAGATAAAAAAAAGTTTTAGCTTAAACGTTCGCAAGTATAGACCCCTTGAAATGTCATGGTTTTATGAAAATTGTGCAATCACATATTACAGCGAGAGAGACCAGTGAAATAAAGAGCAGAGGGTCTTTGTTCTCTGAATGCTATGTCAGACGGTAAAATCGGGAGTTTCCATTTTCCTGTGAGTCATTGTTATTTAGGAGAGAATTAATCTACTGGTAGGTCCTATAGTGATGCTCCCCAGTGTCCTCTCTTTCCTTGACATGTTTGGGAGCATCTGTCATGGAGGTCTCTGGTCGTTAGCTTGTCTGTCAGCTCTAGACAGACCCTATGTTGTCACTTGTCATTTTTAGCACCATATTCAATATATCAGTTCTCTTTGGAGACCCTCTGTCTTTGTCATACATGCCAATACTGATTCTGTCAACCCGGGTGCTTTAGTATTATGTGGCCTCCCAGTATTCAACTTTTTTTCTTCTTTGCTTTGTGGGTGTTAATGTATATGTGATGGGGAGAGGGATAGACGAGCGGAAGGGAAAAAAAGGAGAAAGAGAGCAACAGAGAAAGTGTGTGGGAGATGTAAATACATACCTGAGCATGATCATACATTACCCTTACTTGTGTGAGGGGGGTTTAAAGCTAGAGTCCTTAAACAATAACAAAGTGGGCACCCCGCCTCTGTTTTGGTAGAAATCTGAGTGGTAGGGCTGGAATAATGTAACCACTCTCAAAGTTATAGAGCTATGGCTGCAAGGACTAAGCATCCATGTTTTGAGGATATACAGTCTCTGTTGACATTTACATGGTTTATAAACATTGGAGTATAACAAGATTATATTTTGGGGTTCTGATGAGGTAAAACAATTGAACTAAGCTCATGAGGGCATTTGTAAGTTTTATTCTTCAAGAATCAATATTGAGTTACATCCACTTTTGCCCTCAGAACAGCCTCAATTCATTGGGGCATGGACTCTACAAGGTGTCGAAAGCATTCCACAGGGATGCTGACCCATGTTGACTCCAATGCTTCCCACAGTTGTGTGAAGTTGGCTGGATTTCCTTTGGGTGGTGGACCCTTCTTGATACACATAGGAAACTGTTGAGATGAAAAATCCAGCAGTATTGCAGTTCTTGACTCACTCGAACCAGTGTGCCTTGCACCTACTACCATACCCCGTTCAAAGGCACTTACATATTTCGTCTTGTCCATTCTCCGTCTGAATGGCACACATATACAATCCATGTCTCAATTGTCTCTAGGCTTTAAAAAACTAATTCAACTGTATCTTGTGACATCAAGAAGGGATCATAGTGTTCACCTGGATTCACCTGGTCAGTCTATGCCATGTTTTGTACACTCAGTGTATATCATGCATTTACAAGTCCAGAAATGGTTGTAGCAACTACGGATTCTAGCTTCAATGCCTGTTCAAATTGTGTGCATTATCTCACGCTTCAATAAAAAATGAGGTCAGTGACGTTTAAGATGAAGGAGGACTATTGTTTTTTTTAGGAGCCTGGCCTTATTTCTATTACAGCATAATGGATGACTGTCATTCATATTCCATTCACCCAGATTTTCTCTACACCCATCATGAGGTTGCTACAACCTAGCCTATTAATGATAGTTTAGAATGTAGGTGCACAGGTCGAGAGAAAAATTTGAGTAATCAAGGTGACAGATAGTGATACATTCAATACCGCCTTACACACTCTTACCCGAATCTAGCTGATCTAGGGTGTGGTCATTAGTCCAACAGTTGCAAACGAAAGTTTCTATTTGACAAATTCAGGTATGTTTATGCCCATTTCATTCGGTTTGCTTCCGTTTAAGAAGCATTTGAACAGAATCGGCGGTATGAATACACCCCTGATCACACGCAAACACAGGTCACGTTCATTGCAGCCACACACAAACAGCATGATCATTTTGCTTTTTGTATAATTCTTTCTCGCATCTACGGGCTCTCCTCCTCACCTTTTCCCTTCGCTCGTGGACTTCAGTGCACAAGACAATGACTGTCTGTGACTAGGCCCAAAAAAAGTGTAAAACCAAACCTTTATATCATAAGCGCTAACCGCTACACACAGGCTATATAGTTGTCACCATATTAGCTAACGTCATAGTCAACATAGCTACTAGAGCTAATGAATTTATTAACCCACTACAATCATGCAGTAGAGTGTATAGTCAGCATGCAGTTTAGCAGTTACACCGGCGGGCCCCGGTGGCAATAAATTACTTTGGTAGCCATAACCAGCTAGCTAACATAGCATCCCTCTCTGTTTGAGCGGGTGTTCGAGTAGGCTAAACTAGATAGCTGCATTCGCTAGCTAAGTGAAAGTGAAATAAATCAAACAAAATCTAGTTTTCAATACTAGATTCATGTTAGTGAATGCTGCAAGAGCTCTGCTAAGTTGGAGGACGTCATGGAAGGGGGTGAGAACTATGAGCCTCCTTAGGTTTTATACTGAAGTCAATGTAGCCAGAGGAGGACTGAAACTAGCTGTCCTCCGGCAACACCATGGTGCTACCCCACAGAGTGCTGTTGAGGCTTCTGTACACCTTAATTTCAAAGCAGTGTGTATTAATCAATTATTTGGTGACTTGAATATATTTAGTATAATTCTATCTAAAAAGGATAACTTTTTTTTCTCACTTTTTTAAAATGTTTTACATTTTATTAAATTCACTGAGGAGGATGGCCCTCCCCTTCCTCCTCTAAGGAGCCTCCACTGCTCCAGAGCTCAAAGGTGATTGCCAACACATGGCTTATGAGTGTTTTTTAATGATGGGCTGTCTATTCCCAAAAATCACAAAAAACACTATGTTGGGAGAAATTCATGCAGAAATAATTGCAGTGCTTGGACTTTTCACACCTTTCTCCAGACATCTTATAATTTTTTAATTGGCGGTGAAGGGAAAGTCAATGCAAGACTGGAGGCGTGATAACAGTGTGTTGTGTTAATTACTTGGGCCTTAACCTCTGTGAGATGGGGTCCATTGGCTTAATTTGAATGGATTACCAGACTAGTATGTGGCTACAGACCCTTATTAAACTCTCAGGATTCCAACAACATCTGCCTAAGCAGCTTGAAGCCATGCATGTTCTTAATGTCAGGCAGTTGTGTCAAAGATTTTGTGAATTTTGTCTCAATTTGGGAAACTTTTCTGTACCTACAAATGTCATTACATTTAACACTGTCAGTGATGCTACTCACACTGCAACATGGCTCAGATAAAAAAAGTTGACAAAAATAGCATTCGTGAGCGTTGGCCTCCTGGGAACAGGGCTCTCTAGGACCACTTTTAGCTCCCAGCCCAAGTGGGAAATGGACTGATTGGAAAATTGGCCGCTCTCGCACAAGGTAGCCATCATCCCATTCCTCCCTCTCCCTTCTTGGCCGTTCAGCAAATGAAACAACTTCCAGAGGCACTCATGTCAACTCAAAGCACAAGTGCCCTCTGCAAAAATACATATAGCCAGGCTTAACCTACACAAAAAGTACCTTTTCTGCTCTATCATATTTTTGGGTGTAATTTGTGGGATTTCTAACACACAGCTGCCCACAGCCTACTAAAGTGACTGACTGAAATGGTCTGGTATTATTAGGAAGCAGATGGGAGCAGGTTGGCAGCTTTTCCCCCCCTTCTTATCCTCGCAGGGCATCATTCTGTAAAGGGTGATAATGATGTGCAGGCCTAATGTTTTGGCTCCCCAGCTGAAAGCAGGCACAGTGTTGGATGAAGTGCGGTGAAAGCAGTGTGAGTGTGTTTCAGCTGTCAGCGTGGGTCCCATATAAAGCTCTTCTACAGAGCCAGAGGGGCTGTCTGTAGTCCATCACACCTGAGAGGACTTTTGCCAGAATGAAAATAGGCAGTTTCACCATGGGTACCTTCATCCACCACCATCATCCAGGGTTTCTCATCAGCATAATTTAAAATAATAATATTTTGTAACTGTGGAGTTTTCTGTCAGTTTCTTAAGTGAGCATTTGTTAAACTCCTGGACACACACACACACACACACAAATTGTTTGGAAAGGTTGATGGATTTTGTGTGTTGCCTTGACAACACAAATGAAGGGGACCTGAGCTTTGGTTAATTGTTGTCTGTGAGAGCCTGAATGAAGTCAGTGAAACACACATGGACTGATACAGTGTAGATCCACAGGTTAATCTAAGCATCCTGAGTGTCTTTTTAAGGTAGGGCATTTCACAGTTTACAGCAGGTATAAAAGCTTATGCAGCGAAATGGTTATTTGTTTGCTCCCCCAACAATGCAGTACCTGAATCAATAATAACAATGAAACAGGTCAAGTCAAGTTGTAGAATTAATGGAAGAAGTACTGTAGTACGCATAGTAATAATGGACTGTATTTACACTGCATTTACAGTGTTGACTGTGTGTGTGTGTACGTGTGCATGTGTGTGTGTGTGGAATTCAAATGCAATGCATTTCATCCCGTCTCTTTGTGTTCTCCAGGATGGATGAGAACTACATCATCCCCCATAGGGTTAATGCGTGTGTAAGTTTTAAGTTAAATTAAAATTAAAAACATTTCTAAGGTGCATATATTCTCTCCCTTGTAAAATAGTCTCTAAGGTGCAGGTCTGTGCAGGGAGACAGCTAGGTTTAGTTTTCAGCAGTCTGATGGCCTGGTGGTAGAAGCTGTCTTGGAGCCTGTTTCTCTGAGACCCAATACTCCAATACCGCTTGCCAGATGGTGAGTGAACAAGCATTGGCTCGGGTGAGTCCTTGACAATCTTTCAGCCCTTCCTCAGACAATTGAAATAAATTCATTAGGCCCTAGTCTATGGATTTCATATGACTTGGGAATACAGATATGCATCTGTTGGTCACAAATACCTTAATAAAAGGTAGAGGCGTAGATCATAAAACCAGTCAGTATCTGGTGTGACCACCATTTTCCTCCTTCGCATAGCTGATCAGGCTGTTGATTGTGGCCTGTGTAATGTTGTCCCACTTCTCTTCAATGGCTGTGCCAAATTGTGGGAACTGGAACCCGCTATCACACACACGCCGATCCAGAGCATCAATGGGGGACTGGTGTCTCCAAGAACTGGGACATTTTCAGCTTCCAGGAATTGTGTACAGATCCTTGCGACATGGGGCCGTGGATTATAATGCTGAAACATGAGGTGATGGCGGCGGCTGTATGGAAATACAATGGGCCAAATTATCTCGTCACTGCAGCTCTGTGCATTCTAATTGCCATCGATAAAATGCAATTGTGTTCGTTGTCCGTAGCTTATGTCTGCCCATAACATAACCCCACAGTCACCATGGGGCACTCTGTCCACAACATTGACATCAGCAAACCACTCGCCCACACAAAGGAGAAATGCACTGACAGTGATGTAAATACATTTGTGCACAAAAATTTCAGCTCATAAAACATGGGACCAACACTTTGCATGTTGGGTTTATATTTTCGTTCAGCGTTAATTAATACTTTGAAAGTTCGATACACATCCCAAATAAATATTTTGCTTTCCACTTCAAGTCCTTTTAATTTGTGCATATTTTTTCATCCTGACAGCTGTTGAACATTTACCCAACCTTTGCCAACAAAAAAAATAGACACTAGTCACAGTGAGTGGATTTTTATGTAAATTAGTTCCTTTAACTGGGTCCTGTACCATTAGCATAACAAACCTAATAATAATGAAAGAGAATTTATATTCACTGAGACCCTGGGTCTAATAATACAAACAGGCTGTGGCAAATTGCCATTATCACAGTACTTTTGCCTCATACGGATATCTCATTATTTTAGGCAGAACAGGATTTTCAGGTCATCTGCTTACCAATGGGTTGTTAGCCTCTGCCATTGCATTCTTCCAATTATCATCAGACAATCAACAGCTGTGTGTTCAGCAAAGCAGTCCTAGAATGACTGTATTATTCATCCTGGGTACCTTTCCCATAAACAACTAAGGTATAGCTGTGAGAATCAGTTCTCTCTCTGTTTGCCAAACGTCCTCTTCTTCTCTTTAATGAAACAGGGCAAATGACACAATGACATAATGCAGAGTAACATATTAGAGTAATTGCTACATTCTGCTTCAGTAGTTCTTAAAGGAAACTGTACACTCAATCACAGCAAACAAACCTCCTACAGGTTGAGTTCAATAACTACAGGTGAGATTCTGCAGGAAGCTTTGAATAGGTCAGTAACCTACAGAGTAATATGAGAAGAATGCAATTGCTAAATTTCTCTAGATATTCTCAACTAACTCTTTTGGGTAACACTTTACTTGACACTCAGCATCATAACACATTATGACACGGTCATAACTGTGTCATAACAGCCGACCAAATTGGTCATAACACTGTCATGACCCATACATTTACACCTATTGTGACATATATTGCGTTATTTTATTTCTGGTTATGACACCTACATAAGAGTTTCAAAACCAACATTCATTCAAATATGTTTTTTTACCTGCCAAGAAGTTTGTCCTTTGTTGTTGTTGTAATGTTGTAATGAATTCTTCATCATATTTTAAATAACGTGTAGAAAATACACTTGATGAAACTGTCAAGAAGCATTATGACCATCCTGTGTCACTTTACTTGGTGGAGAAAATACACTTTATGACACTGTCAAGAAGCATTATGAACATCCTAATCATATAAGCCAGATAGCACTAGCAGGTGCAAGGCTTTATGTCAATAATCAGTCACAAAGAGGGTGTCTGGTCCTGCTCCTGAAATCTGCTCATGCATTAATCCCAGTCATCAGAAACAGAGCATTGGGGTAGATGCATGTCTGACATTAATGTGTGCACAATTACAATTCTAATTTAATATAGTCAATTTCAGAAAATGTCATATAACAAAAATATACTGATGACAAGTAGGCTATGGTGTAATCGAATAATTTGCCTTGTGTGGTAGGTTTTATGGGTTTTGACACTCTTATGTAGGTGTCATAACCATCTATAAAATAATACAATATATGTCACAACAGGTCTTCAAATATATGTGGCATGACAGAGTTATGACCATATTATGACAGCTTATGTCAGCTGCCATGACATATTATGACATGGTTATGGCTGTGTCATAATGTGTTATGACGCTAGGTGTCAAGTAAAATGTTACTGTGTTTTGATTCTTTCAAATGTAGTAACAGGTCCATGTAGAATAAACAACCCATTACATAATACAATAGAAACAGCGGTCTGCTAGAATAACCAGTAGCGATGTGTGGGTAGAATAACTGGGGAAGCCAGGGGGAAAAATACATATTACAATCTATGATAATTGCGTTGTTTGCTCTATAACCTGTTAGTTCATATGCCACCGTAATATATAGTCCTAAGGCCGAGACAATAAGAAGACAGTCACACAGTACCATCCTCCTCTATTTCATGTTGCGTAAACGGTCTATGACTCTGTCATACATAACTCACTTTTAGTTTTTATTGTCCTAGGCTAACTGGCTAAAATGCTTGCTTGCTAGTCTAACTTCCTTTCATGGGCAACGATGACCCAGCTACTAAACATTAGCCTACTAGCTACATCTAGCTGCATCTATTGAACATTCCATCCTCACAGGCCAGGAGCATAATGCATGAATTTATGGTTGGATCAGAATTGCCATTATAATCATTGGCCAGTACGGAGAATTAAGTAAAACCACAAGTCCAAATCCTATCTCCATCCCAGGCTAATTTAGGAAAGGGACGATTTTAGCTAGCAAGCCATTGGACGTCAATGACACAAATGATGAAAAAAGCAACGTTTTTTTGTCAATTACATTTACATTACATCCTGGCGCGCCAGGACCATTCACAGTTGAGTTCACTCAGTTTAGTTCAATGCTGATTGGCTATTATTTTAGATTTATTTTATCAAGGATTGCCAAATGGTCTTTGGCTTACCTTGATATTGAATTAAATGATACAGCTAGGAACAATGTCATACACTTTTAGCCCAGACAGCATCATTTATTTATTTTATTTTTATGTATCCGTCATTTTACCAGGCAAGTTGACTGAGAACACGTTCTCATTTGCAGCAACGACCTGGGGAATAGTTACAGGGGAGAGGAGGGGGATGAATGAGCCAATTGTAAACTGTACATGGGCTACATACCATCCTGTGTGGTGTACCATATACATAGTCACTGTTCTACAATGGCAGTTAGGATAGGTAATACTTGACACACAAACAGCTACTTTGTTGAAGTTTGAACAGGTCATATAAAACCTACCAAATGATGGTCTCCCTATCAAACTACCGAGGCTGGCGTCTGGGAAAAGCATCAACAGTCCTCTGCCCAGGGCTCGGTAACAAAATATTTTTCTATGCAAGCAGGAGTTTTATTTTGAGAAAATCTCCCAGATAATAATTATTGTAATAGTAAGACTTTGCTGTACTGATGTTTCCGAGTGGCCTAGAGTAAAAACGAGCACCATTACTACAGCGAAAATGGCTTACTTCTAGCCCAAGCAGGTAAAAAGCTCTGACCGATATTACCGGTGAAACATTTTTAACTTTCTACTGTTTTAATTTTTTTAATTTCACGTTTATTTAACAGGTAGGCTAGTTTAGAACAAGTTCTCATTTACAGTCATATGAAATCCATAGACTAGGGCCTAATGAATTTATTTCAATTGTCTGAGGAAGGGCTGAAAGATTGTCAAGGACTCACCCGAGCCAATGACTGTTCACTTACCATCTGGCAAGCGGTATCGGAGTATTGGGTCTCAGAGAAACAGGCTCCAAGACAGCTTCTACCACCTGGCCATCAGACTGCTGAAAACTAAACCTAGCTGTCTCCCTGCACAGACCTGCACCTTAGAGACTATTTTACATGGGAGAGACTATATGCACCTCAGAAATGTTTAATGTTTAATTTAAATTTAACTTAAAACTTACACACGCATTAACCCTATGGGGGATGATGTAGTTCTCATCCCTCCTGGAGAACACAAAGAGACGGGATGAAATGCATTGCATTTCAATTCCACACACACATGCACAAGTACACACATACACAGTCTACACTGTAAATGCAGTGTAAATACAGTCCATTATTACTATGCGTACTACAGTACTTCTTCTATTAATTCTACAACTTGTTATTTTGACTTGACCTGTTTCATTGTTATTATTGATTCAGGTACTGCATTGTTGGGGGAGCAAACAAATAACAATTTCACTGCATAAGCTTTTATACCTGCTGTAAACTGTGAAATGACCTACCTTAAAAAGACACTCAGGATGCTTAGATTAACCTGTGGATCTACACTGTATCAGTCCATGTGTGTTTCACTGACTTCACTCAGGCTCTCACAGACAACAATAATACAGTAGAAAAAAAGTCTATATACAATGTGTGCAAATGAGGTAAGATAAGGGAGGTAAGGCAATAAATAGGCCATGGTGGCAAAGTAATTACAATATAGCAATGAAACACTGGAATGGTAGATGTGCAGAAGATGAATGTGCAAGTAGAGATACTGTGGTGCAAAGGAACAAGATAAAAAAATAAAAATAAAAAAGTATGGGGATGACATATTTGGATGGGCTATTTATAGATGGGCTATGTACATGTGCAGTGATCTGTGAGCTGCTCTGACAGCTGGTGCTTAAAGCTAGTGAGAGAGATACAGTGGGGCAAGTTTGTGCAGGTTTTCCCACTTAAAAAGATGAGAGAGGCCTGTAATTTTCATCATAGGTACACTTCAACTATGGCAGACAAAATGAGAAAAAAAATCCAGAAAATCACATTGTAGGATTTTTAATGAATATATTTGCACAATTGGTGGCTGACTAAATACTTTTTTGCCCCACTGTAGGTAGCTAGATAACGTCAGCTATGCTAGTGATGATAGTGATAATGATTATCAAAATATACATAACCAGATACATAACCAGCAGTCTATGGTCTACCTACCGGTAAACTTACAACCACTGGGGACCAACAAACTCCAACCACCTATTCCACATGCTAGGGTACTAGGGTCCGTCAGCAGGGGATGCAAACCATAGTTGGCTGTGCATCCTGCTGGAAGCATGTCAAACCGGAGAGGCGTGATCAATCCATACAGGGCCTTTGTAGTCTCAAACGATAGTGATCATTTGAATGCGTTGGGGAGATGAAACAACGGAGCCTCATTCAATGAAGTGAATTGAAGTGGAGTACATTTAACATTTAAGTCATTTAGCAGACGCTCTTATCCAGAGCGACTTACAAATTGGTGCTTTCACCTTATGACATCCAGTGGAACAGCCACTTTACAATAGTGCATCTAGGTCTTTTAAGGGGGGAGAAGGATTACTTTATCCTATCCTAGGTATTCCTTAAAGAGGTGGGGTTTCAGGTGTCTCCGGAAGGTGGTGATTGACTCCGCTGTCCTGGCGTCGTGAGGGAGTTTGTTCCACCATTGGGGGGCCAGAGCAGCGAACAGTTTTGACTGGGCTGAGCGGGAACTGTACTTCCTCAGTGGTAGGGAGGCGAGCAGGCCAGAGGTGGATGAACGCAGTGCCCTTGTTTGGGTGTAGGGCCTGATCAGAGCCTGGAGGTACTGAGGTGCCGTTCCCCTCACAGCTCCGTAGGCAAGTAGGTGGATGTGGGGATTTTAACGTGGAGCTTGGCAAAAGGGGGCATGAATTGTTGACATAATTGTAATCAAAACCCAACCTTAATTTACTCGTTGTGGCGCACTCAGGTTCCAAACTCCATTTTAGACGAGATTGACTCTATGACTAAAATGATCATATTTACACTTTGTTGTCAATTTTGACACTAGAATAAATGCTTTGGACTATTATCATATCGATGTCACAGGCCATTTTTAAATGGATTAGTTCATTTTTAGGTGCAGCCGCTCTTTAAACATTATCAATAACACTTGATTATGTGGTTGCAAGGCTCCAGAAATCAAAACATTGAAATTGCAAAACAGTGGCAGATATCTACGTTGGTAAGGTTAATGATGTGATTTACCCTTTTTGTATTACATTTTAGAAATTCTAAACTATGAAAAGGAACTGACACAGATCATATGACCCATATACAAGGTTGTGTAGGTTACTTTTAAATGTAACCCATTACAGTAAATAGTTGCCTGACCAAACTGTTTATCAGTAGCATCACTTTTGGATTACACAAACTCAGTAACATAATCTGATTATTTTCAGTTACTTTTAGATTACTTTCCACTTAACTTCTTTGGGCTAGGGGGCAGTATTCGGAAGTTTGGATATCTGAGGTGCCCAAAGTAAACTGCCTGTTACTCAGGCCCAGAAGCTAGGATATGCATTTAATTGGTAGTATTGGATAGAAAACACAAAAAGTTCCAAAACAGTTAAAATAATGTCTGTGAGTATAACAGAACTGATATGGCAGGCAAAAATCTGAGGACAATCCATCCAGAATAAAAAAAATTTAAGCTCACCCCTGATTACTATGGCTGTCAATGGGAATATGAAAGGAATACCTCCCAGATTGCAGTTCCCAGGGCTTCCACTAGATGTCAATAGTCTTTGGAAAGAGTTTCAGGCCTGTTTTTTTTAAAATGGCTCCATTATGGCTATAGTGTTTGTAGCGCGTTCCGGTGTGGGCGCACACTTGGTTATTTATCTCCGGTAATGAATATACTATTCTCCATCTAAATTGTATTGTTTATTTACATGTTAGGGTCCCTGAGGATTGATTAGGAATGTTGTTTGACTTGTTTGGAAGAATTTTATTGGTAACTTACGGGATTCATTTGTATGCATTTTGAACGAGGGAAACCGGTGGATTACTGAGTCAAGTGCGTCAACAAAACTGATTTTGTTGGGATATAAAGAAGGACTTTATAGAACAAAACAAGCATTTGTGATGTAGCTGGGACCTTTTGGATTGCAAACAGAGGAAGATCTTCAAAGTTATTTATTTTATCGCTATTTCTGACTTTTGTGGTGTATCTGCTTGGTTGGAAAATGTTTTAATGCTTTTGTACGCGGGGCGCTGTCCTCAGATAATCGCATGGTATGCTTTCCCCATAAAGCCTTTTTTGAAATCTGACAAAGGGACTGGATTAACAAGAAGTTACGCTTTTAACCGATGTACTGTATAACACTTTTCATGAATGTTTAATATTACGAATTTTGTATTTTGGAATTTCGCGCTCTGCAATTTCACCGGATGTTGTCGAGGCCGGCGCTTTTACGCCTTTCCCAAAGAGACATTAAAAGAAGATAAAAATGGATCCATCAAACACATTTGGTGTGTCAACAGTGTGGTCTCTGACTTGTGGTCAGATTCGCTAAAGTGGAACAAACGTAAACTTACAAATGTTTTCAATGCTGATTTGACTGTCATTGAGAAAACAAAAAGGTGTCATAATGTATTTTTCAAAACGTCCTTTATGAATAAAAAAATTATCCAATAAATTATCTATGGAGCAATTTCAGTGCCAACATAAATTGTATTTGAATTCCATCATTTTGAATTTGTATTAGGATATTTTTGGAATGTAATATTTAACATTTGAAATGCACAAATTGAATAATTGAATTCACAAATTGAAGATGTATTGCATGCATTGTCTGTGTATTAAGTTTACAAACTATAATTTCAAGTTTCCTAAAGTGTCGTATATTCAACTTCTCAAATCCATTCAAATTCAGTTTTCAAATTCAGTTTCTAAATTCAAATTTAAAACTGGTCTAAATAACATCCTGGTACTTTGCCATCCAGGAAAAGTAGAAGAACAAGGATACATGGAACTCCCTTCCATCCAATCGGCTATCTACCACCTTACCTCATTATTAATGGCCATCAGGTGGACTGTCTTTGCGGTTACAAATCCTACAAAAAAGGTACTCCTAGAGTGCTGGGTACATGAACGCAATCTGAATACAAGCTTTGGGTGGATAGGCAATGGCATGGCAAGAGAGATGGAGTTGTTTGGGAGGGAGTTTTCCCCTCTGTGATTATTCTTGCTATCCCACCATCAGCCAGTGATATATCTAGGGTTGCTTGAGAGAGTAAGATATGCTGAGGAAGGAGTAGATTCAGTTGTAAGTGTACGTTTAAGAACACAGTACTATACTTTCTTGGGTCCTCAGACGGATCTGGAGGACAGGTGCAGCTTTTAGCGTTCCTGAGTTTGAAGTGGCAGTGACAAAAAGAGCAACGGATCATTTCTATGGCCATATTATTGTGTACAGAGTCGGTGGGAGAGGTGAGGTCAGACAGAGTAGTCATCTGCTCTGACTTACATGCAGCACTGGTGAGCTTCATTTGTGTCTCAGAGCAGACATGATGTATTGTATGAGGTTTTGCAGTGCTTGTATAGGGTGAAACAGACAGGGGTATTTGTGATGTTCCTCTGGGTACCAGCTCATGTGGGAGTAGAGGAGAACGAGGAGGTGGATGGTATTTCCAAGCAGGCTCTTAAAACATCCTAATGTTAAGATGGAATTGTCAATCAGTAAAGCAGGAGGGGTTAATACGATCAGTGGTTAAAAACAAATGGAAAGAGTTGTGGAACATGGAGAGAAATGGAAGACACCTGTATAAGATCTAGAAAAAGGTGGGGCCAGGGGGAGAAGGGAGGAAAGTGTAATCACAAGGCTGAGACTGGGACACACAAGTGTCAATAGTACTTTGAAATTGGTGGGTAACCATCCAACTGGGAAGTGTGATCATTGTCAGGAGGAGATGGAGACAGTGGAACATGTTCTATTTCAGTGGCAGAAATATGGGAGGGAAAGAGAGTGATTGCTAATAGATTTGATGAGTAATGTGGTTGAAGAGCCAGGATTAAGTGAACTGCTGGGGAAATCTTCATGGAATGTAGTATTTCATTATGTATTTTGATTCCTTCATTGTTTCTGGTCAACACAGTTGGTGGCGGTAATGCAGCTTAAAGTTGGTTTCCAATTTTTTTTCTTTTTTTTCCCCCCACCTTTATTTAACCAGGTAGGCTAGTTGAGAACAAGTTCTCATTTGCAACTGCGACCTGGCCAAGATACAACGTAGCAATTTGACACATACAACAACACAGAGTTACACATGCAATAAACAAAACATACAGTCAATAATACAGTAGAACAAAAGAAAACAAAAAAGTCTACATTCAGTGAGTGCAAATGAGGTAAGTTAAGGAAATAAATAGGCCATGGTGGCGAAGTAATTACAATATAGCAATTAAACACTGGAATGGTAGATCGGCAGAAGATGAATGTGCAGGTAGAGATACTGGGGTGCAAAGGAGCAAAATAAATAAATAAATAAATAAATACCAGTATGGGGATGAGGTAGGTAGATAGATGGGCTGTTTACAGATAGGCTAAGTACAGGTGCAGTGATCTGTAAAATGCTCTGACAGCTGGTGCTTAAAGCTAGTGAGGGAGATGTGAGTCTCCAGCTTTAGAGATTTTTGCAATTCGTTCCAGTGATGGGCAGCAGAGAACTGGAAGGAAAGACGACCAAAGGAGGAATTGGTTTTGGGGGTGACCAGTGAGATATACTTGCTGGAGCGTGTGCTACGAGTGGGTGCTGCTATGGTGACCAGTGAGCTGAGATAAGGCGGGGCTTTACCTAGCAGAGACTTAGACGTAGATAACCTGTATCCAGTGGGTTTGGCGACGAGAATGAAGCGAGGGCCAACCAACGAGAGCGTACAGGTCGCAATGGTGGGTAGTGTATGGGGCTTTGGTGACAAAACAGATGGCACTGCGATAGACTGCATCCAGTTTGTTGAGTAGAGTGTTGGAGGCTATTTTATAGATGACATCACCGAAGTCGAGGATCGGTAGGATGGTCAATTTTACGAGGGTATGTTTGGCAGCATGAGTGAAGGACGCTTTGTTGCTATATAGGAAGCCGATTCTAGATTTAATTTTGGATTGGAGATGCTTAATGTGAGTCTGAAAAGAGAGTTTACAGTCTAACCAGACACCCAGGTATTTGTGGTTGTCCACGTATTCTAAGTCAGAGCCGTCCAGAGTAGTGATGCTGGACGGGTAAGCAGGTGCGGGCAGCGATCGATTGAAAAGCATGCATTTAGTTTTACTTGTGTTTAAGAGCAGTTGGAGGCCACGGAGGGGAGTTGTATGGCATTGAAGCTCGTCTGGAGGTTAGTTAACACAGTGTCCAAGGAGGGGACAGAAGTATACAGAATGGTGTCGTCTGTGTAGAGGTGGATCAGAGAATCACCAGCATCAAGAGCAACATTATTGATGTATACAGGAAAGAGAGTCGGCCCGAGAATTTAACCCTGTGGCACACCCATAGAGACTGTCAGAGGTCCAGACAACAGGCCCTCCGATTTGACACACTGAACTCTATCAGAGAAGTAGTTGATAAACCAGGCGAGGCAATCATTTGAGAAACCAAGGCTGTCGAGTTTGCCAATAAGAATGTTGTGATTGACAGAGTCGAAAGCCTTGACTAGGTCGATGAATACGGCTGCACAGTAATGTCTCTTATCCATGGCAGTTATGTTTAGAAGAAGAACCTTGAGCGTGGCTGATGTGCACCCATGACCAGCTCTGAAACCAGGTTGCATAGCGGAGAAGGTATGGTGGGATTCGAAATGGTCAGTAATCTGTTTGTTATCTTGGCTTTCGGAGACCTTAGAAAGACAGGGTAGGATAGATATGGGTCTGTAGCAGTTTGGGTCTAGAGTGTCACCCCCTTTGAAGAGGGGGATGACCGCGGCAGCTTTCCAATCTTTGGGAATCTCAGACGATACGGAAGAGAGGTTGAACAGGCTACCGATAGGGGTTGCAACAGTTTCGGCAGATAATTTTAGAAAGAGAGGGTCCAGATTGTCACCATATACAGTTGAAGTCGGAAGTTTACATACACCTTAGCCAAATACATTTAAACTCTTTTAAACTTTTAAACAATTCCTGACATTAAATCCTGGGAAAAAATTCCCTGCATTAGGTCAGTTAGGATCACCACTTTATTTTAAAAATGTGAAATGTCAGTATAATAGTAGAGAGAATGATTTATTTCAGCTTTTATTTCTTTCATCACATTCCCAGTGTGTCAGGAGTTTACATACACTCAATGAGTATTTGGTAGCATTGCCTTTAAATTGTTTAACTTAGGTCAAACGTTTCGGGTAGCCTTCCACAAGCTTCCCACAATAAGTTGGGTGTATTTTGGCCCATTCCTCTTGACAGAGCTGGTGTAACCGAATCAGATTTGTAGGCCTCCTTGCTCGCACAGTTCTGCCAACATATTTTCTATAGCATTGAGGTCAGGGCTTTGTGATGGCCACTCCAATACCTTGACCTTGTTGTCCTTATGCGATTTTGCCACAACTTTGGAAGTATGCTTGGGGTCATTGTCCATTTGGAAGAACCATATGCGACCAAGCTTTAACTTCCTGACTGATGACTTGAGATGTTGCTTCAATACATCCACAAAATGTTCCCTACTCATGATGCCATCTATTTTTTGAAGTGCACCAGTACAGTCAATACTGCAGCAAAGCACCCCCACAACATGATGCTGCCACACCCGTGATTCACAGTTATAGTGATGTACTTCAGATTGCATGCCTCCCTCTTTTTCCTCCAAACATTACGATGGTCATTATGGCCAAACAGTTACATTTGTGTTTCATCAGACCAGAGGACATTTCTCCAAAAAGTACGATCTTTGTCCCCATGTGCAGTTGCAAATCGTAGTCTGGCTTTTTATGGCGGTTTTGGAGCAGTGGCTTCTTCCTTGCTGAGCGGCCTTTCAGGTTATGTCAATATAGGACTCGTTATACTGTGGATATAGATATTTGTATACCTGTTTCCTTCAGCATCTTCACAAGGTCCTTTGCTGTTGGTCTGGGATTGATTTGCACTTCTCACACCAAAGTACGTTCATCTCTAGCAGACAGAACTCGTCTCCTTTCTGAGAGGTACGATGGCTAAGTGGTCCCATGGTGTTTATACTTGCGTACTATTGTTGGTACAGATGAAAGTGATACCTTCAGGCGTTTGGAAATTGCTCCCAAGGATGAACCAGACTTGTGGAGGTCTACAATGTTTTTCTGTGGTCTTGGCTAATTTATTTGGATTTTTCCCATGATATCAAGCAAAGAGGATCTGAGTTTGAAGGTAGGCCTTGAAATTCCCCACAGGTACACCTCCAATTGACTCAAATTATGTCAATTAGCCTATCAGAAGCTTCTAAAGCCATGACATAATTTTCTGGAATTTTACAAGCTTTTTAAAGGCGCAGTCAACTTAGTGTATGTAAACTTCTGACCCCTTGGAATTGTGATACGGTGAATTATAAGTGAAATAATCTGTCTGTAATCAATTTTTGGAAAAATTACTTTTGTTATGCACAAAGTAGATGTCCTAACCGACTTGCCAAAACTATAGTTTGTTAACAAGAAATTTGTGGGGTGGATGAAAAACGAGCTTTAATGACTCCAACCTAAGTGTATGTAAACTTCCGACTTCAACTGTAAAATTCACAGAAGAAGATGAAGAAGAAGAAGTAGAAGCAGAAGGAGGAGGACTGTCTGGCTGGCAGCAGAAGCAAGAGACAGTAGTGAGCATTAACTACTGGGAGTATTCTAAGATCAAGCACAATGTCGTGCGATGCCACTACACCACAACTGTCATCTGGAAAAACATAGGAATCAATCTATTGTTCCCATAGAGGGGTTTTAGGGGAAATAAATCCTTCTCGCCTGAACAACTCATGCAGTTTGCACCATGCCAGGACAGAATTTGTAATATTTATTTTTATTTAACTTGGCAAGTCAGTTAAATTCTTATTTACAATAACGGCCTACACCTTTCTGACCCGGACAACGCTGGGCCAATTGTGCGCCGCCCTATGGGACTCCCAATCACCGGTTGTGATACAGCCTGGATTAAAGGGTTGTCTGTGATAGTTTTTATAGATTTCATGTCCCATTTGTAAAACCTTTTTGCCCAGTGTCCTAATGTACCTTTAACTTTTCAATGTTCAATCATGAGGGAGAAGGACCATTGTTAAACCTTGGAGCCAGAAATCTAGACTGCTCAGCCCAGTAATACATTCTGAAATTGGGGAGGTTTAAGCCCCCTTAACCGTAATCAAGGGCCAGTTTGTCCAGGCTTAACCTAGGGGGTTTTCCGTGCCAGATGACCCGTCTGGTCAGCTTGTCGAGAGGAAAAGAATGCTGAGGGCACAGAGATGGGGAGAGATTGAAAAGAATATCGAAATCTGGTTACAACATTCATTTTAATTACATTCATTCTAACCAGTAGAGTGAGATTCAAGTCCATCCATTTACACAGGTCACCCTCCACCTTTTGCAACCAGCTGGACAGTTTATAGAGGTTGTTCAGGTTACCATCCACCATTATGCCCAAATATGTGAAACCCATAGGCGACCATCTTAAATTAAACTTATGCTTGATGGTATGATGGTCAAAGACAGACAATGGTAAGAATTTGATTTATCAGAATTGACCTTAAATCCAGAGAACTATCTATAATGCTGTAATAGCTTCTGTAAGTGAGAGAGGGGATGTTCTGGGTATGTTAGCAATAAGATAAGGTCGTCCACAAAAAGTGATAACTTATCTGTATTTGCCCACCTCAAAGCCATGTATGTCAGGGCAGGTTCTAATGGCCTCAGCCAACGGTCAGATGGCGTGGGCGAAGAAGTGGGGGCTAATAGGGAAACCTTGTCTGTTCCCCCTATAGAGAGAGAAAGAGGAAGAAGTAAGCTCATTGGTAGCAATCGTAGCTTTAGCAGATTTATAGTGATTTTATCACATTTACAAACACAGTGCTTAAACCGAACTTTTCCAAGACGCAAAAGAGATATGGCAAATTGACCCTATCAAAGGCCTTTTCGGCGTCGAGGTAGACTGTGACACTAGGTATTTTGTTTTCGTTATCAAGGTAAATTATATCAAAGAACCATCTGAGATTATTGGAGGACAATCTATTCATTATGAAGCCAGTCTGATCTGGGTTGACCAACAGGGGGATGCATGACTCCAGTCTCTTAGATAGCATCTTGGAGAACAGTTTACAATCTGTATTAAGGAGAGAGATTGGTCTATAGGATACAAACTTTAATGGGGTTTTCTCTTTCTTGTGAATTACTGTAATCACAGCTTGAGAGAAAAACTCTGGAAAGCAGTTGTCCTCCCTGACTTTTTTAAGTACCTCCATAAGGTAGGGGACCAACAGCTCCTTAAATTCTTTATAGAACTCTGGAGGGAAGCCATCCTCCCCAGGAGATTTATTAGAAGGTAAAGATTTAATGTTCTGCAACAATTCAGGGACTGAGAACTGTTCACTCAGGCGCTCTCTGTCTTCCTCTGACAGGCAGGGAGGTTGAGAGAGGAGAGAAAAGAGTCGATCTCTGATAGATCATTGCTTGATTGGGAAGTATAGAGATGCTTGTGATATGTCTTAAATGTATCATTAATTTCAGTAGGGTCAAAAGATATCTCATTAGTAAGAGTTTCTATAGCATTAATTGTCCTCTTACTTTCCTCTGTTTTCAGCTGCCATGCCAATCATTTGTGTGCTTTCTCTCCAAGTTCGTAGTAACGCTGTTTTGATTTAGTGATGGCCTTCTCAGCTTGACACGTGTTCAGAGTAGATGGAGACTAAATGCCACACTCCTGAAGCAACATGAATTTTGTGCATTCATCAAAGAGCAGATCAATATTTTTAATTTGACAAACAAATTCTCGACTCCTGACAGTTTCATTCTTTGGGATGCATTGAAAGCCTATCTGAGGAGACAGATCATTGCCTATACTAAAGGGTTGTAGAGAAAACATGGTGCTTAACTGAATGTCCTTGAATCTGAAATGTCTGAGCTAGAGAAAAACCTACCAAAGAGGCCTGACTAAAGACCTATACAGGCTTTTGGTAAATAAAAAAACAGAAATATAATTGCTACATTTACCTTGGTAAATTGATAGTACCAGAGGAGAATGGTCACTAAGCAATCTGGGGAGATAATCGTATCTAAAACTATGAAACAGTTAGGTTGATAGGCAAAAGTTATATATGCGTGTGTGTGTGTGTGTGTGTGTGTGTTGTGTGGGTGTGAAGAAAAAGTGTAGTCCCTATCCTATGGGTGCAGCTGTCTCCAGATGTCTAGTAAATTGAGATCCTTCATGAGTGACATGTTTAGCTTGGCGGCTTTGGTAAGAGGGGATGGTGCATCAGACCTATCAAGAACTGTATCTAAACAAAAATGGAAATGTCCATCAGCCAGTAGCCATCATGGTGATGCTTGAGCAACCTGAAGGTAGACATTCTGATTAAACGTATGGTCGTCGAATTTAGGAGCATAAATATTCAATGTCGTGCAAGACTCCGAATACATATGCCCCTGCACCAACAATGCAGATTTAATACTAGTTTCCATCTGTATGAATATTTTTACTGTTTTTGTTTCCACAAGTCATCCATTACTAAAATAGTCAATGTTGCTATTCTTTATAGATGTTAGTTTTCCTTACCTACTTTTTATTTAATTATTATTTTTTTACAGAGCTACAGAAGGGGATGTGTCAATTTATCAAAATTGCAGTTCATCTTGCTTTGGGGTTAAAAGAGGACACAACTTGTCCTACCCATTCCGTCTTTAATTTCTTGTGTTCGTTCACTGGCTGTAAGATGTGTTTCTTGTAAAAAACACAATGTCAGCCTTTAATTTCTTAGACTCTCTTCCTCTTAACCGGGCTGTTATGACCTTTGGGTTGGGTTTCAAATACATTACTGAATGGTAATCCCTCATATGTAAATAGTCAGGTAATGTTTCAACTTTAGTTTGAACACTGAAGTGACCTATGTGTCTCTTTAGGAAGGATACAAAATAAGTGTTTATTTAAACAGGCAAGTCAGTTAAGAACAAATTATTATTTACAATGACGGCCTACCCTAACCCGGGTGACGCTGAGCCAATTGGGCTCTGCCTTATGAGACTCCTAATCACGGCCGGTGTGATTCAGCGCGGGATCGAACCAGGGTCTGTAGTGGCCCCTTTAGCACTGAGATGCAGTGCCTTAGACTGCTGCGCCACTCGTGTTTTTAAACATAAAAAAACATAAACCGCACTCACCCTGATTCTCGGACTAAAATCACAATCCCCAAAATCTCATTTGAAAACACTTGTAGAGATACGTTGTTGATCGCTTTACATCTTGCTCTTACTAGCTAAACCTTGGCATTAACTTAAACCTACGGGCTCTCTATGTTGAAAACAAACATTGTGAATAGACATTTATGTCTGAATATTTACTGTCAACAAAAAGGGCTGATTGAGTCTCTTTTCAGGAGAAGAAGAGACACATAAATGGGGGGAAAAAGCAAAGGGTCTAAGCCTACTAATTTTCTTCGCCCAGTAAATACTCACACAACCAAGATATACTCTCCTGTAAATGTAATAGAACTCACTACGGAAAAATAACTGTTGAAAACTGTTGAAAAGCTCCAAATCAACTATAGCGACCGAATCGCCGGGGTAAACAGATAACAATTCCAAGTAGACATCAGCTGTTCAGTCACAGGATAGCACAAACAAGAAAAAAACTAACGGCATCCTATCCCACAGATAGACCTTTGTGAATCAAACGCGGTTCAGTTCTTTGAGAAAATGAACGCTTCTCCTGGTGTGTTGAAGAGATTGCGTTGGCCATTGTACTGAACTTTGACGCAGGGTGAATGAGGTAGCTGGTGATGTTCTTCTCCTTCAGGGCTTTGGCAGCTGGTTTGAACGGCTTGCGACGTCTGGCAAGATCCGCGCTCATTTCCGGGAAAAGGCTGACCCTCTTGCAAGTCACAGTATCTTCTCTCTGTCCTGGAAACGTAGGAACCTGATCAGGACATCCCATAAAGGCTCATCTGGCAAGGGTTTCAGTGTTGAGGTTCTGTGGGTGCGTTCGATTTCCAGCGTCTTGGTGAAGTTGGTTATGCTTAGGACATCATGGATCCATTGAGTGAAGAAACGGACGGGGTCACGGACCTTGCTGTCCTCCTTCAATATCACCAAACGGATATTGCTATGTCTGCTCTGTTCTCCATCTGGACTACCTTGTTTTTGAGATACGCATTGTCCTACTCCAGCTGTTTCATAAGCTGGTCATATCGAGTGACGATATCTTCAACTGTGCTAATGCGCAACTCAGCCTCAGTCGTTCTCGAAAGGAGATCATTCAGGGAGGATTTAAGGTCGTTAATGGAAGAATTGAGTTCAGCTGATTTCTTGTCAATTTTCAGTGAAAGACCTTTGTTACCGTCTTGAATTTCCCGGAGGAGAGTAGCAAGCATGCCGGAAGACTCGGAAGAGGCTGCTGAGAGCAACAGTCTGGAACTGTCATCTGAGTTATCAGGGCTAATGCTAATCTTGCTAGCTGTGACATTATCATTATCTTGGGATTCAACAAAGTTTTAGTCATCCTTCTTGCCTCTCGGCCGGAGGTCCATGGCTCTTTGGGAAGGTAAGTACTTAACAAGTACTTTTTTAAGTAAGTAGTTTTACTCAAGTATGAGAATTAGGTACTTTTCCCACTACTGAACTTATCAAAATATAACTAATTCAATATACTGTATGTACATATTACCTCAATTACCTTGACAAACCGGTTCCCCCGGCAATTGACTCTGTACCGGTAACCCCTGTATATAGCCTTGATATTGTTATTTTACCACTGCTCTTTAATTATTTGTTAGGATCATAAGAAAAGCCATGCATGAAACATGAAACGGAAATGTGAAATTTCACCTGTGGACATAAACACCATGTTACGAATACGGACTAACATTTTAGGCTTGAACAAATCTTGTGTTGCAATTCTGACGTACAATAATACCTTTGAGAGTTTTGGCAGCATATCACAAAAAAAAAAACGTACAACAAAACGGCCTGTGTGGAGTGGTTTGCAAACAAGCATAACACAGTATAAAACATACAGTATAAAACATACGGAAGTCAGGGAAACCGGAAAGAGGTATCCTGCATGTTTTCAAGTTAAAAGTCTACATTCTCTATTACAGTTGAGTTTACTTCACATTTAGGTAGCTACTATAATGGATGTGTTTGCCAGTGCAAGTCTAGATAGCACTAGCTATATTATGTCTACAACAGTGAAGTTTCAGTTCACTAGGTGTGTCTCTACAGCATGGGCATTTCTCTGGGTGACTTGGACATCCCCATGCATGCACCTTATCAAAATATGACTAATTCAATATTGCACCATCTCATTCTCTGGGCTGTGTCTGCAATCATAACCAGTAGTATCTACCAGGAATAATGAATCATAACCAGTAGTATCTACCAGGAATAATGAAATATAGAATAATAAAAGATGCTTGGTGAATCTTTGAATGATGTATGACCACTGGAGTCTGCCACTCAAAATATGCTTTATATAATATTTTTGAATATATTTTTTGTTATTAAAGTTGTATTTATTTTATAATTTTTTCCACAAACAAAGAAATAAAAATAAAACATTGTACAGCAGAAAAACACTTTATTTCTTCACTCAAATCATATCATGTAGGAGGGGTAAATATGGATTTAAAATAATTTGACTTGATTTATATGAATCATGAACATATGAACTTTGAAATGAGCAAGGAAGAGGTTAAACCTAGGCTAAGTCTGGCATAAGCTTATTCCCACACTTTACAATAACTCTGTTGCAGTGGACTAAGGTAGTCTCTGTATAGGCTATTCCCTCCATCCCGACACCACTGCTCAGTTGAAGAGCGTGTGATCTCCATGCAGCACCACAGCACCATGCACCTTATGAAAAGCACCCCTCAGCCTCAGAAGATGGTCTTCTGGAGGCATGCAGCCATAGAGTCATTATACCCTAATGTAGACCTATCTGCCTAATAGCCAAATAAAGTACAGGGCATGCGTGATGCGTGCAACTTGTCATTCCAACATATTTCAACATCCTTCATTCAGTTCAGCCAGTCAGTATGTCATCCATTCAAAAATGTGTCTGTTGCAATAGGAACTAAATTACAGAAGAGAACAGTCTTATTCATTTGTTTATTGAAATCCATGTGTGTATTAAAAATTATCCAAAGTAGTTTAACCTATCACTTCAATAATTCAATGTTTAATTTCGGCCTATCAACTTGTAGGCATTGCAATTTAGGCTATCATTTTGGATTTTAGAAATCTATTTGTGTTTTATAACTGTTTTTATTATTGGGCTCCCATTAAAAATAGACCCTAGATCACAGGCCTCTAAATATAGCCTCTAAGTACATTTTAAACTAAATAGTTGAAGAACGTGCAGTGGCAGATCTGGCAATAAGAACAGGCTACAGATAGTTTTGACCATTTGGAACCCCTTTGCTATTTCGCTCAAGACAGGTTATAGCCAAAACGTAATCAATATTTTGTTTTGTCTCATTTATTAATATGGATATAGCCTCTGTGTGATGGGGTTGTGCAACACAAACTGCTATAACAAGCTTACATACAAAGTGGAAATCACTAATACAACTGTCAAAAAGCCTAATATAAAGCCTACAGTCCGGTGCTCCCAAATACTATAAAAAATGTGTGTTTTATTAGGTTACATGATCACCACAGTAGCCCCACGTGGCTATACAAATAAATTATGCAATTATATGGCCATTAAATAACACACAACAGCATGACATATTTAGATAGCGGAATAGGCCAAGCCTAAATCATATTTAATTTTTATTTTATTCCAGACAAGGCTCTTCTGTGGTTTTATCATTCTCACACAATTCATTTGCTGAAGACCCAAGCCTATACTAAGCAATCTACTGGTATAAAGTAGTTGTTGAATGCACTTCTAAAACAAGCTCTAGACCAGTATTTGCTCAATTAAACCGGATAACGCAAAGCAATTCTAACTTCTGGGCTAGAGTTGTTTGATCGACTAACTAACTTCAGCTACTGTAGCTATGTTCGGTTCATGTCCTTTGCAGATTCCACATTACTGACAAAAGTTTGTACGCAGAAAAATATCTGTACCAAGTAAAGGGAGACTTAAAGTAAGAATTGAATGTTTAAATAATAAGTAATAGTTGTAACATAGGCTTTGTATGTTCACGGCTCTAATTTAAAATTTACGCTTTATGTTTCATGCATAGCATTTCTTACGATTCTAACAATTTACGTATGAATTTTCTTATGATCCTAATGCTACGTACGTTCAACCTTTTGGCAGCTATCTTGCTCCATAATGCAGTCATGGTTTAACCCCCAGTCTCATACAGTTACATATTTACATTGTTAGTTTGCAACCTGGCCGTGGCCTGCCTCCTAAAGGTTGTTTAGCAGACAAAGAAAGAAGCCTGTCACACGCTCCAACTCAGTTTAAAGTGGGCTAAAGTAGTGACATTTTTTTTAATCGTCCAACATCTACAGAATTGGAAAGATGTTAAGACTAATAAGCTTCTAAACGTGCTGAAGCTTGTTAAATAATTGGCAGATTTATTTAACCATGCCAACTTCCTATGTTCATAATGTATACAAAGCAATGTGGGCTCCAGTGGGGGCTTCTCAGAGGAGGAAGGGGAGGACCATCCTTTCAGAGAATTTCATGAAATTAAACTAAAACTATACTAAATATAATCACATATTAGCAACTAACTGATTAAAACACAGGACTCAAAGAGAGAAAAACAATAGTTGAACAACTTTGAACAATTAATTTCTTCCAAAATGTAGGAGAAGTAAAAGAGAAGAGAGAGAAATTGTCATTTTTCGTTCACTTTCAGTTTCACTTACTTAGCCTACTGAAACACCATGCTCAAACAGACGGATGCTATGTTAGCTAGCTGGCTATGACTCTCCAACACAAAACCAGAACTCTTCCAAGTCAATGCAAGCAAATGTATTGCATTGAAGTCCAAAAGCAAAGGGAACAGGAGCGAGGAAGGGAGCACACATATGTGAGAAGGAATACAACATGGCTGCTATGAAAGTGAACTGTGTTTACGCATTATCAGCTGTGGATTCATTCCACTAATTCTGTTGAATAACATTTCTTAAACGGAAGCAAATGGATCAAAACGGGGATAAACATACCTGAATTTGTCCGATAGGAACTCTCGTTTGCAACTGTTGGACAAATTCTTACACCCTATATCAGCTAGATGCACGCAAGCGTGTGCAAGGCAGTATTGAATGTCACTGTGTCACTGTGTGTTGTTGTAAACTTAATTCATAGGCTAGGTTGTAGCAACCTCATGATGGGTATTGGGAAAATTTGAGTATCATGTAGTACCCTAAACCTATCGCTGTTGCATTGAACTGGGTGAATAGAATATGAATGACAGTCATCCAATATGCTGTAATAGAAATATGGCCATGCTCATGAAAAAAATATAGTGCTCCCTCATCTTTAACGGCACTGACCGCCACTGGTGGACACCCCATCAAATGACTGGATTTGGCTATTTTAGCCATACCCGTTGTTGACAGGTGTACAAAATCGAGCATGCAGCCATGCAATCTCCTGAGAACAACTGGTACAATGGCCTTACTGAAGAGCTCAACGACTTTTAACATGTCAATGTCATAGGATGCCACCTTTCCAACAAGGCATTTCATCAAATTTCCAGAGTGGCGCAGCAGTCTAAGGTACTGTATCGCAGTGCTAGAGTCTTCACTACAGACTCCAGTTTGTTTCCAGGCTGTATCACAACCGGCCATGATCGGGAGTCCCATAGGGCAGCACAAAATTGGTCCGGCATCGTTAGGGGAGGTTTTGGCCAGGGGGTACTTTACAAGTAGGCCGTCATTCTAAATAAGATTTTGTTCTTAACTGACTTGCCAAGTTAAATACAAATAAAATAGAGCTGCCCCGGTCAACTGTAAGTGCTGTTATTTAGAACTGAAAATATCTTGGAGCAATGACGGCTCAGCCGCGAAGTGGTAGGTCACACAAGCTCACAGAACAGGATCGCCGAGTGCTAAAGCGTGGAGTGCCTAAAAGAAAACGTCTAGAACTCTGTGGCAACAGTTGGGGAGGCCCTTTCCTGTTTCAGCATGACAATAGCCCCTTGCACAAAATGATATCCATACAGAAATGGTTTGTCGAGATCGGTGTCGAGACTGGTCTGCACAGAGCCCTGACCTCAACCCCATCGAACACCTTTGGGTAGAATTGGAACGCCGACTGTGAGCCAGCCCTAATCACCCAACATCAGTGCCCGACCTCACTAATTCTGTTGTGGCTGAATAGAAGCAAGTCCACGCAGCAATGTTCCAACAACATCTAACGTAAAGCCTTCCTAGAAAAATGTGGAGGCTGTTAAGGCAGCAAATGGGTGACCAAATCCATATTAATGCAAATAATTAGGAAATGTTTGACAAGCCGGTGTCCACATACTTTTGGATATGTTTATGTTTGTTAATTTGGCTGCCGATCCAGCCTGTCCAACTGTGTGTTTATATGTTTGCATATTAATGTCTGTCTTGTATGGATAATCAAGTATTATTCTTCTCTTGTTTTCTTCTTCGCAACAGCTACAGATATAAAGGACGAATTCTGCAGCATGGGATTAATCTACAGCAGGCAGGTCAAGACGGTGGAGGCCTCCCGGCGGTCAGGGTCTGATGCTGTGTATGCCCTTCTATGGGTACACGTCACCCAACTGGACTTCCAGGGGGACACATTGAGACCATGGTCAAGCTAGGAAAACATGGGCACACCATCTCAAACTACAAGACAAAGAGTGGCAAGGATGTTACCTAAAGAGACTGGTACTCGGGCTACGACTGAGGGACCATACCGATAATTGTATGTGTGGGTTACAGAGATGAGGTAGTCATTCAAAAATCATGTTAAAAATAATTGCACACACAATCCATTCAACCTATTAGGTGACTTGTTTAGCACATTTTTACTCCTGATCTTATTTATGCTTGCCATAACAAAAGGGGTTGGATTATTTTTGACTCAAGACATTTCAGCTTTTCATTTTTTATTCATTAGTAAAAATGTTTATGTATAGGCCAGTGAAAAAAAAATGTATTTAACCAATTTTAAATGTAGGCAAAGAAGGGAAGATGGGTAAAAAAAAAGCAGACATTGAAAACCCCTTTCAGCATGGTGAAGTTATTAATTACACTTTGTATGGTATTTCAGTACACCCAGTCACTACAAAGATACAGGCGTCCTTCCTAACTCAGTTGACGGGGAGGAAGGAAAGCGCTCAGGGATACCACTATGAGGCCAATGGTGATTTTTAAACAGTTACATAGTTTCATGGCTGTGATATGAGAAAACTGAGGATGGATCAACAACATTGTAGTGACTCCACATTTCTAACCTAATTGACAGAGTGAACATAAAGGAAGCTTGTACAGAATAATAATATTCCAAAACATGCATCCTGTTTGCAACAAGGCACAAAAGTAATACTGTGGCAAAGCAATTAACTTTTTGTCCTGAATACAAAGCAAATCCAATACACCACATTACTGAGTACCACTCTCCATATTTTCAAGCACAGGGGTGCCTGCATAATGTTAGGGAGTAAACATTATTTATAATAAGGGTTACATAGAGAAAATTGGACCTCTCTAAAAATGTAAATGGATGACCCTCCCTCAGCAAAATATATTTTTACCTAAACCCTCCCTTATACCCAAAATAATAATTAAAACAAAGTGGATTGCAGAGAATATATCTACCGTTTACCCTCACTTCTTGGACAGACCAGAGCCTTAGATATATTCTAGAAACTGTTCTTTGTCATGTAAGCATTACATGGCAACGCAGGAATTTTGATAGCACACAGGGCTGCGGGCCAGAAGGTTGTGTGTTCGCAACGTCAACAATATTGATCAAGCTAGCAACCAGTATAGCATTTTACACCCACATTCTGCAGGACCTCCTACAACTGACTGTGATTGATGTTAATTGGATTGGTAATGCTTTTTATGTTACCCCAATGAGCAAGAAAGAAAAAGGTTAGAAATATGTATGTGTGGAGCTACATTGACAACGTTGAAAGTAAGTAGTTACTGAAGCTAGCTAGCTATCATTACCTTGCATTGCAAACATTATCATTTCATATTGATCGCTTAACCCTTTCCTGCATGAGCATTCTAATATCCAAAACATGTTTTGTTCTGTTTATATTTGTCTTTTTTCTCCGTATCAAACAAAGATCATAGGAGGAGTCAGCATTAGGCGGCCTGTTATACAGAAGGTCAATGAGAAAATAATTAGAAGCCACACAGCATGAGTGAGTGTTGCTAGAGTCTGGTTGTTAGCTAGAAATGTAAAATTCTATAGACAGGTGAACTGTTATATCATATTGTATCATAGCCAACATGTGCATAATGACATACAATTTAATCTAGCATATGGTCCACAGACACTGTTTTGAGGATGACTCATATTTTTCTCATCTGAATTAACAATACTAACCACGTATATTGTTGACTGCCTTTCAATTAGTCAGCTGAGACAGTGTTTCAAGTTTGGCTACAAATTAGAATGTATGTCCAATAAATAGTAATGTTTAATTATATATTAAATTGTTCCATACTATGTGATAATGCTAATGTCACAAACTTACAGTGCATTCAATAAGTAAGCCATGCTACTGACACTTTCCCTCCGTGTACATCTCAGTGCAATAAGTGATTCCCATTTTAGAAACCATTGAGTCTATATGTTTTGACCATGACAGTCTGCTATTTAGGCTTACACCCAGCAGGTTAGTATCCTCAACTTGCTCAATAGCCACATTATTCAATAATAGATCTAAACGAGGCTTAGAATTTAGTGATTTGTCCCAAAAATTATTATTTTCGTTTTGGGGATATTTAGCACCAGCCTATTGTTATTTATCCATTCTAAAACTGTCTGGACCTCTATGTTAAGTCTCAGTTCATTATTTTACTGTTGCAGCCAACGTGTATACTGTTGAGTCGTCAGCGTACATAGACACACAGGCTTTATTCAAGGTCAGTGGAAGGTCATTTGTAAAAATTTAAAACAATAATGGCCCTAGCCGGCTGCCCTGCAGTACACAACACTACTGAATTTGCATGAGAGGGGCTTCCATTAACTAAAACCGTCTTTTTTATTAGATAGGTAACTTTCAATCCATAATAAGGCACAGGATTTTTTTCAGCAATAGGGTATGATCAATGACATCAAAAGCTGCACTGAAGTCTAACAAAACATCTCCCACAATCTTCTTACTATCAATTTATTTCAGAAATTTGTGTCAGTGCCGAGCATGTTGAGTGTCCTTCCCTATAAGCATGCTGAAAGTCTGTTGGTAATTTGTTTTCTGTCAACTAAATTTGTACACAATTCTTTCCCAAAGTTTGCTAAGCACTTGTAACAGGCTGATTGGTCGGCTGTTTGAACCATTAAAGGGTGCTCTGCTATTCTTGGGTAGCGGAATGACCTTTGCCTGCATCCATGTCTGAGGGCACACGCCGTCTTCTAGGCTTTAATTGAAGAGTCAAAATGTATTCCACTACCAACCTCAGCAAATTACCATCAAGGTTGTCAGTACTAGATGGTTTGTCCTTATTATAGATAGCAACAATTCTTTCACCACTTCCACACCCACTTTGTAGAACTCTTTGACTGTGAGATTACTAATTATGTTTTACATAGGAGCACACTCTACAAAGGCCTCCAAGGGGATCTGCCTGACCTGTCTGTCCTACGTGTGTCCGAGGTGTACAGCAACTTTCACATTGAACTGGCTGGGGTCTTCACCTGACGGACTGACGTGCAGCCCCATTGAAAGCCCACCATTTGGCCTCCTGGAGATCAAGTGTCCAAACTCCAAGAGTTATGTTGACTGCTCCTACCTGATGCTCCAGTGTGGGAAAGTGGAGCTGAAGCCACAGCACGCCTACTACTGTCAGGAATAAAGCCAGATGCTAATAACAGGGCTGGAGTGGGAGGACTTTGTGGTGTTCGCTAAAGAGGACATGCTGATCCAGGACATCTACAAAGACAGTGGGGTGGCAAATACAATCAAATAAAATGCAGACCATTCATCTTTTTATTTGCAAATGCCTAGATGTCTACATTTAATGCTTGACTTCATACATGGCTATGCCTGAAAGACGAGACAGATTTTATTGAATATATGTACAGTTTTGGAGTGCATGCTATTTTCATTCATCATTGATGTTGACTGCTAAAACTTGTTAATTACATGGCTATGCCATTTATCACTGAGTAAACACATTGTTGAGCATACAGGTTACTTGTGTGTACCAATTCTCCTAAATTGGTTGTCAGGTGAAGATGCATGACACAAGTGGTAGTGCAACAAGATGAGAGACAAAGACAAAAACAACAGCCTTTAATACTGGTCTTTAACGATAACTTGAGTTTGTAACACACAATTGATAACCGTCTCCAAGACCTACCTAAATATGTGACTCGTTTCAGGAAACTAGACGTATGTCGCTGATCACTACTTCACAGGAGAGCCATTTAAACAAACTTTAAAATAAAATAAATTGTGTTTTTTTTGTCAGAAATCACTTCTGGAATATGTGAACTTTCATGTGACTTAATAACAAACTTGTATGCCATCTGTAAATACAGCAACCTTCCCGCTAGCCATGATTGGCTGAGATAATTAGTGGGCTGGACATGCCGAAAGATGAGTTCAGATTGGTCTGCCATATAGCGCACTTCTGTCTATTTGAGCTGGTCAGTATGTGTAGATAATCCTGTCTAAAGCAGCTTTTTTATTTAAAAGAAAAAATATATATATATATCGCTGCATAAGTTTTGCTTTCCACTTTCTAGAGGACGGAGGTTTGAAATCAGTGAAATTAAAGTATGATAGCTAAGGAGATGGAGAAAGTACCTGTCTCTGGATTACATCTTCAAACTAAGTCCAACCATGGCATCTGTGATAGGGAGAATTGTCCATCCAGCTACATTGTCAGATATTACACGTTTCTAATTTTGACAGAGTCATTTTAATTTCAAGGTAAAGTGTACTGTTAGCTAACTAGCTAACGTCAACTGGCTGGCTGACTGGCTCACTAGCTATTGTTACATGTCTGTCCAGACAAATTAAGGCAGTTTATACAATTTTCCAAACATTACAATACATTCACAGATTTCACAACACACTCTTTGCCCTCTCCTCCACTACCACATATCTACTCTGCAGTACATAATCCATGTGTGTGTGTGTGTGTGTGTGTGTGTATAGTGGGTATGTTATTGTGTGTGTGTGTGTATATGCATGTGTCTGTACCTACAGTGCCTTGCAAAAGTATTCATCCCACTTGGCGCTTTTCCTATTTTGTTGCATTACAACCTGTAATTTCAATTGTTTTTATTTTTTGGGATTTCATGTAATGGACATACACAAAATAGTCCAAATTGGTGAAGAGAAATAAAAAAATTACTTCTAAAAAATAAAAAATGGAAAAGTGGTGCGTGCATATGTATCCGCCCCCTTGCTATGAAGCCCCTAAATAAGATCTGGTGCAACCAATTACCTTCAGAAGTCACATAATTAGTTAAATAAAGTCCACCTATGCGCAAGCTGAAAGGCCCCAGAGCCTGCAACACCACTAAGCAAGGGGCACCATCAAGCAAGCGGCACCATGAAGATCAAGGAACTCTCCAAACAGGTCAGGGATAAAGTTGTGGAGAAGTACAGATCAGGGTTGGGTTATAAAAAATATCAGAAACTTTGAACATCCCACGGAGCATCAATAAATCCATAATTAAAAAATGGAAAGAATATGGCACCACAACAAACCTGCCAAGAGATGGCCGCCTACCAAAACTCACGGACCAGGCAAGGTGGACATTAATCAGAGGCAACAAAGAGACAAAAGATAACCCTGAAGGAGCTTCAAAGCTCTACAGCGGAGATTGGATTATCTGTCCATGAGACCAGTTTAAGCCGTACGCTCCACAGAGCTGGGCTTTATGGAAGAGTGGCCAGAAAAAAAGCATTTGGAGTATGCCAAAAGGTGGGAGACTCCCCAAACGTATGGAAGAAGGTACTCTGGTCAGATGAGACTAAAATTGAGCTTTTTGGCCATCAAGGAAAACGCTATTTATGGCTCAAACCCAACACCTCTCATCACCCCTAGAACACAATCCCCACAGTGAAGCATGGTGGTGGCAGAAGCATCATGCTGTGGGCATCTTTTTCATCGGCAGGGACAGGGAAATTGGTCAGATTTTAAAGGAATGATGGATGGCGCTAAATACAGGGATATTCTTGAGGGAAACGTCTTCCAGAGATTTCAGACTGGGACGGAGCTTCACCTTCCAGCAGGACAATGACCCTAAGCATACTACTAAAAAAACATTAGAGTGTTTTAACTCCTCTGGGATATGTGGGACGCTAGCCAACAGCCAGTGAAATTGCAGAGTGCCAGATTCAAACAACAGAAATCTCATAATTAAAACTCCTCTAACATACAAGTATTATACACCATTTTAAAGATAAACTTCTTGTTAACTTCTTCGATATAGGGGGCGCTCTTTTAATTTTTGGATGAAAAACGTTCCCGTTTTAAACAAGATATTTTTTCACGAAAAGATGCTCGACTATGCATATAATTGACAGTTTTGGAAAGAAAACACCCTGACGTTTCCAAAACTGCAAAGATATTGTCTGTGAGTGCCACAGTACTGATGTTACAGAAAAAACCTAGATAAAAATACAATCAGGAAGTGATGCATTTTTTGAAACCGCCTCATGGCAATGACTCCTTATATGGCTGTGGAGGAGCTAGGAGTCAGCTTACCTTTTCCACGTTTTCCCCAAGGTGTCTGCAGCATTGTGACGTATTTGTAGGCATATCATTGGAAGATTGACCCTAAGAGACTACATTTACCAGGTGGTCGCTTGGTGTCCTCCGTTGCAATTATTGCGTAATCTCCAGCTGCAGCACTTTTCCGTTTGCTACTGAGGAGAAACCCAACTGCCACGCAGGATTTATCATCGAATAGATATGTGAAAAACACCTTGAGGATGATTCTAAACAACGTTTGCCATGTTTCTGTCGATATTATGGAGTTAATTTGGAAAAAAGTTTGACGTTGTAGTGAATGAATTTTTATTTTTTTTCCTTAGCCAAAAGTGATGAACAAAATGGAGCGATTTCTCCTACACAAATAATCTTTTGGGAAAAAAAGTACATTTGCTATCTAACTGAGAGTCTCCTCATTGCAAACATCCGAAGTTCTTCAAAGGTAAATTATTTTATTTGAATGCTTTTCTTGTTTTTGTGAAAATGTTGCCTGCTGAATGCTAGGCTTAATGCTATGCTAGGCTATGCTATCAATACTCTTACACAAATGCTTGTGTAGCTTTGGTTGTAAAGCATATTTTGAAAATCTGAGATGACAGTGTTGTTAACTTCTTGCGTCGAGCAATCCCGTATCTGGGAGCGTAATCATAGCCTCAAGCTCATTACCATAACGCAACGTTAACTATTCATGAAAATCCCAAATGAAATGAAATAAATATATTGGCTCACAAGCTTAGCCTTTTGTTAACAACACTGTCATCTCAGATTTTCAAAATATGCTTTTCAACCATAGCTACACAAGCATTTGTGTAAGAGTATATACACATTAGCCAAATACATACACGTTAGCCAAATACATTTGAACTCAGATTTTCACAATTCCTGATATTTAATCCTAGTACACATCCCTGTCCTGGGTCAGTTAGGATCACCACTTTATTTTAAGAATGTGAAATGTCAGAATAATAGTAGAAATAATTATTTATTTCAGCTTTTATTTCTTTCATCACACTCCCAGTGGGTCAGAAGTTTACATACACTCAATGAGTATTTGGTAGCATTGCCTTTAAATGGTTTAACTTGGGCCAAACTTTTCGGGTAGCCTTCCACAAGCGTCCCACAATAAGTTGGGTGCATTTTGGCCATTCCTCCTGACATAGCTGGTGTAATTGACTCTGGTTTGTAGGCCTCTTTGCTCACACACTTTTTCATTTCTGCACCACAAAGGATATTGTGATGGACACTCCAATACCTTGACTTTGTTGTCCTTAAGCCATTTGCGACCAAGCTTTAACCTCTTGCCTCTACTTGGGACGCTTGCGTCCCAACTAGAGCTCTGGAAATGCAAATGCGCTACGCTAAATGCTAATAGTATTAGTTAAAACTCAAAAGTTCATTAAAATACACATGCAGGGTATCAAATTAAAGCTACACTCGTTGTGAATCCAGGCAACAAGTCAGATTTTTAAAATGCTTTTCGGCGACAGCATGAGAAGCTATTATCTGATAGCATGCACCAATACACTACAACAGAAAAGCACAGCAGGGGACGTAAACAAAATAATTAGCATTTCGGCGTTACACAAACCGCACAATAAAATAGAAAACAGTCATTACCTTTCACCATCTTCTTTGTTGGCACTCCTAGATGTCCCATAAACACTATTGGGTCTTTATTTCGATTAAATCGGGCCATATAAAGCCAAGATATCGTTATATGTAGACTGTGTGATAAACGAAAAAAACAGCGATTTCACAACGTAACGTCATTTTTAAAATTCAAAAAGTAGACGATAAACTTTCACAAAACACTTCGAAATACGTTTGTAATGCTACTTTAGGTATTAGTAAACGTTAATAAGCGATAAAAATCATCCATAGGCGATGTAGAAATCATTAGCTGTCGTCTTGGAAAAATTTCAGGAGAGAGCTCTTCCGGAATGATCTGGGCGGAGACCGGAGGTAAGTGGTGCCCCTCTTTCGGTTCAACCAAGAATCAAAGATGATTCAATTCACAAGACTCTAGACAACATGGGGATGCTGTGGGAGTTGAATGCTCGGTCTTATCTAATTCGGCTCACTGTTAACAATTGCTGGAAGTGGCGCAAGGATATTTATTTCCATTTTCTGTGATCAGGTTTTCCTGCGCTTTCCGATGTAACGCACGTTATGTAATAGCCACAGTCGTGATTTAACCAGTTTTAAAAACGTCCGAGGGTTTCCTATCCACACATTCTAACCATATGAACGTACTATATTCCTGGCATGAGTAGCAGGGCGCTGAAATGTTGCGCGATTTTTAACAAAATGTTCAAAAAAGTAGAGGGTCGACTGAAGAGGTTAACTTCCTGACTGATGTCTTGAGATGTTGCTTCAATATATCCACATTGTTTTCCTCCCTCATGATGCCATCTATTTTGTGAAGTGTACCAGTCCCTTCTGCATCAAAGTACCCCCACAACATGATGCTTCCACCCCCGTGCTTCACGGTTGGGATGGTGTTCTTCGGCTTGCAAGACTTCCCCTTTTACCTACAAATAACGATGGTCTTCATGGCCAAACAGTTCTATTTTTGTTTCATCAGACCAGAGGACATTTCTCCAAAAAGTACGATTTTTGCCCCCATGTGCAGTTCCAAATCATTGTCTGTTTTTTTTATGGTGGTTATGGAGCAGTGGCTTCTTCTTTGCTGAGTGGCCTTTCAGGTTATGTTTACATATAACTCGTTTTACTGTGGATACAGATACATTTTTTACCTGTTTCCTTCAGCATCTTCACAAGGTCCTTTGCTGTTGTTCTGGGATTGATTCGCACTTTTCTTATCAAAGTATGTTCATCTCTAGGAGACAGAACGTGTCTCCTTCCTGAGCGGTATGATGGCTGCGTCATCCCATGGTGTTTATACTTGCATACTATTGTTTGTACAGATGAACGTGATACATTCAGGCGTTTGGAAATTGCTCCCAAGGATGAACCAGACTTGCGAAGGTCTACCATTTTTTTCTGAGGTCTTGGCTGATTCATTTAGATTTTCCCATGATGTCAAGCAAAGAGGCACTGAGTTTGAAGGTAGGCCTTGAAATACAACCACAGGTACACCTCCAATTGACTCAAATGATTTCAATTGGCCTATCAGAAGCTTCTAAAGCCCTGACATAATATGGGAGATTTTCCCAAGCTGTTTAAAGGCCCAGTCAACTTAGTGTATGTAAACTTCTGACCCACTGGCATAAGTGAAATAATCTGTCTGTTAATTAACAATTGTTGGAAAAATGACTTGTGTCATGCACAAAGTAGATGTCCTAACCGACTTGCCAAAACGACACAATTTTATTTGTACATCTACTGAGAGCGTGTCTATTTGGGTGTTTTTTGAGGTTTTGTTTATGTCTTTTGCGTGCCCTGATATTGCACATCAAGCAATGAGGAAGTGCATCGCGGCTGGGGTAAGATTCTCAATAGCAAGCAAAATCACCCAAAAATGTCTGGACCCCTTGTATAACATTCCATTTACATCAAAAATAGACATTTACAGAAGTAGGAAAATGGTCCTAGGAAACAGGTCGTAGGAAACAGAATTATGAAATAAACTTATTCAATCAAAAATCAAAATCAAAGGCACCTAGGACATTGGAACTCATCAAGATGCTTTGAGTGACAGTGCAGAGTCCTCAGGCTGGCTATGTGTACAGGGTGGCTGCCCAGGAGGTTGTGGGCTCACTTCTCCTTTGCTCTGGCTTTGACCAGAGGTCCATTCTGGTAGCAGGAACCAAGCTACCGACTACTGCTGGTTGATGCTACCTGTAATGGAGAGGGGAATGAAGGTGTCAAAGATTTTGTTATCCTTCATCCTCCTGATACAATACATCTCTCCACATGAACTCTCAATCGGGCGATTGACTGGGTCTGACATACATCTAAGGCTGGCATCTGGGTCCTTTTCGAGAGGAAAGCTGGTTGGTGAACCTAACAAGGCACGATGTCATCCACATGAAACCCCTTGCTTCAGCAGCTCTTGTCGCTGATCAAGCCAGTAAACAGAGAAGACACAAATGGAATAGCACCATGAGGTGCCATCTCAATCATGTGTTTGAGGTGCAGTGAGACTTGTATGTGGAGAAGACCTCACTTTGAAGAAGCAAAGATGATGGTGTCTGGCAGTGCAACACTGTGCAATCGATGATCACTTGGGTGTCCAGATAGCCCTCCTTGAACTCCTCCCTCTGACACCAAGCAAAGCGTAGAGGAAGTTGGCCCATGTGATGACGATCCGACTCACAGTGGATTGGCTGATGTTAAACCTGTGAGCCAAATCCCTCTGCTTCAAACCCACAGAGAGGTGGGTCATGAAGAGAAATAATTAATCTGCAAGTCTTTTGAAGGAAGTGAGAACATACATAAGCATACTGTACACAAACATATTGTACATCATCATCCAATACTATAACAGAAACATTTTTCCCTTGGAGAAGTGGTCTTCAAAGTCGGAGTTGCGACCCTATGCAATGGGGGGGGTACAAAAAATGAAGAGTACATATTATTGTATGGTACAATATTGAATTGAGAGAGAATGGGGGATAGAGGGGAGAGAGACTACACAGAGAGAGAGTGAGGAGAGAGAGAGAGAGAGAGAGAGAGAGACATAGAAAGAGAATGGGAGAGAGAGATGGACAGATTGATAAAAACAAGTCTACAGCAGGGCCTGCATGTGTTCCCTTCTGGTCCTTTCCACAGAGTAGCCCACAGAGACTGAAAGCCCTGGCAACAGTTGTAATGTTAGTGTAACACACACACAAAACCAAGGAACCTGTGTCAGGTCACTAACATAAACTGCAGTTGCCATGCTCATTGTAAAAGTATATAAAGTGTAGGCCTAATAGTATGGTATTAACCTACCTTGCGTATAACTATATGTTGTCGTCGGAGGCTGCAAATCTCTCCAAACAGAAATGCTGGCGGACAGACAATTCTTCCACCTGTCTCCTCAGTCGCTGTATCTCCTTGTGGAGATCTTCGTTTTTCCCCAGTGACATATCAAGGGCTGGGGGTTCAGGGGCTGAACAGTAGTCATGCTCCATCGCCATGGGCATGGGCACATCATCTGCAACGTCCTCAATATCCTCTGCCTAGGATGTTCGCTATCTGCTATGACATACTGCAGGACGTAATGCTTGGATTGAGTAGCCCTTCCACTGGAAGAGGCCAGGCAGAGCTCCCTTCTTTAATAATCTGCGCCCAGTGCTGGTCAAAGGCTAGATCAAGTCTTCAGCTTGGAAATAACAGCTGCAGACCCTGGTGTCATTTGTCACTGTGAAAATGTATTATCCACCTCTTAATGTTGGAAAAGTGTGGAAGCTCAACACAGAGTTGAACTTCGCCCATGCCTCACATTTTGGCATACAGCAATGCTCCGCTGAAGTGCTGCAGCCTTCCCATTACACTTCCCCGCAACCATTGGATTTTTAATAGAAAACAAATGAATAAATAAAAAAAATAAGAAAAGTATGGAGAAAAGACACAGATGTTGTTTAGTGGTTTAAATAAATTATGCCTACTCTAATTTACCTACTTTCAGCACCATGAGCTGTGGCTTCAAGTTTCAGCACCAGGTCAATAACTCTGATAAATACATATTGTACAAGAAACATATTGTTTTGAATAAAATACATTATAGTTGTAGCAATCTATCAAAGTTGATCTCCGGTCCTCTTTCCCATCTTTGCGCTCTCCTTCTCAAACTGAACAGAACCTAGGCTATAGGTTAGTCTTGTGCACAAGATAGTACATTTTTTAGACTAGGCCTAATAATTTTCAGAAGAAGCCTTTGACTCTCATATTGAACTACCACCGTAGGCCTGCACAGCCATTGGTTAGGCAGCACACAAGATCGGCAAGAGCAGCACAGGCTGGGGCTCAGGTTGGAATATCCATTGCAGTGTGCAATGCAGCCTAGCTTTATGTACACCACCCCAGCATCTTAGAAATATAACTTTAATCTGTGCTTCTACGAGCATGCACTTCGTAGCCTATAGGCTATGGATCATTTGACTGAGACCTCACTAAATAGCCTATAAGCGCCAGTGGAGGCTGGTGAGGGGAGGACGGCTCATAATAATAGATTGAACAGAGCGAATAAAATGGCATCAAACACTTGGAAACCATGTGTTTGATATATTTGATACCATACCTATACTAGACCTTCCCCTTGACTGAAAATGAAAACTAATGACCCTCCCCCATTTTCCTCCTGGTACTAATTATGTACATTTTGATTAATCCCTTATGGGTATGCTTCTAATTGTTAAGAACGGTGGAGATTTTCAGGATAAAACAAATGCAATGTAGCTAAGCACAGGCAAAATCCTAGAGGAAAACCTGGTTAAGTCTGCTTTCCACTAGACACTAGGATATTAATGTATCTTTCAGCAGGACAATAACCTAAAACACAAGGCCAAATCTACACTAGAGTTGCTTACCAAGAAAACAGAACAGAGTGGCTAAGTTACAATTTTGACTAAAACTGCTTGACTATCTATGTCAAGACCTGAAAATGGTTGATTACCAATAATCAACAACCGATTTCAAGGATTTTCAAAAGGATAAATTGGCAAATGATGCAGAATCTAGATGAATTTGAGATAGAAAGACTCACAGCTGTAATCACTGTAATGGCTATTCTAACGTATTAACTAAGGAGTTTAAATAGTGTTAGTGTTATATTAGTGTTGTATTCTTTCATATTTTTTAATTTATTTTTAATACAAATGTTAGAATTTGTCTTCCATTTTGACATTGCAGAGTATTTTGTGTAGATCCATTTAAATAACACTTTGTAAAACAGCAACATGTGGAAAAAGTAAGTGGTGTGAATATTTTCTGAAAGCACTGTAATCAGTTACTCCCCAACCCTGCCCATATGTTATGTCCTAGATGCAGATGCTGAATGTGAGGGTGAGCTGTATGCCCATTGTGATAGAGATCACAGGCGAAGCCTCTATGTCCGTGTGATCGCCAACGGTTTTTCTAACAAGTTCTGGCACTGGAGGTGAATGCAGAGCATCTTGCTTGCGGTCAAAGAGAACTCACACTCTATTTGTAGCTGTGGCAGATGGCAACACCATCATGGAATCACTAGTGGTGGTGGATGTTTTCCTTCTCTTTTGTGGGGGCTGGGGAGGGGCAGCTGTGTGTGTTTGGGAGACTGGCGGGGTGATGGTGGTGGCTGTTTGAGTAGCCAATGGGAACATTACTCATCTATAATGTGAATGGTCTCAGTTTGCATCAATTTCTTCGAGTCTAGATATTGTGATGCAGCTCTAGACCAAGATAAGTTTAATGGATTTTCACTTCTTGTTATTTACATTTCACTATTATACTGGCCATCTAAATCACACATTATGGCAAATTTGGAAGGTTGGATAAATGTATTAACTGCCTTGGCGTTGTACACACACAAACACACACGCACACACACTTAATTTCCTCAATTTCAGCTACTAATCCATCTGTTCTTCCCAGCTCCGGGGAATCCAATAGTGATGTTATCAAAATGACATGTGATTAAAAAGAGCATTCTTAGGGACCATGTGATAATTACTGGGCAACAGGGGGATGGGGGGGTATGGGGGGGTCCAACACGAGAAAAGTTTTAGCAACCTTCCTAACGTTTTCAAATGACCCTTCCCTTTACTTGAAAATCATCTCCGATGCCGACCCCCCCCCCCACCCCCCCACACACACACACACACACACACACACTTTTCGGAAATATTTGCATCATGTAACAAATGCTGCTGCTGCGGTCATTCTTTTGCTTTTGAGAAGGCAGTGACAATGGAAATAGAACTTGGTTCTATTTGAGTTTCTGAACGAGCTGCAAGTCCTGCCTCTCCCAGAGTAGAGAAACACACAATCTTGTATGACTCCGGGTGAAAAATCTACAAAGAAACAGCTAAGAAGAGGACCATATGCATGTCAGGTAAAATAACAACCCAATGTTTATCTCCCAGGACAAATTATCTAGCAACCGCTAGCTTGCTAAATGTCCAAGAATGTTTCATGTGTGTTCTGACCTGCCCCACAATGTATATAATTGATTCACAGTTGGTTTTGGTATTTTAATCTGCGTGTCATGATCGCATCTGGTGGGGATAGGTAAAATGAAAATGCGCACAACGAACGCACGGGCCGGTCTAGCCAGGTGTAATGCTAGTCCTAGGAATAACAATAGGTCTACAGTTTGATCACTTATTTTGAGCAATTTCGCTTTTTACTAATATTCAATAAAAAATAATAACTTTTGCCTGATGAATATAAAATAGGCTACATCATTGGCAATGAACTGGCGGGGAAGTTTGAATGGTGGGTAGCTCTTGTGTGACTTGATCACATTGGTTGGTGGTGATGAATTGTTACATTGCTGCCTGTCAGTGGCAGAACATGTCTGTAAAGGGGTGCATAACTGGTGGCAGTAAAGTCAGACGCAGGAGAGCAGAACTAGGTAATGGGGCGGGGGCGTATGCTTCATGGTTAACGTGACGTGGTGTGATCATAACAACATACAGGTACTCAAGTCCTTCTGTTCACCTGATTTAGAATTCCTCACAATCAAATGTCGACCGCATTATCTACCAAGGGAATTCTCTTCGATTATAATCACAGCCGTATATATTCCCCCCCAAGCAGACACATCGATGGCTCTGAACTAACTTTATTTGACTCTTTGCAAGCTGGAATCCATTTATCCGGAGGCTGCATTCATTGTAGCTGGGGATTTTAACAAGGCTAATCTGAAAACAAGACTCCCTAAATTTTATCAGCATATCGATTGCGCAACCAGGGCTGGAAAAACCTTGGATCATTGCTATTCCAACTTCCGCAACGCATATAAGGCCCTGCCCCGCCCTCCTTTCGGAAAAGCTGACCACAACTCCATTTTGTTGATCCCTGCCTACAGACAGAAACTAAAACAAGAAGCTCCCGCGCTGAGGTCTGTTCAACGCTGGTCCGACCAATCTGATTCCACACTCCAAGACTGCTTCCATCACGTTGACTGGGATATGTTTCGTATTGCGTCAGACAACAACATTGACGAATACGCTGATTCGGTGAGCGAGTTCATTGGAACGTGCGTTGAAGATGTCGTTCCCATAGCAACGATTAAAGCATTCCCAAACCAGAAACCGTGGATTGATGGCAGCATTCGCGTGAAACTGAAAGCCCGAACCACTGCTTTTAATCAGGGCAAGGTGACCGGAAACATGACCGAATACAAACAGTGTAACTATTCCCTCTGCAAGGCAATCAAACAAGCTAAGCGTCAGTATAGAGACAAAGTAGAATCTCAATTCAACGGCTCAGACACGAGAGGTATGTGGCAGGGTCTACAGTCAATCACGGATTACAAAAAGAAAACCAACCCAGTCACAGACCAGGATATCTTGCTCCCAGGCAGACTAAATAACTTTTTTGCCTGCTTTGAGGACAATACAGTGCCACTGACAAGTTGCGGACTCTCCTTCACTGCAGCCGACGTGAGGAAAACATTTAAACGTGTCAACCCTCGCAAGGCTGCAGGCCCAGACGGCATCCCCAGCCGCGCCCTCAGAGCATGCGCAGACCAGCTGGCTGGTGTGTTTACGGACATATTCAATCAATCCCTATCCCAGTCTGTTGTTCCCACATGCTTCAAGAGGGCCACCATTGTTCCTGTACCCAAGAAAGCTAAGGTAACTGAGCTAAACGACTACCGCCCCGTAGCACTCACTTCCGTCGTCATCAGGTCTCGACCCCGCCCTGTGCAACTGGGTACTGGACTTCCTGACGGGCCGCCCCCAGCTGGTGAGGGTAGGCAACAACATTTCCACCCCGCTGATCCTCAACACTGGGGCCCCACAAGGGTGCCTTCTGAGCCCTCTCCTGTACTCCCTGTTCACCCACGACTGCGTGGCCACGCACGCCTCCAACTCAATCATCAAGTTTGCGGACTACACAACAGTGGTAGGCTTGATTACCAACAACGACGAGACGGCCTACAGGAAGGAGGTGAGGGCCCTCGGAGTGTGGTGTCAGGAAAATAACCTCACACTCAACGTCAACAAAACTAAGGAGATGATTGTGGACTTCAGGAAACAGCAGAGGGAACACAATTTTGCACGCCCAATTTTTCAGTTTTTGATATGTTAAAAAAGTTTGAAATATCCAATAAATGTCGTTCCACTTCATGATTGTGTCCCACTTGTTGTTGATTCTTCACAAAAAAATACAGTTTTATATCTTTATGTTTGAAGCCTGAAATGTGGCAAAAGGTCGCAAAGTTCAAGGGGGCCGAATACTTTCGCAAGGCACTGTATATACTGTACTCTATTTCATCTACTGCATCTTTATGTAATACATGTATCACTAGCCACTTTAACTATGCCACTTTGTTTACATACTCATCTCATATGTATATACTGCACTCAATACCATCTACTGTATCTTGCCTATGCCGCTCTGTACCATCACTCATTCATATATCTTTATGGACATATTCTTTATCCCCTTACACTTGTGTCTATAAGGTAGTAGTTTTGGAATTGTTTGCTAGATTACTTGTTGGTTATTACTGCATTGTCGGAACTAGAAGCACAAGCATTTCGCTACACTCGCATTAACATCTGCTAACCATGTGTATGTGACAAATAGACATTTGATTTGATTTGATTTGATTTGGCCGTAGCAGTTTCATTTCAAAACCAACGGCATAAAGAAAATACCAACATGGGTACAAAACTCGACGCGCACCAGTAACCATGTGCACAAGCACTTACAACAAACAATTCCACACATAGACATGGGGGGAACAGAGGGTTAAATACACAACACTTAATGAGGGAAATGAGAACCAGGTTTGTAGGAAAACAAGACAAAACCAATGGAAAATGAGAAGTGGCTGAACGATGGCTAGAAAACCGGTGACGCTGACCGCCCACGAACGCCACCCGAACAAGGAGAGGAACCGACTTCGGCAGAAGTCGTGACAATATGCCTCTATTGGTTGAACCACAGGTTTAATTAATAGGGGAGGCACATTAAAGCAGATGGAATGAGTTGGCTAGTTTGGAACAAATTACTGTATAGGGAAAGCTGTAAAACGGCGAAAGCAAACTGGGAAAGAAACATACTACCTTCCCCCCTAACCAGTGGTGTAAAGTACTTAGGTAATAATGCTTTAAAATACTAGTTAATTCATTTTTTGCAGTCTGTACTTTACTATTCAAATGTTTGACTACTTTCACTTTTATTTCTCTACATTCCTAAATAAAATAATGTACTTTTTACTCCATATATTTTCCTTGACACCAAAAGTACTTGTTACATTTTGAATGTTTAGCAGGACATTAAAATGCCATTTTTTTATTGAACCTTTTTTTTATAGGAAAATCAGTTTAATAAGAACATATTCTTTTTTACAATGACGGCCTAGGAACAGTGGGTTAACTGCCTTGTTCAGGGGCAGAACGACAGATTTTTACCTTGTCAGCTCAGGGATTCAATCTAGCAACCTTTCAGTTACTGGCCCAACGCTTTAACCACTAGGCTACCTGCCGCCACAATCACCAATTCACGCACTTATCAAGAGAACGTCCCTGGTCATCTCTACTGCCTCTGATCTGGCAGACTCACTAAACACACATGCTTCGTTTGTGAATTATGTCTGAGTGTTGGAGTGTACTCCTGGCAATCTGAAAAAAGAAGAAAAAAAAGAAAACAGTATCGTCTGGTTTATTTAATATAAGGAATTTGAAATGTATGACTGTTGGTTACGTTGTCCATCACTGCCTCTGCCCCCCAAAAAATGACAAGTATGACAATTGGTTACTTTTTCGACCACTGCATCTGCCCCCTAGTACAGTAATTATCGAAAGGTCCTCATCCGCAGTTATTGTCAAATTGAACTTACTGAACATCGCAGCTACACTCCAGTCCCCATCACAGAAGTGACTGTAGTATTGATTTGAACCATCCGGCTAAATCATGCTCTTAATTTTCTAACTCAAAAGTCAAATTTGGCCCCTAGGTATGTATCTCATATATTTGCATTGATAATTCCTATGTGCCTCTGTAATTAAATTATGAAGATTAGATTACAAATGTTCTGCTGCTCTCCACTCAATCGAGGCCACAGATCCAGGGATGATTCACTCATTTAGTTTCACCCTTATGGTGCTAAAAAGGGGATAATTCCATGAGTCCAGATGTGCCCCAAGTCGCCGTTTGTGATTCTCTAACTATGTTAATCAATGCTCATTTCATCCATGAGTCTGGCCCTGCTCTCTGAAATCCCACTCAGAGCCGGGGTCAGATCAGTTGGCCACGAGGGGCCTAAGGGGACAGTACTAAGGAGTTACCATATGGCTGACATGGAGACGGTGCTCGGCGCTAGCTAATCAAATAAAATCCAAGTTTATTGGTCACATACACAGTTTAGCAGATGTTATAGCGGGTGCAGCGAAATGTTAATGTTACTAGCTCCTAACCATGCAGTAAAATGTCAAACACAAATAATACAAATACATCAAAATAAAAGAAATGTCGGAATGAATCCAATTAACAACCCAAATAGCACTGCATCTGTATTCAAAATGCATTATATACATACGTATATACACTGAGTGTACAAAACATTAGGAATACCTGCTCCTTCCGTGATATAGACCAGGTGAATCGGGGTGAAAGCTATGATCCCTTATTGATGTCACTTGTAAAATCTACTTCAATCAGTGTAGATGAAGGGGAGGACACAGGTTAAAGAAGGATTTTTAAGCCTTGAGACAATTGAAACATGGATTGTGTATGTGTGCCATTCAGAGGGTGAATGGACAAGACAAATATTGTGCCTTTGAATGGGGTATGGTTGTAGATGCCAGGCGCACCTGTTTGAGTGTGTCAAGAACTGCAATGCAGCTGAGTTTTTCACCCTCATCAGTTTCCCGTGTGTATCAAGAATGGTCCACCACCCAAAGGGCATCCAGCCAACTTGACACAACTGTGGGAATCATTGGAGTCCACATGGGCCAGCATCCCGTTGGAATGCTTTGAGAACTTTTAGAGTCCATGCGCTGATGAATTGAGGCTGTTCTGAGGGCAAAAGGGCAGCTCCATATTAGGAAGGTGTTCCTAATGTTTTGTACACTCAGTGTACTCCGGATGAATTTACACAAGATATATTAATGATATGTAGGGCGGTAAATATATTAAAAGTGAGCTATGTCAAGAATCAATTATATAAATAAATATGCGATGTGTAAAAATAGTGTCAAAAAATGCTATGTACTGTACAGTAGTAGAAATATTAGAAAGAGCTTTGTCGAGAATACAGTTTAAAAATAAACAGTGTGAAACGGGAAGTGTCCTGTGGTTTAATGTCTCTATTATATGGGACAGCAGTGTGCGTGTGTGTGTGAGTATGAGGTTGACGTGTTTAACCATTATTGTGGCGTCCAGAAGTTCCCATAACTATAGTAAACAAACAATTACCAACTGGGGACATTTTGTTAGCACTCACAAGGTGAAATGCTATTTCTAGGGGGTTTAGGTTTAAGGTTAGAATTAGTGTTAGAATTTGGTTTAGGGTTAGGAGCTCGGGTTAGTTTTCGGGTTAGTTTTCGGGTTATGGTTAGGGTTAAGGTAAGGATAAGGGATAGGGTTAGGGGTTAGGTAAAATAGGGTTTTGAATGGGACTGAATAGTGTGTTAACGTGGCTCAGATTGACAGAGTGTTACTGGAGGGTAGGCAGCGTGCCCTCAGTGACCCGTTGGGCTGACCACACCACCCTCTGGACCACCCTCCGCACCACCCAGCACCCTCTTTTTTAATAATGATTAGACCACTTTGATTCAACCACTCTTCTCCTTGAAGTGGCTGGATATCCACAGTCAGTTAGCATCATTACAGCATACAGAGAACAAGATGAGAATAAGGCAATTTACGACTAATAAAATCTCTGCACAAACAAAAAAGAGATAGTGTGGGAGATGCATATCATATCCCCCCATCATACCTGCTGTTAGGAGGTAATTGATATCTCCATCTTTCCACCCCCTCGATGGTCCCACTCTCCAACATGAGTTACATGATGATATGGATCTGAAAAGTGCGTAGGATAGTGTGTGTGTGCCACACTACTGTGTGCCAGCGCTGGTTAAGTGTGTTATGCTTCTCTGCACTCATTTCACTCAAAGCTCTTAGCAGTTGAAGTGTCACGATGGGACTTTGCAGTTTGGCAAATTTGTCACACAATAGCTTAAATAGCGGTTTCTGCTGTGTCTGCTAAGTGATGAAAATCTACAACAGTTTATATTCCACAGTAAATGTATGATATGTGCACTGAATGTTATTGATATTCATGTTTCATCACTTTTATTAGGAAGACTGCAAAAGGCCCCTTGGTAACATTTTGGATTTGGGCGATTACATTTAGTCAGAACTCCCTATTCAGGAGATTACTAATGTGCCGTTATTTTCAGAAGCATGGGAAATACATGAATCTTATGAAGAAATAAAAGCATACTGCTCACCTTTGTGCACATGGCAAGGGGGAATACAAGTCTCTCATTGATATGATCTCTTCCTGAATTGAATTACAGACTTGGAATGGACCATCACCTATTGACACTCTGGTGACTCTGATGACATCATTAACTCCCTCCCCTGAGGACATGTCCACTGTCTTCAAATCAATTTGTCTTACCTAATTAAATCTCCCATTTAGCTTTGTCCTGAACCGGAGAGGCCAGTACGCTTCTATAGCCTTTGATCGTCACTAGCTCCATTAAATTGTGTTATTTTTCACCACCTATAAGCCTTGTCAGTATGTACCCCAAAACAAGTGTGAAAGAGAAAGGCAAACCATTACAGCCCAGATTCTCATACACTTGGCTGTTCTGTTCAATTACCTGCACAGTACTAACGGAGCAAGTCTCCTGCTCAAAGAAACACTGGTGATGAGATGGAGTGGTATTTAGCATGCATCTCAATTACCCCTTCCCTTTCCACACAGAGCCCACTCTGCAGTGTGCACACTGGGAGAATATCCCTATTAATACATGAAACCATTGCAACTTGTAGGCCGAGTCAAATAAACACAATCTGAAACGACTAGGACTTCCCACCTGCGGCCAGGAGTCAAGCGAAATCGATATTTTCTTGGGTGATCTCCACTGAGATTGCTATCGATCGCCCCTTTTTATGGGACTTCCCAGCGTTCTCAGTGTGCGATTTTAATCCGGTCCCTTAACCATGGAGAAACAGCTCCTTTGTGTGTGTGTGTGTGTGTGTCTGCTGCTGGTTAGGAGTGTATATGAGGCAGAGTAGAAGCCTTCACTATGGAGGAAGGGCTTGGTTGTTTCCATGAAAGATGTTCCATGAAGATACTCAGGCCTTCTTCCCTGCTGCTTGGTAAACAGGTAAGCATACCTCTGGACAGAGGGTTGGGGAGACAGTGGGAGACATAGAGGGAGTGCGGGGGTTTCTAGTCAGGTTAGAGACCCCCCTTATTGATCCGTGGTGCTGATCTGTCGAAAGGCTCCTTGTTAACCTCTTGAACCTCTGGGGGCAGTATTTCATTTTTGGATGAAAAACGTTCCCGTTTTAAACAAGATATTTTGTCAAGAAAAGATGCTCGACTATGCATATAATTGACAGCTTTGGAAAGAAAACACTGACGTTTCCAAAACTGCAAAGATATTGTCTGTGAGTGCCACAGAACTAATGCTACAGGCGAAACCAAGATGAAATTTCATACAGGAAGTGAGCCAGATTTTTGAGGTGCTGTGTTCCAATGTCTCCTTATATGGCTGTGAATGTGCAAGGAGAGAGCCTACACTTTCTGTCGTTTCCCCAAGGTGTTTGCAGCATGAAGACAGGGGATGCGACTGTATCCTTCTCTGCATTGTGTGTGTGTTTGTGTGTGTAGTTTAAAGTTCAAAGTTTTAGTGTCTCATGCACAAGTACAGTGAAATGTCTTTCTGTAGGTGTATTTGTGCGTGCATGTGTGTGCGAGAGAGAGAGAAAGAGAGACAGAGAGAGAGAGAGAGAGATGTTCATTATCACTAATGGGACATTAAATAAAAGTCAGAGGGAAATCTCCCAGGCCCCAGGGTATTCAGTGCCAGCAAGGGCAATTAAAATGAGGTGATCATAGCATAAAAGCTACTCTAACGTGCACTGAATATTCACTCACATACACCCCAATCCCCCACCCAGTGAAGACCATCACCCCCCGGCACAGTGTGTCTGACTGAGCACCAGGGAGGCTAATTAAGCAATAATGCCTGAGGAGGTGTGGTATATGGCCAATATACCATGGCTAAGGGCTGTTCTTATGCACAACGCAACGCAGAGTATTGGCCATATATCACAAACGCCCGAGGAGCCTATTATATACTGGTTACCAACGTATTTAGAGCAGTAAAACTAAATATTTTGTCCTACTCGTGGTATACCGTCTGATATACAATGGTTTTCAGCCAATCAGAATTCAGGGCTCAAACCACCCAGTTATAATCACTAATAAATCAGAGCCAACCAACGCTGTTGCACAAAACCCACCCAGGCAAGCAACATCATTCAGGGTGGTTTGTGTACTGTATACTGAAGGAATTTCATTTATGGGTTGCTTTTTTATGCAAAGCAGGTAATCCCATTTGTACAGAGATAAGACTGTTGTTTATTTTAACACAAGCTTTTTATAACCTCAATTTGTATTATCTATTAGCAGTTGTTGTCTGGTACTTTTCAATTAACTGACTGAGTCTCCCGGCGGCTTCACTGTAATTATTGTATTACAGGGGAGTTGGATTTTGTGGCATCTGAGTGTATCTCTCACAGTATTGATGGACTTAAAGCTATTTAATAATACAATGACAAAATGGAACATCAGCGTCAGCATTGGGCATATCTATAATAATCCGGACATCCCTTCCTTTCCCCCTTGTTTTCATAGATGTACAAAGGTAGAATATGATACGAATGATACGTATTTAGTACATTGAAGCCACCTATTTGCAGAGGTTATTTTATAAATGTTTTATAAATGTTATCACGTTTGTTTTACTTTAGTATCAGGACTTCTCATCTTTTGAGTTCCCAGCTCCTCGAAAAGAAGATAATAGATATATAAATATATGAATGAGTCTTGGTAGGTGAGTTAAGCTGTGTGTGTGAGTTATCACCATCATACATCAGCACTGGCCTATCTCTGCTAATGATGTCATTGGTGCCTCCAGAGGTGTCCCATAATACCCCCTTCACCAGTGGGTTTTTCTCTTCCTATATCTCCGACTGCTGCTGAGAGGGTAACTAATGTGTATTGTTTTCACTTTTGTCAGGTTTATTTATGTAGTGGTGAGATACTAATTAAAGCGTTAGGCTGTAATTAAAGGAGCAGGAGTAAATCTATCTATGAGGGGATGTTGATTAGGGGCCTCAGTGATCATTCATGGATTTATCTTATTCTGCAATATTGTGATTGTGTGTCCATTTGCATATGTCCCTGCTAAGGAGGTAAATTGATAGGACGGCCCTGCAATTAGGCCTGAATTGGATCAGCTTAGAATAAAGCTGCATCATGAACTTGAGAGAATGGAGTCATCTAACTTTATTAAATTACATAGACTCATGTGAAATCACATCCAACTTTGTAATTGTTGTTGTGGCAATAGTAAATGTGTTATATGCAGTACCAACCGATCAATTCCTTCCAAAAGGAAAATAGAAAGGTGCTTGTGGTTGTTACGTTCCCCAGTTTATGTGTTGTAGTTTGTGTTTGTGCATGTGTTTATTTCAGGAAATGGCTTCCGGAAATCCCTCAAACAGCTGATTGGTCGACTCCATGGCTAATTGGAGAGCTGACCCCGCCCCCTCGTCAAGACAGCTGTCTCCAATTAACCATTCCATCTGTAGCTATATAAAAGCCAGTTCTGTTCAGGAGGAGAAGATATTTTTTTTTTGTAGAGAGATTTGCTGGGAGGTCATTCGAGATCTTTTTGTAGAGAGAGAGATCTTTTTGTAGAGAGAGAGATCTTTTTGTAGAGAGAGAGATCTTTTTGTAGAGAGATTTTGCTAGAGATTTTGTTAGAGTTAGATTTTGCTGGGAGTTCATTGCTTTGTGAGTTTGTTGCTCAGATAGAGCTTATTTGATGTCCTTTGTTTCTTAGTTTGTTTGTGAAATTGTTTAATATTCTGTTTCATTTGTTCCCAGGGGGGAAGGGGAAGGCACCTTGGGAGTGCTTAGGCAAGAGGCCCGCGGGCATACATATACCCGTAGCATATTCGCTGTCTAGGCACACTACGTAAGACCTGGGCGGACCACCCCCTGTATTTTGGTTAGGGCACCAGGTGGTGCTAAATTAGGTAAGTAGTGGGTAGGCAGGTAAGATAGGAGAGGGGGGGCTTTGAGATTTACTTTCTTTGCTTTGGTTCCGTCCAGCCCCTTTTCCCCATATTACCGTGTAAAGGAATAAAGTCCTTGTAAACGGTACCACATTCTGCTTGTTGTCATTCTCACTCGCACCTACAGTCCGTACCTTTTTCACTTCACGGAGAGTTTAATTGTAGCAGGGTGTCGCGTTCCCTCTTCATAGAGGCGTGCGTAACATAATGGGGGCTCATCCGGGATTTTTCCATTAAACCCACCGGACCCTGCTACTCTGAGCTCTCTCTGGTTAGTGATTGAGGTGTGATGGTAGGTTGTGAGTTTGGATGACTTGTTTAGTTAGTGTGTTCAGTAGACTGCATTGTATAAGATGGCTGCATTAGCCATCTCCAAGTTTTTGGAAGCGCCCTCTATTGATTGTTTGGGTAGGTTTCGTAAAGTAGACCTTATAGCTATAGCTGACCATTATGGATTTGTTTTCCCTGAGAAAGCCCTAAAGGCTGAGCTTTTGGTGCTAGTCAGGGAGGGTTTAGTGAGAGAACGGATTCTCTCACTGCAAGGAGAGGAGACGGGTAGACTTTCTGATGCCAAGTCAGAGGACAGGGCGGAGGAAGGGGTTCCTCGTACCCCCTTTACATTGCCCCGATTCGATCCTTTATCTTCTGCTTCGGGTCGTTCAGATGGGACTGCTAGGCTGAAGGTGAGGCTGGCTCGGTTAGAAATGGAGCAAAAAGATAAAGAGAGACAGATGAATTTTGAACTTGAAATTAGGAGAAGAGAAGCTGACAAGGAGGTGAGGATCCGACAACTGGAGCTAGATGCTGGCTCCAGTGCGACTCCACAAGCTGCTCATCATCAAGCCCAATTCGATGTGAGTAAAAACATAGCTTTAGTCCCTCCATTCCGAGAGTCGGAAGTTGATTATTATTTCTCTGCGTTTGAGCGTGTGGCCGCTGCGCTGCATTGGCCACTCGAGGTTTGGCCGCTCCTGTTACAATGTAAATTGTCTGGGAAAGCCCAGGAAGTAGTAGCTGCTCTCTCCCTGGAAGACAGTTTACACTACGATATGGTTAAAACTACAGTGTTGCGGGCTTATGAGTTGGTGCCTGAAGCTTATAGGCAGCGCTTCAGGAACCACAAAAAAACATCTCATCGTACTTTTGTTGAATTTGCTAGGGACAAAGAGTCTCTGTTTAGTCGCTGGTGTTCAGCCAGCAAAGCTAACACCTTTGCTGATATTCGGGAGTTGGTGCTGTTGGAGGACTTTAAAAGCAACCTCCCAGATAGAATTGTAGTTCATTTAAATGAACAGAAAGTGGTGACATTGGCCCAAGCAGCAGTGTTGGCAGATGAGTACGCTTTGACACACAAGACTGTCTTTGGTGCAACTCGTTTTGAAGGCCGGACGATTACGTCATCAGTTCCTCGTTCAGGTCGCTTTACCGCTGACAACCCTAAGCCTTTTCATGAAATCCGTGAATGTTTTTACTGTCACCAAAAGGGTCACGTGATTGCGGACTGCCCAGTTTTGAAAAATAAACCGCAATAGTCCCAGTCACCGTCCCCAAAAATGAAAAGTTTGGGTTTAGTCAAGTCTTTGGCTCGTCCCTTGGATCAAGTTATTGATTCGGCATTTGAGAAACCGGATCCTGTCTATGCTCCGTTTATCTCTGCCGGTGTTGTTTCCTTAACAGGAGAACAAGCTGATCAGAAGCCTATCCAAATCCTACGAGACACCGGGGCGGCGCAGTCAGTAATCGTTACTGATGCTTTACCCTGGTCTCCTGAAACGTATTGTGGCTCGCATGTCATATTACAGGGGATAGAGACAAAAACCGTACCTGTACCATTACACTGGGTCCACTTAGTGTCAGACTTGGTATCAGGACGTTTCCGTGTTGGTGTAGTGTCTACACTGCCAGTATCAGGAGTCACATTGCTACTAGGGAATGATATTGCTGGTGGTAATGTCACTCCTGTGTTAGAGGTAGTAGACAATCCAGAAATCAGAACTACAGATGAGAAATTGGTTCAAGCATTTCCACATGTTTTTCCTGCTTGTGTGTTAACGAGGGCACAATCTCGCAAGCTAGGAGATGTGGTGGATTTGGCTACTTCCATTTTTGAGAACGTTGAAGTAGAAAACAATGCACCGAGTATGCCTTCTGCAATGCCGACAGTTTTTACCCCACGTAAAAACTAAGGCAGGGGAAAACGAAATTGCGCCCCAATTACATGACATTCTTTTGTCTGTCACCCCCGAGAAGGTGATTGAATGTCAAAAAGAAGACACCAGTCTTCGCAAGTGTTTTGCTTCGGTAATTTCCATTGAGGAAGCTAAAACTAGAGAGACCGCTTACTTTATGGAAGCAGCAGTTTTGATGCGGAAATGGGCATCTCATGACACCATTAATGACTGGAGTGAAGTGTGTCAAGTGGTTGTTCCTACACCGTTCCGACAGCAGGTGCTGTCACTCGCCCATGACCAGGCGTGGTCTGGACACTTGGGGATCACAAAGACTTATAACCGGGTCCTTCGTCATTTCTTCTGGCCAGGTTTGAAGTCTGATGTGGTCCAATTTTGTAAAACATGTCACATATGTCAACTCACTGGGAAAGTGAATCAAACAGTTCCACGAGCGCCACTCTGCCCAATTCCTGTGGTGGGGGAACCGTTTGAAAGAGTGATAATTGATTGTGTAGGTCCATTGCCGAAAACCAGGTCAGGTAACCAGTTCCTACTAACAATAATGTGCAGTGCTACTCGATACCCAGAGGCTATTCCTCTCCGTACTATAACGGCTAAGACTGTGGTGAAGGCACTGGTAAAGTTCTTCTCTACGTTTGGACTCCCTAAAGTAATCCAAACTGATCAGGGATCCAACTTCATGTCTAAACTGTTTTCAAATGTGTTAAAGACATTGTGTATTTCCCATCAGGTCTCCAGTCCGTATCATCCAGAGAGTCAAGGGGCTCTAGAACACTGGCATCAGACACTGAAGGCAATGCTACGCAAGTATTGTATGGATACCAGTACTGATTGGGATGAGGGGGTGCCCTTTGTCCTATTTGCTATAAGGGAAACGATACAAGAGTCCTTAGGGTTCAGCCCTGCTGACCTTGTGTTTGGACACACCCCACGGGGTGCGCTGAAAGTTTTAAAGGAGCATATTTTATCTCCTACACCCAGTAGCGCCCCTAAAAATGTGTTGGATTATGTCAGTAAGATGCGGGAGAGACTGCACGCCGCATGTGCGTTAGCCCAAAAGTCTCTCTCCTCATCTCAAAAACGCATGAAGTTGCATTATGACAAAAAGGCTGTGGGCCGTTCATTTGCACCAGGGGATCAAGTTTTAGTTTTGTTGCCAATCCCTGGCTCATCTCTGTCAGCACGTTTTTCTGGACCATATCTGGTGGAAAAGAAACTCAATGACACCAATTATGTGATAAAGACACCAGATCGAAGGCGTTCTTCCCGTGTGTGTCATGTTAACATGCTGAAAACATATTATGTGCGTGATTCTCCCGACAGCTCCTCAAGTAAGCCGGTCCAGCCCGCCGTCTCCAGTGTGGCTGCGGTGGTGCTGAAGCCTGGCTGGGACCTAGATGAGGATAAGGAGGACGGGTTGTAGTTACGCCATACGTTACAGCAAGGTGAACGCCTATGTAATTCAGAGATGCTGAAGAAGTTACCCTCTCAAATGGAACATTTGGATAGCGATCAAACTAAGGATCTTATCCTGTTGATAAACAGTTTTCTCAGTGTGTTTCAGGACATTCCAAGTCGCACATCCATCTTGGAACATGAGATGACGTGGATGTGGGGAACGCTGTTCCTATACGTCAGTATCCGTATAGTATATGCATTTGCTTAGGGTTAAAAACACTCAGCTAAGAAAAGGGAGGTAATGAAAAGTGAGGTAGCTTATTTATTACAGAATGACATGGCAAAACCCAGTAACAGCTCCTGGAGTTCACCATGTATTCTTGTTCCTAAGCCAGATTACGTATTTCGTACGTCCCGTTTATGTTTTTTTCCTTTATCGGACTATCGTTTAATCGCGTAAATGCAGTTACAAAGTCTGATTCTTTTCCTATACCTCGCTTAGATGACTGTATTGATAGAATTGGTTCTGCTGCTTACGTTAGTAAGTTAGATTTGTTAAAGGTTATTGGCAGGTGCCTCTGACCTCTCGAGCTTCTGACATATCGGCTTTTGTTACGCCAGATAACTTTGTACAATACACTGTGATGCCCTTTGGCATGTGTAATGCACCTGCTACCTTTCAGCGGCTAGTTAAAATTGTGTTTGAAGATGTGCCAAATTGTACTGCGTACCTTGACGATGTGGTGATTCATTCGTCTACTTGGTCTGATCATCTCTCCACTTTAAAAAGTGTGTTTCAGCGGTTGGAGAAGGCTTCTTTAACCCTCAATTTGGCCAAGTGTGAGTTTGGGAAGGCTACAGTGACTTACTTAGGGAAACAAGTGGGACGAGGTCAAGTGCGCCCAGTAACTGGCAAAGTGGAAGCAATTGTTGCTTTTCCTGCTCCCACTACTCGCCGCCAGTTGCGCAGATTCCTAGGGATGGTAGGGTACTATCGTACATTCTGTAAGAATTTCTCGACGGTAGTTGCTCCCCTTTCATCTCTGCTTAGTCCCAAGGTACCATTCAAGTGGTCCAAGGACTGTAACTACGCTTTTGAGTCCGCTAAAGCGCTACTTTGTAGTGCCCCAGTGCTTGCCGCCCCCAACTTTGACAAACCTTTTAAGTTGGAGGTAGATGCTAGTATAGTGGGGGTGGGTGCGGTTCTCTTACAGGAAGATGAAGACGGAGTGGATCGGCCCGTCAGTTTCTTCTCCCGTAAGTTCAACTCGTGTCAGTCAAGGTACTCTACAATTGAACAAGAGACGCTGGCTTTATTGCTTGCCTTACAGTTCTTTGAGGTATATGTGGGCTCCAGTGCCTTGCCTGTTATGGTCTTCACGGACCATAATCCGTTAGTGTTCTTGAAACAAATGTACAACCAGAACCGCCGCCTTATGCGGTGAGCTCTGATTGTGCAAAGATATAATGTACAGATGGCTTATGTGAAGGGCTCGGCGAATGTGGTTGCTGACGCTCTATCACGGGTTTACTAACTGGGGAAGCGTTGGCTTTTGTTATTGCAAAACTAGGTTTGCAATTTTTGTGGTGGGCGTGTTACGTTCCCCAGTTTATGTGTTGTAGTTTGTGTTTGTGCATGTGTTTATCTCAGGAAATGGCTTCCGGAAATCCCTCAAACAGCTGATTGGTCGACTCCATGGCTAATTGGAGAGCTGACCCCGCCCCCTCGTCAAGACAGCTGTCTCCAATTAACCATTCCATCTGAAGCTATATAAAAGCCAGTTCTGTTCAGGAGGAGATCTTTTTTTTTGTAGAGATTTGCTGGGAGGTCATTAGAGATCTTTTTGTAGAGAGAGATCTTTTTGTAGAGAGAGATCTTTTTGTAGAGAGATCTTTTTGTAGAGAGAGAGCTTTTTGTAGAGAGATTTTGCTAGAGATTTTGTTAGAGTTAGATTTTGCTGGGAGTTCATTGCTTTGTGAGTTTGTTGCTCAGATAGAGCTTATTTGATGTCCTTTGTTTCTTAGTTTGTTTGTGAAATTGTTTAATATTCTGTTTCATTTGTTCCCAGGGGGGAAGGGGAAGGCACCTTGGGAGTGCTTAGGCAAGAGGCCCGCGGGCATACATATACCCGTAGCATATTCGCTGTCTAGGCACACTAGGTAAGACCTGGGCGGACCACACCCTGTATTTTGGTTAGGGCACCAGGTGGTGCTAAATTAGGTAAGTAGTGGGTAGGCAGGTAAGATAGGAGAGGGGGGGCTTTGAGATTTACTTTCTTTGCTTTGGTTCCGTCCAGTCCCTTTTCCCCATATTACCGTGTAAAGGAATAAAGTCCTTGTAAACGGTACCACATTCTGCTTGTTGTCATTCTCACTCGCACCTACAGTCCGTACCTTTTTCACTTCACGGAGAGTTTAATTGTAGCAGGGTGTCGCGTTCCCTCTTCATAGAGGCGTGCGTAACAGTGGTTGATTGTATATTGTCATAACTGAATGCACTGACTAGCAAGAGTTGAAGAAGTTACAATATAATTTTGGGAGAAGTGTCACCTTTCTGTCCTGCTCCCTCTTTCAGGTAATCAAAGTGCTGTGCAAAAAGTAAAATACATCTAAGCCCTTTGATCCATCCCTCTGATTTGTCATTTGATGGTGCAAGTCTTATACGACTGCAAAGCACCGAGATCCTCTCATCTCCTCCATTGCTCCAGAAAGTCATTTTCTTCTCCACAGCCCCTTGAACTGATCTGGTGTTTTTTTATGTAGAAGCCTTTTCAGCTTGTATCTATGGTCGAGCAGCCATATATAACCCCACACAGTGATACTTCAACGAGATTACAAGACTAAGAGATGTGAGACTCAACAAGCCTCTCATCCCGATACGCCAAATAAAAAAAGACAGCTGTCCCTAATGACGCCTTTACCATCCTAATCAAGCACTCATAAACGCTGCCTGAAACAGCCACCCAGAGCTGTCATATCACATTGGGTTCATGTACTTTATCTATTCAATCATTCTTCTATACATTTATTGTTGCCTTGTTCCTCTCTAATTATTTGTATTGAAGTTTACTACATTCTGTCTCCCTATCATGTAAAGCTGATGTTGCATGGGAATTGTGTTGAGTAGGATCCTCTACCTTGCTGAAACATATATCTGAGCTGCTGTGGTTATCGCTCTCAGACACAAAAAATATGGCATAATAGTCAGATGGTGCCATTTACTCCATGTCTCAGGTCCAAACATGGTTATTTACCACTGTCTTTGTTTTCTTCTACAAAGGTGAGTAAACATGACTATTTTCTGTCTGGGCACAGTACTGAGAGTTAGAGGATAGTCTCAGCTCTTTCTGTCTGGACCTCAGCTCTTTCTGTCTGGACCTCAGCTCTGTTCCTCTCCCTCTCTACGACCCCTCAGCATTTACTATATAAAGGAAACATTTTATAATACACACACAATGAGTGACAATTGCAATCCTGTGCAGTGAATATTTTCATTGAAGGAAATAAAATGGCTTTGTTTTATTTCAGTAATGAACCAACCTCCCATTAGCTCCCTCTGAAGCATAACAGTGTGATTTTAGGTAGTTAGCATAATGTGATTTTAGGTCATTTTTGTCACATGAGAAAATATCATGTGATGAACACTAAGGAGTAAATCTTGAATAGTGTTTGTATTGTGACAGTCTGTTTGCCTTGCTGTGGGTCTCTGTGACCACTGGACCATGGCCAATCACAAATGTTTGTTGAATTAAAAAGCCTTGAAGTAAACACATAAGAAATTCAAACAACTGAAGGGAATCTTTGCCTTAGCAGACACCAGTGAAGCAGGACAACACTGAGATCCTGAAATACATCTCCAGCCAGGGCTATGGGATATGCAATATGCACATACTGTACAACACACTACAATAAATGTATCACATCCACAGGACAGGGCTAAAGTAGCTCTACCTACCCATGTGGTACATTATAACAAGGTGCCTTATGTCTAGTTAGAAATTACATACAGTGTAGTTTCTCCCTGAGGTGTGTCAGCGGGCCAACTCTGAAGTTACAGTGGGATGTTTGTAGATTGTTTCTGAGTGTGGTTAGCAGTTCATACAGAACAGAATATTATCACAACTGTCTCTTGAATCTGCAATTAATTTAAAAAATATATATACACCAACGAAATGTGTTAAATGGTCTCCTTTTCTCTGCAGATGTTTTTAATTTTACTCCATTAGCTTACACATCAGTGCTCACAGAAGTATGTACAGAAAAAAAGGGATTTTATTCAAGAGTGATTATTAATTCATAAACATTTGCTAAATTAAATTATATAAAGCTAGCGTCTGGGAGACCCTCACGACTCCTAAGATTAATTTAAAAAATCAGGTATACTACAGAACACATTCTGGCCCTAATTTTAACCAGTGAATATATTATTCAGATGTAAAATGTTCAGTAGTCTGCTTAGAAGGATGAAAATCACTGAACCGTAAAGTCATTCAGCTTTTACTTTTCCATTTCAAGGCCTTTAATGTGCCCTGCCCATCACTTTACATAGTATTTTCTATGACAGTTTCAGATTGCTCTTTTGAATTGACATTTTCTAGTGACACAATGCAACCCTCAGAATCGTGAAAGCTGTATGCCTAGATGTCTTTCAAAGCAGAAGCTCATTAATAAGAGTTAATTGATCCAGTTGACAGATCTCAGATATTTGTCTGATTTGAACTACTTTTTCACAGACACTTCAACAGTCACTGTATTTTAGATTTTCCAAAACTTAATTGCTCTTTTTTTAGTCTCTCTCCTCTCTCCCTCCAATGTCACCTCTGTCCCATCCTCTGTTGTGGAATCCTGGCAGAGGTTGAGTGAGTCCCAACGCGTCCCTCTGGTTCTACTGTCTAACCAGCTGTTCCAATCAGCCTGATTAGCAAGTGGAGGGATCTCAGGGGCACTGAGGGAGACAGGGCACCTCTATGTCCCTTATGCAACGACTGCTAGCTAGTACCAAATCTATTCCCCTTCGTCTGTCTGTCTGTCTGTCCGTCCGTCCGTCCCCAACCCAAACATCTGATCTGTCAGTGTACCCTTTTCGCCTTCCATGGGCTTATACCAACTCCTTCCCTATGACCTACTCCACCTTCCATTTCTGAGGCACCTTTAACCAGCTAAAGAATAGTGCTGATAGTGGATAGTGAAGTCCTGCCTCAGACAACTAGTTCAGGTTGTCTTCTGGGTAAACTCACTAGACTTACTCATATTAAGCTACTTTGAGATATACTAGAGGACCTGACCATTTACAATATTTAGCCCTTAACAAGCACTTGTCAAGTAAATTAACCCTAATGTTGGTTGCTGACTCTATGGGTCCACATACATTCCCATAAGAGTATTTCAAATTTGTACACGTTTTGGATGCCAGGTTTGAATTTCTTGTCTAAACTGATCCACATACTGTGAACTGACATATTGGCATAATGCAAATTACATAAAGGCTGGCCCTACTCTCAGTAAACATATTATACCAATACTATAGTAATTGCATTTACATTCCCACTGAGACATTTTTTCTTATTATTTTTATACAAAGCGGTTAAGGAAATCTACGATATTTTGTTTTCAGGATCCAAGTTTAAAGCTGCTTTGAATACGGTTATTTTGACAGATGCTATGCCAGTCATTTCAATCTTGTGTCCCTACATAATTGTCTCCCTCTTTTGCCTCGAAGGCTCCCGTGATGTCTGTGTAAGTCTATATTTGAAAAGTGTTCTTCTGGATTTATTAGACTATAAGTCTGACCAAATTAGTTTGACACCCCTAATCTAGATGGTCATTATACCAACAATATGCTTTTCTAGATCAATGTGACATCACAGAAGCTATGGAATTCTGTTTATCACCTCATTGACTCCAGCTCTCTCCAACCAAAAATGCCACGTTATTGACCCTGGAGGCTCACGTTGGGATCAGACGGGCTGCAATGGGCAAAAAAAAAAACTACGCTCATTCTGGCCGTCAACGTAGTTCAAGAGAGCTTCACATTTTAACCGAATTTCAATTCCGTAACCTTTTGTTCAAGTGATTGGATCAGTTCCTGCAAGAGATTGCTTCCTGAATCTGACATGTTGTGCCCGTGTCAAGGGGACATGGCTGCTCTCGCTCTGCTCTCAATGAAGCTCACTCTGCTCTCCATTCTGGCCCCAGCACAACAGCAACTGGTTAGAATAGGCAGTGTATTTGTCCCCAAAAACATCCAATATCTTGAGAGGGGTCATGCTAAGAGCCAGTCTCAAGTGGCTCTACTACTCTGTATTTAATTACAGCAGTTTGGAGTCATTATAAAGTGACAAAAGCATAATTGCTTGGATGTGACATTTAATGTTTCTTGTTATACAGTGAGCTATCTTCTTACAGGTTTCATTGGCACCCTTGTGACCTTACAAAGAGCAGTGATCAAACACCTCCAACCCTCATTTCTATCACAGGACAGGTTTTTGAAAAATGGCAACGGTTTTCTTCAGTTATTTAATTTCTCCTCCTCCTTCCAATTGGCACACTATTTTTCCATACTTTGAACTGAGTTTGTCCAAGAGGCTTGAAAGTGTCAAATGCTAATGTAGGGAAATACTTCATGATTTTGGCCATTATTCAATAACTTGCTTGGTGTATTTATATATTTGTAAACTAACGATCTTACCACATTAAATCAAATGATGACCACCAGTACATGAAACAGAGGTAAGATGGGCTTGTGTATTTGAACCATAATAAATAGCCATACTGTACATGTGTACAAACTGACATGCATCAGTTACATTAATTTATTTTGGTTGCTTTGAAAGTTTGTAGGCTATGTATATTCCAAAGAAGGTTAAAAGCACCATAACTACTTGGTCCCCTAAATGTGGGAAAATATCAAAGGTAGCCTAACATCAAAGTATGACCTACATCCAGTATGTGACCCTATCTATCCCTGATAACTATGGTACTATCTCCAGAATAGTACCTTTTTCCATTTAGTTTGGTACAGTCCAAAACCCACTTTGATTTACAACTTTAGTTCCATCAGTGTATCTAATGAATGCCATATATCTTTGTCTCAGGTCATAGTGGCTTAGATAATATGAGGGCATCTTTTATATTTGAGATGTATTCATCCAGCATGAGTGGAGTTTAAATCTACAGCTTGCATGCTGTATGTCTCACATGTTAGCTTGATCCAACAATCAATGTAATTTAGGAATAGTTGTAGCGAGTGTGCTTTGATCACTGCCATAAGAAAATAAATAATGGGCAGGATATATGTGGATGCAGGGCAGCAGTCAGACAGTCAAATGAATACATTATTTGTAACCATTTTGCTATCCATCTTTCTACTGCATGCACAGGTCTACAGGGTTGACTGCTCACACTGGGATTCCAAAGATTATGAACACACTACATAGACTACACTACATAGGACTATAGAGGGAAGGTGGCGGACCATTATGTTGTGGTGAGAATGAGGCAACACTGAATAATGAGGTAGTGAGGATGACCCTCTTGTCTCTGTGAGGGGAGCAGCTTCACTCTGATCCTACAAACTGTGCTGAAACAGTAATTAACAACGGACAGCCAAAGACACTGAGAGCTCTGTTCACAGAGACCGGAGCGGCCAGCAAAAGGTTCACCTGACAAAGAGCAAATCTGACAGTAATTAAGTACACTCTGGTACCGAAGACAAGTCCTGTGGAAAACGATGCCAACACTCCACTGAATGAGGCAAAGAGAGGTTTTTAAAATGCTGTTAAGGCGCTCGGAAGCTGATGACATCGTGCCTGTTTTGTCTCCTCCCTCTATCTATCCATGTGTACATGAGATACAGTTGAAGTCGGAAGTGTACATACACTTAGGTTGGAGTCATTACAACTCGTTTCTCAACCACTCCACAAATTTCTTGTCAACGAAAAATAGTTTTGGCAAGTCGGTTAGGACATCAATTTTGTGAATGACACAAGTAATTTTTCCAACAATTGTTTACAGACAGATTATTTCACTTATAATTCACTGCATCACAATTCCAGTGTGTCAGACATTTACATACACTAAGTTGACTGTGCCTTTAAACAGTATGGAAAATTCCAGAAAATGATGTCATGGCTTTAGAAGCTTCTGATAGGCTAATTGACATCATTTGAGTCAATTGGAGGTGTACATGTGGATGTATTTCAAGGCCTAACTTCAAGGCCTTACCTTCAAGGCCTACCTTTGCTTGACATCATGGGAAAATCAAAAGAAATCAGCCAAGACCTCAGAATTTATTTTTGTAGACCTCTGGTTCACTGGGAGCAATTTCCAAACGCCTGAAGGTACCACGTTCATCTGTACAAACAATAGTATGCAAGTATAAACACCATGGGCGCATGCAGCCGTCATACTGCTCAGGAAGGAGACGAGTTCTGTCTCCTAGAGATGAACGTACTTTGGTGCGAAAAGTGCAAATCAATCCCAGAACAACAGGAAAGGACCTTGTGAAGATGCTGGAGGAAACAGGTACAAAATAATCTAGATCCACAGTAAAATGAGTCCTATATCAACATAACCTGAAAGGCAGCTCAGCAAGGAAGAAGCCACTGCTCCAAAACCTCCATAAAAAAAGACAGACTACGTTTTGCAATTGCACATGGGGACAAAGATCGTACTTGCAAGCCGAAGAAGCCGAAGAACAAGCCAAAGAACACCATCCCAACCGTGAAGCACGGGGGTGGCAGCATCATGTTGTGGGGGTGCTTTGCTGCAGGAGGGACTGGTGCACTACACAAAACAGATGGCGTCATGAGGAGGGAAAATGATGTGGATATTTTGAAGCAACATCTCAAGACATCAGTCAGCAAGTTAAAAAACGTGGTCGCAAATGGGTCTTCCAAACGAACAATGACCCCAAGCATACTTCTAAAGTTGTGGCAAAATGGCTTAAGGATAACAAAGTCAAGGTATTGGAGTGGCCATCACAGAGCCCTGACCTCAATCCCATAGAACATTTGTGGGCAGAACTGAAGAAGTGTGTGCGAGCAAAGAGGCCTACAAACCTGACTCAGTTACATCAGCTCTGTCAGGAGGAATGGGCCAAAATTCACCCAACTTATTGTGGCAATTTTGTGGATGGCTACCCAAAACGTTTGACTCAAGTTAAACAATTTAAAGGCAATGCTACCAAATACTAATTGAGTGTATGTAAACTTCTGACCCACTGGGGATGTGATGAAAGAAATAAAAGCTGTTAGAAATAATTCTCTACTATTACTCTGAAATGTCACATTCTTAAAGTAAAGTGGTGATCTTAACTGACCTAAAACAGGGAATTTTTAATAGGATTAAATTACAGGAATTGTGGAAAACTGAGTTTAAATGTATTTGGCTAAGGTGTATGTAAACTTCCAACTTCAACTGTAACTATTTGATATATGAGGGGGGAGGAAGGAAGTGGGAGTCGAAAGGGATGTATTAAAAGTGTCAGAGGATGAAATGTGTTTACCCACATGAAATAATACTACAGTTTACTATAGAATACTATTGTACTTACTATAGAATTCTGTAGTAAGCGTAGTATACTGTAAAATACCATACTTCAGACTTCACTATCCCTTGATCATGTGTAGTACTTACTATATCATGTTTTAGTATACTGTAGAATACTATAGTAAATACTACAGTATTATTCGCAAAAAAAAAAATACTACAGTAGTCTGCAAAAACACAACAGTAAATACTACAGCATACGAGTCTGCAAAACACTACAGTGAATACTAGCGTATTCTAAAATCCTCAAAACACTACATTAATTACTATAGTATATACTACAGTTATTTTACTACAGTAGTTATTCAATATTTCACTGTAAACACTACAGTATCCCACAGTAAATACTACAGTATTCACTGTAGTGGTTTTGAGGACTTTAGTCTGCAAAAACACTACAGTGAATACTACAGTCAAGTTTGCAACATACAGTTTACACCATAGTTTACTACAGTATTTTGTCATGTGGGTTTGCCAAAAGTGTTAAGCTCCACCTGAAAGGATAAAACAGTTTAGGGTCAGACACTGAGAGGGAGGGACAGAGAAAGACAGAGAGAGAGAAGGGGAAGAAAGAAAGAAAGAGAGTAAACACATGCACGTGTGCACACACAAAAACCCACTCCTGTGTTATTTAAAAAAAGAAAACACAAAAAATTTGAACTGTGTTATGCCTTTCTTGTTGTGTGAATAATCATTCGTGAGGTGGTTTGTCAAACTCCTACAGGCTTGTTATATCATAAAATATATTTTCTTTCATTATTAATGAAAATTCAATACTGTGTTTGTTGGCATGTAACCTCTACAGTCACCTTTTGTGCTGGCATTCATCTCCAAAAGAAGCCGTCTGCCTTCTCAGAGCTGTTCTGTGTCTTCACATATTAAAGTTCCAATAACTTTGAAAAGGTTTCAACTACAAATTTGAATGTTTGTTGCATAACAGTCTGATGTGAGAGTGAAGCATGCTGCAAGTTTTACATTAAGTTAGCATCACTATGGGATTTTACATGTACTTGTTAGCATTGCTAACCTTCGGATTACAGAGGCTCAGTATGGTTTGAACGTAGCTCCCCTTGTGTTCAGCCGATATTACTAAATATCCCAGTATGACAATCTGTATACCACCCAAACCTACTTAAGGTCAACATTATTTTTGTCATTGTGGATGTATTTTTGCATAAATAAACTAGAAACTAGAAACAAGTCAAGTCATTATTTTCATTATCCATTGGTGCATGAGAGTAGTATTTGATATATGAGGGAGAAGGAGGAAGTGGGAGTGTAGTGATCCTAATAATTATTAACTTATTTCCAGCTAAGATTATTGAATCCTTGTTAAATGTACAACTTTGCGCTTTTTTCCATCTGAGAAATGTATTTTTAATGTAAACCATTCAGGGTTTAGGCCTGGGCTTAGCGCTATTACAGCAACCACTTTAGCTGTTAAAGATCTTGTCAATGCTTTAGACACTAAAATCAAATGTGCTGCTTTGTTTGTGGACCTGCCAAAAGCGTTTGATACTGTTGATCATGCTATTTTATTAAATAAGTTGTCCTCAATAGGCCTGAGCTCTGACGCCTGTTCATAATTTCATGATTATCTTAGTGACAGAACTCAGACCACCGTGATTGACTCGGTTAAGTCTGAATTTCTTGAAGAACATAAAAGGTGTTCCGCAGGGGTAGATACTAGGATCTGTTCTTTTCACTGTTTATATAAATGCTATTGCTCAATCTGTTTAAAAAAAATAATCTATATGCAGATGATACTATTATGTACACAATTGTCCTGACTGCTGACCTGGCTGTGACAAGACTACAGTCCGATTTTGCAGTTGTGCAGGAAGCCCATACTGATCTAAAACTTGTATTTAATATGGGCAAAGCTAAAAACATTTTGTATTCAAGCTCTCATAAGACTGTCTCAGATGGATTACATCTTCACTCATTGGATGGGTCTATAATCGAACGAGTCACTGCATACAAATACCTTGGTATTTGGACTGACAATGATTTATCGTTTAAAAAACATACTATTGAGCTTACTAAGATTTAAAGTGGGCTTTTTTTGCAGATACAGATCTTGTCTATCTCTAGTCAGCAGGAAGCACATTGTACCCTTCTACCTGTTCTTGATTATGGTTATATTACTACTATCAAAGTGCAGCTGCCTCTATTCTTAAACCCCTGTATGCCATTTTTATTAGCATCCTTCTTTTTATCACAGGAAACTGTATTCTTTACCAAAAGGTTGGCTGGACCTCATTGATCCCCTAGATCACATCATTACACTATTTTTGTTTAAAAATCCCTGCTCCACAAACTTCCGATTTACATCAATTTTAAGACTTAAAATGACAAGTTATCAAACCCGTTCACAGGGTTGGTTAACTCTGAAGACTCCTTTGGTGTCTGGAGAGTTAAGTAGATCAGCCTTTAGTTTCCTTGCACCTTGCATGTGGAATGATCTACAATGCACATGAAAATTGGAGGAATTGGGGTTTCTAGTGCATTTCAGACAGTTGTTAAAACTTCTTAGGGCTAGCGGGACAACTTCCAGTGAAACTGGAGGGAGCGCAATTCAAATAAATAATCATAAAAATTATGGATATTAAACAGTTAGGTAAATGTAAGTGTCTTATATCGGTTGAAAGCTTAACTTATTGTTAATCTAACTGCACTGTCCAATTTACAGCAGCTATTACAGCGAAAGCATGCCATGCGATTGTTTGAAGACGGTGCCCCACATAAAAATATTTTTCCACCGGCACAGGTTTCATAAATTCACAAACAGCGATTAAATATTCACTTACTTTCTGAAAATCTTCCTCTGATTTGTCATCCAAAGGGTCCCAGCTATAACATTTAGTGTTGTTTTGTTAGATAAAATCCTTCTTTGTATCCCAAAAAGTCAGTTTAGTTGACACTATCGATTTGAGTAATCCACTCGTTCAACTTGCAGAGAAAGGAATCCGAAAATCAACCCCTAAACATTGTTTCAACAAGTCAAAATTCATTTCTATTTACTCCTCTGATACTCATAAATGTAATCAAACTATAATATTTATTAAGGAAAGAAGTATGTTCAATAGATAACCGATTTTAGCAGATGCGCTCTTTCTTCATGGCGCACGCAAAGCTGATTTTTCTTTTTTTTTTTTAAGTTACAAGCCTGAAACCTTGAATATAGACTTCTGACACCCTGTGGAAGCCATAGGAATTGCATCCAGGGAGCTAATTTCCAGTATGCCCTTATACTTTCCATTGTAAGAGCATGGTCTCTCAAAATAAAAAAATCTGGTTGGTTTATCTTTGGATTTTCTCCTACCATATCTAGTGTTATGTTCTCCTACATTATTTTAACATTTCTACAAACTTCAAAGTGTTTTCTTTCCAATGGTACCAATTATATGCATATCCTGGCTTCAGGGTTTAAGCAACAGGAAGTTTACTTTGGGCACGTCATTCAGGCAGAAATTGAGAAAAAAGCGGCCTAGCCCTAGTTGTTAAAGGACCTTTTTACTGAAGAATGTGTCTGCTTTTCATGATTGTGTTTTGTTTTTTTGTGTATTGTTGTGTATAATAATGTGTATTTTAATTTGTATATGAATGTGTACTTTAATCTGTTTATTGTATTTTGATGTGTATTGTATTGCTATACCGGGCTCATCTGGAAATGACTTGGTCTCAGCATTGACTCCTTGTCAAAATAAAGATTAAATAAAATTACAATTATTGTGTGTTTGTGTATGTGTGTGTGCGCACATGCTTGCATGCATTCGTGCTTGCTTGCGCATGTCTAGCAGTGTCCTGTTTCCCAGACCCTCAACGTTTTTTAGCCTGTGATGGGATTCTGTTCACTCCGGGACAGTAGAGCATTGAGAGAGACAACAAGAGTGAGAGATGGAAGTAGGGAGGGAGAAAGAAAGTGTGTCCTATAATAAAAGATAAAGGGGCAATTGAGAGAAAGGAAAATGTTCTGGCTGTGAACCTCTATTCTATTCGATTGCTTTTGTTGGAGAGGCACCAAACTATAATCATTGTAAGTGTTTACAATCAAAGAAGACCCCAAGAGATCAACAGCTTTTCCAAAATTGCTCTACTGTGCAACCAAGATACACAATGAACAAATAATTATTATCAAGTTGTTATCATCTTGTCCTGTTAAGTTAAGAGCTGTTATTCCAATTCTCGGCCCAGTCCCCTAACTACAATCAACACAGGCTTTGATACCGTGCAAAATGTTCTCTTTTTTTACAATGAGTAGTCAACTGTGCTCAATAAAATCTGGATGCAGACTGAGTGATGAAATCAAACCAACTGTCTTTCATTAAAATGTCCACCTGCTTGCGGTTTTCTAACAATTATGAAGTAGAATTTGTGCGAAGACTTGACTGAAGTGTTATGAGTGGCAGTTCTACGCACACATGGATGCAGCACTGACACGGTTTAGTCCCTCTTTGGCAGTGTCTCTAATTGCAGGAATCTGATATCTTTTAGGACTCCAATACCTGCATCTCCGGCATTTACATTTGATATGCTTTGTTGGAGTTCAAAGAATTGATTGACTCTAGGCTACCTAGCAAGTTAAATTATGACTCTCCATGTAAGCCCACTCTAATGAGTTGCATCCTACACATTTCTGGAGAATCAGTTCATTGATATTGATGTCTATGCTCACTTACACACACACACAAACAAACATGTGTGCACATACAAAGAAACACACATGGCCTATTCACAAAGCATTCAAATTTCTCAATTAAAACTCTCTTTGCATCACTAAGCATGCAGATATCTATATGACTGTAATAGCAACAGATGATGATGACAACATAAACCCTGAAAAATAAAGTAAATAAACTGAAATACATTAACCATATCCTCAAATCATGGATGTCTTACTATAAACAATCAATCAGTGTTCATTCTCTCTCCATTGTCTTCTCCTCGGGCCTGATAAACCCATTAGCTGTTGTCCTTCAGCTTCTGTCCGTTAGAGGCTGGGTTTGCATCATAGACTGTCCGTGCACACAAGCAGTGGAAACGCACCCCGCTGTGGTGTCTAAAGTGTACCAACAGTGCCACCATTAGACAGGCAGATGTATTCATTCAAAGGGTTTTGAAATAGCAGATAAGTTTTAAAAAATGACAGTGGTCTTACTGTACTTTAAAGGTAGATGTGATGAATCTGAAACCTAGATATTATTTATTTTCATAACAAAGACATTTTCAAAGGCATTTTCTAAATCAAACATGCCTCAACAAGGTTAAGGCCTCTGAGATGTCAACCTGGGTCTCCTCTCACATACTTTACGTAGCCTACCTCTGACTTGGATTAAAGAGACAATCTCTGGTGATTGCACAGGGACAATTCCGTGTGTTATTCTGAATATAATTAAATGTTGTCCATCTTTCTCTCCCCTCCTTTTGGTGGAGTGTGTTGAATTTGTTTTTGTTTAGTGATGATGGGAGGAGGACAATGTTGTTGGTTTTTACAAGCCAGACTCTTGCCTTGCTTTGAGGTGCTGGGATGTGATGGATTTGCTCCAGCAGTGTGCTGAAATGGAACCTCCTTCACCACCCAAGATTAGACGTGGACATGAAAAAATAATTAAAAATATTGATCATGTGTACAGTGCAAGGAAGCCATCTCGAACGGGAAAGAGTTCAGCCTTCCATTCTGAATTGGTTTCTGGGGCTGTGGCAGAGTGAATTACACTGTTGGACTGTGCCTAATGCCGTGCCCCACAGCTCCACGACAGGGAGAGAGCAGGAACCTGTACGGAAGAGAGGGAGAGAGAAAGAGAGGGAGAGTGAGAGAGAGAAAAAGAATGAGAGAATGAGAACAGTTGATGTAAATTGACCTTTGCAAGACAGAGGGTATTTTGTATGTGTTTGTGCGTGCCTGCCTGCGTGCGTGCAGCCGTGTGTGTGTGTGTGTGTGTGTGTGTGTGTGTGTGTGTGTGTGTGTGTGTGTGTGTGTGTGTGTGTGTGTGTGTGTGTGTGTGTGTGTGTGATTGGGGTGAGGAGGGGGTGGTATAATCTTGTGATTTATTATGACCAGGGTTGGGGAGTATCTGATTATATGTAATCAGTTACATGTAATTTGATTTAAAAATACAAACTGCAATCAGTTGTGTTACCAGCAAAAAACATTGTAATAAGATTAAAGATACTTATGGATTTCGTTACCATTTGGAAAGGATGTTTGCAGAAAAAAATACATTGGCATGTTTTTGTTTTATCAATGATATTCAATTCAGCATTGTAAAAAGCTGCAAGTTTAAGTTTGTTCCACCTGAGCAAGTCTGACCGCTAGTCAGAGACAACTATGATGACACACCAAATGTGTGATGGATCTTTTTAGTCTTCTTCTAATGCCTCTTAATAAGGGGAAAGTAAACCAAAAGTAACCATCAAAACAAATGAAATGTTATTTGTCACCTGCCAAATTCAACATTCCGTGAATTGCTTACTTGCAATCCCTTAACGAAGAAGGCAGTTCAAGAAATAGAGTTAAGAAAATATTTACTAAATTAACTAAAGTTTTTTAAAAACATAACAATAACGAGGCAGGAGGTACCAGTATGGAGTTATGTGTGGGGGTCCAGGTTAACCGCTGTAATTTGTAAAGTGACTATGCATATAGATAATAGACAGCGAGTAGCAGCAGTGTAAAAACAAAGGGGGTGTCTATTTGAATAATTGTTCAGAAGTCTCATGGCTTGGGGGAAGAAGCTGTTTAGGAGTCTTTTGGTCTTAGAGTTGGCGCTCAGATTAGCATGCAGTGCAGTAGCAGAGAGAACAGTCTCTGACTTGGGGGACTGGAGCCTTTGACAATTTTTTGGGCGGCCTTCTTCTGACACAGCCTAGTATATAGGACCTGGATGTCAGGAAGCTTGGCCCCAGTGATGTACTGGGCCGTTTCGCATTAACCTATCCAGCGCCTTATGGTCAGATGCCGAGCAGTTGCCATATCAGGCAGTGATGCAACCAGTCAGGATGCTCTCGATGGTGCAGCTGTAGAACTAGTTGAGGATCTGGGGACCCATGCCAAATCTTTTCAGTCTCCTGAGGGGGAAAGGTGTTGTCGTTCACTCTTCAAAATCAAATCAAATTGTATTTGTCACATGCAACGAATACAACAGGTATTACAATAGGTATACAACAGGTATGACAGTGAAATGCTTAACCAACTATTGTCACAACTCCCACCGAAGGTGGCTCCCCTGCCTGTTTGGGCGGCGCTCAGCGCTCGTCGTCGCCGGTCTACTAGCTGCCACCTTTTCCTTTTCTGTTTGTCATGTCTTATTGGTTACACCTGTCTCTTATTTTGTTTTGATTCAGGACTATTTAAACCTGTTAGGCCTGCCTGTTTTTGTGCAGGCTTGTTTTCTGTCAGTTGAGGTTGTTGCGTGTAGTGTTCCTGTCTGTTTCTGCCCTGTGTTGGGTTGGACAATTTTGATTATTCGCCTGTTGTTTTGGGCGTTAACTTCTTCGATATAGGGGAGCTCTTTTAATTTTTGGATAAAAAACATTCCCGTTTTAAACAAGATATGTTGTCATGAAAAGATGCTCGACTATGCATATAATTGACAGCTTTGAAAAGAAAACACTCTGACGTTTCCAAAACTGCAAATATATTATCTGTGAGTGCCACAGAACTGATGCTACAGGCGAAACCATGATGAAATTCCAAACAGGAAATGTCCCAGATTTTGAAGGCGCTGTGTTCCAATGTCTCCTTATATGGCTGTGATGCGCAAGGAATGAGCCTACACTTTCTGTCGTTTCCCCAAGGTGTCTGCAGCATTGTGACATATTTGTAGGCATATCATTGGAAGATTGACCATAAGAGACTACATTTACCAGGTGCTCGCTTGGTGTCCTCCGTTGCAATTATTGCGTAATCTCCAGCTGCATGTATTTTTCCATTTGCTTCAGAGGAGAAACCTAACTGCCACGAATGACTTATCATCGAATAGATATGTGAAAACACCTTGAGGATTGATTCTAAACAACGTTTGCCATGTTTCTGTCGATATTATGGAGTTAATTTGGAAAAAAGTTTGGCATTGTAATGACTGAATTTTTGGGGGGGGTTTTCTTAGCCAAACGTGATGAACAAAACGGAGCGATTTCTCCTACACAAATAATCTCAAGGATACTCACGCAACTGCAAAAGCTGTTTCTTCATAAACTGCATAAACAACTCATTGGGAGCACAGACAAAATGTATGATGCTACTACCAAATGAACAGATTAGTAGCCCAAACTTGAACTGCCCTAAAGAGTATGTCGACTACAGAACCACAGATGTCCTCCAGAGAGAGAGAATGCCCTGAACAGTTAAGGCTGCCTCAACTTCAGTCATACACTGCAAAGACAACTCACCTCCATAATTTGATAACACAACAGGGAAGAGAACAAAGTGTCTCTAGACAGTACAGGAAAAAGAGACTGGTCTTCTCTCCACCAATGCACCAAATCAAAACTTGTAATAAATAAGTCATCAAACCGATACCAGAGAAGGCAATTTCTCTAAACCAATCGAAGTGTGAATAAACAACTTAATACAAATAGTCAACATGAAACTCCCAATATACAATAGCACATACAAAATGGCTAAATAGCCATACAGGCTTCTGGGACAATACCAGAACTAAGCAAACCACAAGACCCACCAAAGAGTCACCAATTACCATATATACTAGGGATAACATCAAAATAGCAGGAACCTGGACAAGAACCCATTTGTCACAACCTGGCTTTTAGATTGTTGATAAACAAGGGATTCCACACATTGGCAGTTATGGAATAACAAAGTATTTAACTACAAAGGAAAACTATCCTGTGAAATTAAGTATGTGAGGGGTGTAATGGCAATGCATGGATGAAGGTAAAATGTGTGTAAGTGTTGAAGGACACACCTAATACAAAATCCTCATCAATCAGCTCACAAAACAAAATGGTGCTTGCGGAGAGAGAATGAGCTAGGACTGGGTACCAGGAACTTTTAACTCCTAGTTGATCCCAAACCCATGTGCAACTTGTCACGTCAACGACCCAATCAGCTCCACCTGTCCCCAATCTGCAAATAGAAGCACAAACACAGACAAGGACGTAGGGAGAGTGGGGGGGGTGGCGTAATAGCGGAAAGCAATTTACGCTTACAGCTGGGTTAACATGGAAGGCACAGAGGACAGAGAGGGAATTTTGGTTTGCAATAAGATGGAGCATGAAATGCAAGTCTTTTGTAAAATAACTAAGATCCTTATATTGTAGACCTATTGCTGGACAATTTGTATACTGATAACTTCAGTGAACATTACCATGCATTCACTATGTTTGATGGTGTTGATGACAAAGTTGTTGTCAAAGCTGATGATCTGAAATTTTATAAGCCTTTTGTCCTTCAAAGTGCTTATAATTGCTGATGGGAGCCTTTATGTTCCTTTGTTTGCCATGATTGAGTAATAGTCAGATTATTGGCAACATTGTCAAGAAAATTGTTTACCTAGTTTTAGGAGGACTTCCACTTGTGTGAAATAGCAACTCTGCAAATATTCTTGTTCCCATATAACAGATGCACCGAGGTGCCTGTGATGCACTGATTTCATTTTGATGCGCCGGTGATGCACTGAATTCATTCTGATGTGCCAGTGAGGCACGGATGTCATTCTGATGCACTCTCTCTGTGGCCTAAATAAATGAGTTACTACTCTTTTAATGAATCCTTTATTTCTCCTGTTTAACTCACCTACAACTTGCAGGATTGATTTGAGTGGAGAGAACCAGACTGAAAAACGATTTTCCTAGTGTGAATATTTAGCACTTCCTGGTGTCATTTTAGCTACAGGATGTATTCTCCAGATTTGAAACGCAACACCAGAAGGTGTTGCGGCTCCTGAGTGGCGCAGCTGTCTAATGCACTGCATCTCAGTGCAAGAGGTGTTACTACAGTCCCTGGTTCGTATCCAGGCTGTATCACATCCGGCTGTGATTGGGAGTCCCATAGGGCTGCGCAAAATTGGCCCAGCGTCATCTGGGTTTGGCCAGGGTAGGCCATCATTGTAAATAATCATTTGTTCTTAACTGACCTGCCTAGTTAAATAAAAAAAATAGTAATACTTAGGGATGTTGAAAAAACACCCCCATGTGTCATTTGAACAACTATATTTTAACACTCCAAGTGTTTCAATATGAACACTACAGAAAGTGTTAAATTAACACTGAGTTGCCCTACATAAACACTGGAAGAGTGTTAAAATGAACACACCTGGTGTTAAATTAACACTTTCAAATGAGCTGTGTTAGCTACAAACATGAAGAGGATGCAAGTAGCTCAAAGAAAAACAAAGAAGGTATGGATAAATGTCACACAGACATATGATTGTCTTACTCCCCAGACAGTATGAGTGATTCTCAGATGTAATGAAGGCTTTGCTTTGCTTCTCTCAAACAATGAGGCTTTAGGTTCATACGACCCCACTGTTGCAGGAGCACTTTCTAGGACATCAAGAGAAAGACGAGAGAGACAGAGGGCACTCAACTCTCCGTCTCTCATTCCTTCTCTTTATTACACTCTGTCTCTCTCTCCCTCTTAATCTCTCTCTCTGCACAGCCTATCTGTTGTTTTTGAGCTACTGTAAACTGTCTTCTTCCTGTGATATATTTTGAGCTATACACACTCGTAATCTGTTTCACTGTGATGTTACACTATGTGTTTCGCTAACAATCTGTTCCTTCACAATTACGTTTTGGAGGTGCTACGCACACATTATATCTGTTTTGTGCTGATGTTCTCTGAGATAACATTGTGCACAGCTCCACTGACCTCAACTCGTTTGGTGACCGACAGGTCCATCTGTATTTTATTCCGCTAGTCATGCACATGCATCTGACTACATCACTGATTCTGCCCCCGCCTCTCCCTCCTCTGTGTCAGGGCACGTCATCAAGGTCTTAGCTCTGATAATTACACATTGCTCATTGGATTTGATTAATACCCCGTGGCCGCTGACTGCCCCCATGAAATCAGGCCTGGCCCTAAAATGAGTCACCCTCCTCCGTTCATTCAGTTCACCCTACCAGGGCTCCAACGACCATCTTTCACAGGCTTGCTGAAACCCTACCGATAAGCTGGCTAAAGAAGTTATCACAACCAGTCAAATCACAATCCAGGGTAAAACAACTCCACACACTTGCTCTGATATGGGTATTACATTGGGATTTCTTCTGCTTGTGGGTTTTTGTAAATAACAGCTATCTGGAATTATTTCAGATTTCTTACAGATGTTCAGTACTGTTTAAGAAATGAGCTCTAACATTACACTGTCTCTCACGCCTTTGGTGGTTCTGTTAGCCAAGCACGAACACACACACACACACTGACAGTTCTTAAAGGATCGCTCTGCCCATATCAGCACTCGCTATCTTAATAACCTAACGCTTCCTATTTTCCCAATGACACCCACTCCCATTATTTTCCTGTAAATGTGTATGCAGGGGAGATGAAAGATAACAGATGAAAACAATCTCCAGTTGTTGTTGTTATTGGTATGAAATAATATTTATATATTAATAATGGAACAGGAAGCGGGGATAATGATGTTTGAGTAAGTTTAGTCTCTCTATCTTTTCTTCTTGGAAACTATGATGTGTTTGTACTGATGAATCAGATGTCAGAAAACCCATTAGCAAAATATTTGTTTTTGAAGTGATTTTCCCTATTCTCTAGTGTATTTTATCCAGCAGTATTTGTAATTTATTTTGAGTACTGTGATTTTCCCATTGTAATTTCATACTGCATCATTGCTCTGCAGAGCATTACTAAGGATACAGGTCTCTTTCCAGTTACTGTAGAGAGTTAAACCCAGCCTTAAACCCAGTGTTAAAAAATTGTATTACAACAGTAATAGTGGTAGTAGTATAGTGTTAAAAGCCACAATATACTGCAGTCTCAATCACATCACACTCTGTATTTCTAGAAATAGATAAGGTAAATATAACCCATGACATCAATCCTTTATTGTTAGCGGCAAAAATATGAGTGTGTCCTCTGAGGTGGCTTGCCATGTGGAATTAATTGAGTGCACTGTGGGGCAGGCAGAAATGTTCTGGAAGCTGGACCACAGTGTCACCAGGTTAAATCTCAGAGGCAACCTTTCTCCCTTTGCCCTTGACCAAGGTTTACTATGAGGGAGGATACTTGGGAACTAGGGTAAACAGTGGAGTTTGAAATGCAGGCGAAGCCTCTTCCAACCACTTGCAGAGGGATTTTGGTACTTGCTCAAAGAGGTTAATAAATCCTCTTTGGGCTAGGGGGCAGTATTTTGACGTCCGGATGAAAAACTTGCCCAAAGTAAACTGCCTGTTACTCAGACACAGAAGCTAGGATATGCATATAATTGGTCGATTTGGATAGAAAACACAGTTTCTAAAACTGTTAAAATAATGTCTGTGAGTATAACAGAACTGATATGGCAGGCAAAACCCAGAGGACAACCCCCCCCCAACAACAACAAAAATTCAGCCTACCACTGTTTCAAATGGCTGTCATGTTTATTATGAGGCAAAATCCTCCCATATTGCAGTTCCTAGGGCTTCCACTAGATGTCAACAGTCTTTAGAAAGAGTTTCAGGCTTGTTTTTTGAATAAACAGCTAGAATTTGTTGTTTTTCTAAGTGGCTCCTATTTTGGCTAAAATGTTATTGTTTATTTACGTATTAGGGTACCTGAGGGTTGATTACAAATGTTTTTTGACTTGTTTGGAGAAGTTTATTGGTAACGTTTGGGATTCATCTTGTATGCATTTAGATGGAGGGAAACTGGTGGATTACTGAATGAAGCGCGCCAGCTAAACTGAGTTTTGGGGGATATAAAGAATAACTTTATTGAACAAAAGGACCATTTGTGATGTAGCTGGGACCTTTTGGAGTGCCAACAGAAGAAGATCTTCAAAGTTAAGGCATTTATTATATCGCTATTTCTGACATTCATGGCGCACCTGCCTGGTTGAAAAATGTTTATCATGCTTTTGTATGCGGGGCTCTGTCCTCAGAAAATCACATGGCGTGCTTTCTCCGTAAAGCCTTTTTGAAATCTGACACAGCAGCTGGATTAACAATATATTAAGCTTTATTTTGATGTATGACACTTGTATTTTCATGAATATTAAATATTTATATTTCTGTAATTTGAAATTCGCGCTCTTCAATTTCACCGGATGTTGTCAAATCAAATCAAATGTATTGATATAGCCCTACTTACATCAGCTGATATCTCAAAGTGCTGTACAGAAACCCAGCCTAAAACCCCAAACAGCAAGCAATGCAGGTGTAGAAGCACGGTGGCTAGGAAAAACTCCCTAGAAAGGCCAAAACCTAGGAAGAAACCTAGAGAGGAACCAGGCTATGAGAGGTGGCCAGTCCTCTTCTGGCTGTGCCGGGTGGAGATTATAACAGAACATAGCCAAGATGTTCAAATGTTCATAAATGACCAGCATCGTCACATAATAATAATCACAGCAGTTGTCAAGGGTGCAGCAAGTCAGCAGCTCAGGAGTAAATGTCAGTTGGCTTTTCATAGCCGATCAAGAGTATCTCTACCGCTCCTGCTGTCTCTAGAGAGTTGAAAACAGCAGTTCTAGAGAGTTGAAAACAGCAGTATGTGATTACTATCAGGGATAGGAAAAAACATAACTCTTATGAGATAACTCTCTTCATGTCCAAAGATATGAAGCAAACACCGGAGCAAACAAATAAAGCTCAGCACTTGAACCTAAAAGTTCCTATAGATGTCCAGCACTCGCTGTACAAAACCAACTCTTCTTCAACCTATTACAGTCCAAATATTGACTGTGAAACTCTGTAAACATCACTATTTTAGGGCTATCCAAACAAAGTAGAGATAGAAAATGACCTTGAGAGCTGTTGTACCGTGTATGCTAGGAGTCAGGAAGCAAGTACAGGGAGTGAATTTATTAAATAATGGAACATTGTACAAAACAAGGGTAGAGTACAGCAATGAAACACAGAAACAGAGTCAACGATGCCTGGGGAAAGAACCAAAGAGAGTGACAGATATAGGGGAGGTAATCAGGAAGGCAATGGAGTCCAGGTGAGTCTCATGAGGTGCGCGTAACGAAGGTGGCAGGTGTGCGTAATAATGATTAAACTTGCGCTGGAAAGGGGGAGCGGGGGTAGACTTTAAAGCTGTCTCCACTCCAGTAAAATGTCACGATATGTTAACATCAGTATATTTTGTGCATTTCATCACCACGCAATATAAACATTCTCAATTGAAAAAAAAAATCTAGAAATTCTGTAAAGATGCACCGACGGAGAAGGTTTGGACTCTCTTACGAGTTCCAAACCAACTTTGCAATACAATGACTTTTATCGTGTTTTACAAATCTTTAATTGGCAGAAGTTTAACTTTTTGTATTATTTGTTGGTTTGGCAATGCCACTGTCAGCCATAGAAATATGCTGAGAAGGATTATCCCCACAGCATGGAAGGTACTTGGAGTCAAACAGACAGAACTGGATGAGATCTTTAAGGTCAGGGCCCTCCGCAAGGCTCAGAAAATAACTTTAGGCCCAAGCCACCCCCTGTACCCGGACTTTGAACTACTCCCCTCTGGGTGCAGGTATAGGGTACACCTCGGTAAGAATAAAATATACCTCCTAAATAACTACCTGACTGAGGTCTTAACCTGTTGCTTCTACCCGGGACGCTTGCGTCCCAACTAGAGCTCTGGAAATGCAAATGCGCTACGCTAAATGCTAATAGTATTAGTTAAAACTCAAAAGTTCATTAAAATACACATGCAGGGTATCGAATTAAAGCTACACTCGTTGTGAATCCAGGCAACAAGTCAGATTTTTAAAATGCTTTTCGGCGAAAGCATGAGAAGCTATTATCTGATAGCATGCAACACCCCAAAAGACCCACAGGGGACGTAAACAAAATAATTAGCATTTCGGCGTTACACAAACCGCACAATAAAATAGAAAACATTCATTACCTTTCACCATCTTCTTTGTTGGCACTCCTAGATGTCCCATAAACACTATTTGGGTCTTTATTTCGATTAAATCGGTCCATATTATAAAGCCTAGATATCGTTATATGTAGACTGTGTGATAAACGAAAAAAACATCGTTTCAAAACGTAACGTCATTTTTTAAAATTCAAAAAGTCGACGATAAACTTTCACAAAACACTTCGAAATACGTTTGTAATGCAACTTTAGGTATTAGTAAACGTTAATAAGCGATAAAATTCATCAGGAGGCGATGTAAAGATTATTAGCTGTCCGTCTGGAAAAATGTCCGGCTAGAAACTCAACGAAAATATCCGGTCCTAGACCGGATTAGATACGGTGTCCTGTATGTGTTTGACCAAGAAAAAACTCGAAGGGAAATGACAAGACTCTAGACACCCTGTGGAAGCTGTAGGTACTGCAACCTCAGTCAATTAATTGTAGTTCACGTTTATCAATGGGTTCAAGTAGCGCATGGATATATTTTCCCCATTTTCAGTGATCAGTTTTTCCTGTGCTTTTCGATGTAAATGCCGTTCTGGTAAAGCCACAGCAGTGATTTAACCAGTTTTTTAAACATCTGAGTGTTTTCTATCCACACAGACTAAGCAAATGCATATACTATATTCCTGGCATGAGTAGCAGGGCGCTGAAATGTTGCGCGATTTTTAACAGAATGTTCAAAAAAGTAGAGGGTCGACTGAAGAGGTTAAGATGCTGCTCAATATATCCACATAATTTTCCTGCCTCATGAAGCCATCTATTTTGTGAAGTGCACCAGTCCCTCCTGCAACAAAGCACAACCACAACATGATGCTGCCACCCCCGTGCTTCACGATTGGTTTGGTGTTCTTCTGCTTGCAAGCTTCCCCCTTTTTCCTCCAAACATAACAATGGCCATTATGGCCAAAGAGTTCCATTTTTGTTCCATTAGACCAGGGGACATTTCTCCAAAAAGTATGACCTTTGTCCTCATGTACAGTTGCAAACCATAGTCTGGCTTTTTTTATGGCGGTTTTGGAGCAGTGGCTTCTTCCTTTCTGAGCTGCCTTTCAGGTTATGTGGATATAGGACTCGTTTTACTGTGGATGTAGATACTTTTGTACCTGTTTCCTCCAGCATCTTCACAAGGTCCTTTGCTGTTGTTCTGGGATTGTTCTGGGACTTTGGGACAACAAAGTCAAGGTATTGGAGTGGCTATCACAAAGCCCTTTTTATTTTACCTTTATTTAACCAGGCAAGTCAGTTAAGAACAAATTCTTATTTTCAACAATGGCCTAGGAACAGTGGGTTAACTGCCTGTTCAGGTGCAGAACGACAGATTTGTACCTTGTCAGCTCGGGGATTTGAACGTGCAACCTTCCGGTGACCTCAATCCTATAGACAATTTGTGGGCGGAACTGAAAAAGCGTGTGCGAGCAAACCTGACTAAGTTATACCAGCACTGTCAGGAGGAATCGGACAAAATTCACCCAGCTTATTGTGGGAAGCTTGTGGAAGGCTACCTGACACGTTTGACCCAAGTTAAACAATTTGAAGGCAATGCTACCGAATACTAATTGAGTGTATGTAAACTTCTGACACACTGGGAATGTGGTGATAGAAATAAAAGCTGAAATAAATCATTCTCTCTACTATTATTCTGACATTTCACATTCATAAATTAAAGTGGTTAGGATTAAATGTCAGGAATTGTGAAAAACTGAGTTTAAATGTATTTGGCTAATGTGTATGTAAACTTCCGACTTCAACTGTATATGGTTTCCAGTTTGCCCAGCGAAGTTCCTTGATGGCCGTCTTGGTTTCCGCTTGTGGGGGGATATACACGGCTGTGACAATAATCGAGGAGAGTTCTCTTGGGAGATAATACGTTCGGCATGTGATTGTGAGGAATTCTATGTCAGGTGAACAATATGACTTGTATGTTGTTACAATTACACCATGAGTCGTTAATAATGAAACAAACACCCCCACCCATTTTACCAGAGAGATCTTTGTTCCTGTCGGGCACAATGCACTGAAAATCCCATTGGCTGTACGGACTCCGTCAGCATGTCCCCAGCTAGCCATGTCTCCATGAAACAGTGTATGTTACAATCCCGGATATCTCTTTGGAAAGCAACTCTTGCCCTAATTTCATTGACTTTGTTAGCTGGGGACTGGACATTAGCAAGTAATTTACTCTGAATTGGTGGGTGGTGTGCGCACATCCAAAGCCCCATAAGAAGACCGCTCCGGCACCCTCTCCTCCGACAGCGTTGGTTTGGGTCGGCCTCTGAAATCAGTTCAAATGCCCTGGGAGGTGCAGACAAAGGATCTTCTTTGAGAAAGTCGTATTCCTAGTCGTCGTGCTGTTTGTGCTGGAAATTTAAAGTCTCTGATATCCAATAGTTCTTCCCGGCTGTATTTAGTAACACTTAAGGTTTTCTGGGATTACAATGTAAGAAATAATACATAAAAAAACGAAATACTAAACAGTTTCCTAAGGACTTGAAGCGAATCTGCCATCTCTATCGGCGCCATCTTACTTTGGATATAGAATACCTCATGGTAAGCTGAAGACCGTTTTGACTACCAAGAGAGTTCTCATCTGTAATTATCACGACTGTCTACATCCCGCACCAAGCCAACACCACTCTGGCACTCAACAAATTATATGGTGCCATAAACAAACAAGAAACTTCTCACCCAGAGGCATAGTTTTTGGTGGGTGGAGAATTCAACTTGGGGTGCATAAACTCTTGACCACTTTTATTCTACCCACATAAATGCATACAAGGCCCTCCCTCGTCTTCCCTTTGGCAAATCTGACCATAACTCGATTCTCCTGCTTCCTGTTTACAGAGCAAAAGCTCAAACAGGAATTACCAGTGATGTGCTCAATTTGGAAGTGGTCAGATGAAGCAGTCGCGAGTCTACAAGATTATTTGCTATTACAGACTGGGATATGTTGCGGGAAACATCCGATAGCATTGAGGAGTTTACCACAACAGTCATGGGCTTCATCAATAAGTGCATAGACAATGTTGTCCCTACAGTGACTATCAGAGCGTATCCAAACCAAAAATCATGGATTACAGGCAATATCCACGCTGGGCTAAAGGCTAGAGCTGCCGCTTACAATGAACGGGACCTCCGATGAGAAATCAAACATTTATTTTTATTTCACCTTTAGTTAACCAGGTAGGCTAGTTGAGAACAAGTTCTCATTTGCAACTGAGACCTGGCCATGATAAAGAAAAGCAGTTTGACACATACAACAACACAGAGTTATACATAGAATAAACAAACATACACTCAATAACGCAAAAGAAAAAGTTTCGGGGTCATGCTAAGGTAAAACAATTTGGCTAATCTATACTTCCATATCACCAAGACCTATTCTTCAAGATCAAGGGGTATAACATTTATTGGAATGACTGGAATTCTGATAGACTTTGGATTTTAATGTAAAGATATAACTTAATCGGATTATTATATGTAGTTGAAAGAACCGACGCTGGAGCTGAGAAGCAGGTACGGGGAGTCAACATTTAACTGCAACAGACATGGAACAAAAAAGCAACAGCGTCAGCACCGGGTAACATAAGGACAGACAACAATCAATGCAGCAGCGTCAGCACCGGGTAACATAAGGACAGACAACAACCAATGCAGCAGCGTCAGCACGGGTAACATAAGGGTGACAACAACCAATGACAGACAACAACCAATGCAGCAGCGTCAGCACCGGGTAACATAAGGACAGACAACAACCAATGCAGCAGCGTCAGCACCGGGTAACATAAGGACAGACAACAACCAATGCAGCAGCGTCAGCACCGGGTAACATAAGGACAGACAACAACCAATGCAGCAGCGTAACATAAGGACAGCAACAACCAATGCAGCAGCGTCAGCACCGGGTAACATAAGGACAGACAACAACCAATGCAGCAGCGTAACATAAGGACAGACGACAAACCAATGCAGCAGCGTCAGCACCGGGTAACATAAGGACAGACAACAACCAATGCACAAGCACATATGCAGCAGCGTCACCGGGTAACATAAGGACAGACACAAACAATGCAGCAGCGTCAGCACCGGGTAACATAAGGACAGACAACAACCAATGCAGCAGCTTCAGCACCGGGTAACATAAGGACAGACGACAACCAATGCAGCAGCGTCAGCACCGGGTAACATAAGGACAGACAACAACCAATGCAGCAGCGTCAGCACCGGGTAACATAAGGACAGACGACAACCAATGCAGCAGCAGCAGCGACAGCACAGCGGGGGTAACATAAGGACAGACGACAAACAATGCAGCAGCGTCAGCACCGGGTAACATAAGGACAGACGACAACCAATGCAGCAGCGTCAGCACCGGGTAACATAAGGACAGACAACAACCAATGCAGCAGCGTCAGCACCGGGTAACATAAGGACAGACGACAAACAATGCAGCAGCGTCAGCACCGGGTAACATAAGGACAGACGACAAACAATGCAGCAGCGTCAGCACCGGGTAACATAAGGACAGACGACAAACAATGCAGCAGCGTCAGCACCGGGTAACATAAGGACAGACGACAACCAATGCAGCAGCGTCAGCACAACATAAGGACAGACAGCAGCAGCGTCAGCACCGGGTAAGACATAAGGCAGCAGACAACAATAAGGACAGATAACAACCAATGCAGCAGCGTCAGCACCGGGTAACATAAGGACAGACGACAAACAATGCAGCAGCGTCAGCACCGGGTAACATAAGGACAGACGACAACCAATGCAGCAGCGTCAGCACCGGGTAACATAAGGACAGACAACAAACAATGCAGCAGCGTCAGAACCGGGTAACATAAGGACAGACGACAAACAATGCAGCAGCGTCAGCACCGGGTAACATAAGGACAGACGAAAACAATGCAGCAGCGTCAGCACCGGGTAACATAAGGACAGACGATAGCAGACCGGCACCGGTAACATAAGGACAGACGACAACCAGCAATGCAGGACAGCGACAACCAGCAGCAGCCAGGTAACATAAGGACAGACGACAACCAATGCAGCAGCGTCAGCACCGGGTAACATAAGGACAGACGAACAACCAATGCAGCAGCGTCAGCACCGGGTAACATAAGGACAGACAACAACCAATGCAGCAGCAGCACCGGGTAACATAAGGACAGACAACAACAATGCAGCAGCGTCAGCACACAGACGCAGCAGCGTAACCGGGTAACATAAGGACAGACAAGGACAGACAACAACCAATGCAGCAGCGTCAGCACCGGGTAACATAAGGACAGACAACAACCAATGCAGCAGCTTCAGCACCGGGTAAACAATGCAGCAGCGTCAGCACCGGGTAACATAAGGACAGACAACAACCAATGCAGCAGCGTCAGCACCGGGTAACATAAGGACAGACAACAACCAATGCAGCAGCGTCAGCACCGGGTAACATAAGGACAGACAACAACCAATGCAGCAGCGTCAGCACCGGGTAACATAAGGACAGACAACAACCAATGCAGCAGCGTCAGCACCGGGTAACATAAGGACAGACAACAAACAATGCAGCAGCGTCAGCACCGGGTAACATAAGGACAGACAACAAACATTGCAGCAGCGTCAGCACCGGGTAACATAAGGACAGACGATAAACAATGCAGCAGCGTCAGCACCGGGTAACATAAGGACAGACGATCAACAATGCAGCAGCGTCAGCACCGGGTAACATAAGGACAGACAACAACCAATGCAGCAGCGTCAGCACCGGGTAACATAAGGACAGACAACAACCAATGCAGCAGCGTCAGCACCGGGTAACATAAGGACAGACGACAACCAATGCAGCAGCGTCAGCACCGGGTAACATAAGGACAGACAACAACCAATGCAGCAGCGTCAGCACCGGGTAACATAAGGACAGACAACAAACATTGCAGCAGCGGGGAACAGAGCTGGGGAACTGACAAATATAAGAGAGATAATGTCAGAAGTGATTGAGTCCAAGTGAGTCCAATAATTGCTGAAGCGCGTGACAGGGGAAGGCAGGTGTGCGTAATGATGGTGGCAGGAGTGCGTAATGCTGGGGAGCCTGGCGCCTTCTAGTGCCAGTGAGCGTGAACAACCAACCCATACAGTGAAATTGAACATCCATATATGGCCAGCTATGTAAACTTTAACATTGATTTATCCTGCAATAGATCTCGTTCAATCGGTAACATACATTTTTGTCTTCTTCTAATGCCACGGAATGTAATAAGATTATGTTTCTGAGTTTGGGTTATCCAACCGTTACATAACTGATTACAATTTGACAGGTATGTGTCAGATTTCAATAAGGCTTTACGGCGAAAGCACACCATGCGATTACCTAAGGACAGCGCCCCGCATACAAAAGCATGAAAAACACATTTCAACCAGGCAGGTGCGCCACGAAAGTCAGAAATAGCAATATAATAAATGCCTTACCTTTGGTGATCTTCTTCTGTTGGCACTCCAAAAGGTCCCAGTTACATCACAAATTGTCCTTTTGTTCGATAACGTCCTTCTTTATATCCATAAAAACTCAGTTTAGCTGAGTCAATATTCTATAACCTTCAGTCAATAATCCACATAGTTTCCCTCCGTCAAAATGCATACAAAATTATTCCCAAACATTACGAATAAACTTTTCCAAACAAGTCAAATAAGATTTATAATCAAACCTTAGGTACCCTAATATGTAAATAAATGATCAAATTTAAGACGGAGAATCGTTATTTTCTTTACCGGAGAAAAATACCAAAGAACAACCTCTCTTCCACGTGCTTGTTAACACTACAGCCAAAATGGGAGAAACCTCGAAAAACTAAAATTTCTGGCTCATTTCTCCAAAAACCAGCATGAAACTCTTTCTAAAGACTGTTGACATCTAGTGGAAGCCCCAGGAACTGCAATCTGGGAGGATTTCGCCTTATAATAAAAGTGACAGCCATTGAAAACAGTGGTAGGCTGAATTTTTGGGGGATGGTGGTTTGTCCTCTGGGTTTCGCCTGCCACATCAGTTATGTTATACTCACAGACATAATTTTAACAGTTTTAGAAACTTTAGAGTGTTTTCTATCCAAATCAATTATATGCATATCCTAGCTTCTGGGCCTGAGTAACAGGCAGTTTACTTTGGGCCGCTTTTCATCCGGACGTGAAGATACTGTCCCCTACTCAAGAGAGGTTAACTGAGTCATGGCTTGGGGGTAGAAGCTGTTAAGAAGCCTGTTTGACCTAGACTTGGAGCTCCGGAACCGCTTGCCATGCGGTAGCAGAGAGAACAGTCCATGACTAGGGTGGCTGGAGTCCTTGGTAATGTTTTGGGCCTACCTCTACCCATGATGAGGTTGCTACAACCTATCCTATGAATGAAAGTTTACAATGTAGGAGCACAGGCCGAGAGACATTTCAGTAATCAAGGTGACAGATATTGACACAATCAATTCCGCCTTGCAAAATCTTGCCTGCATCTAGCTGATCTAGGGTGTAACCATTAGTCCAACAGCTGCAACCAAGAGTTTCTATTGGACAAATTCAGGTATGTTTTTCCCCATTTCATTCCATTTGATTCCATTTGCTTATCAACCGAATTGGCGGAATAAATACATTGCTGGTCACATGCAAACACCGTTCACTTTCATAGCAGCCACATATAAACAGCATGATCACTTTGATCATTGAATAATTACTTCTTGCATCTACACGCTCTCTTCCTTTCACCTTTTCCCTTCGCTTGCAGACTTCAGTGCACAACACATCAGCTGTCTGTGACCAGGCGAAAAACCTTTCCAAGCCAAACCTTCATATCATAATTGCTAATAGCTACACACAGCCTACATCGTTGTGACCATATTCGCTAATGTCAAGTCAACATAGCTACTAAAACAAACGCGTTAGTAAACCTGCTATAATCATGCAGTACAGTGTACAGTTAGCAAGCAGTTTAGCAGTTACACTGGCGGGCTCGGGGGCAATAAATAATAAAAACCAAAACGGTACCTTGATTTGGAAGAGTTCCAGTGCTTGATAGTCCTACCCGCTGTACACTGACACTTGACAGAAACACGCACCACGATATGGAGTCAGCAGGTACACCCAGTCCTCCGTTACCAGTGGAGGAGCGAGTCCAGCAGCACGTGACGATGGTTTAAAATCTTGGCACAGCCATGGATCGCGTGGCACCCCCTGCCGGGTGCCAGGGGTTCCTGCTCCAGTTGGAGCTCTACCTGGCGACCGTCCACCCGGCTCCCTCGGGACATGAGAGCGTGTCCGCGCTCATCTCCTGTTTGTCGGGGAGAGCACTTGAGTGGGCCAACGCCGTATGGGGGAGAGTTGGTCCACTATGAGGATTTCACCCGCCGTTTCCGGGCGGTACTCTATCATCCACCTGAGGGGAGAGCGGCGGGGGAACGGTTGTTCCATCTTCAACAGGTGATGAGGAGCGCACAGGACTTTGCACTGGACTTCAGGACCCTGGCAGCCAGCGCGGGATGGAATGAAAGGGCCCTGAACGACCATTACCGGTGCAGTCTTGATCTGGCACTGTGGCATCAGATCCACCTGTGGTGGATGGATGGTTTCTGCGCTCGGAGGAGACATGGGACACTGCCCATGTGCACCTGCAACAGGCCATCGGGCGGCAGAAGGCAAAACCTACCCCTTCGCATGCCCTGCCGGAAGCTGGCTGGAGCTGGGTATTAACCCCTCGTTCCATGTGTCTCCTCAGGCCGGTGGTGGCTGGTCCGCTCCAGCTGTCTGAGGTGCGGGAGGTTCCTCCGCCCCCTCTGGACATCGAGGGGGCCCCGGCGTATGCTGTGTGAGCCATCGTGGACTCAAGGCGTCGGGCGAGGGGCTTTCAGTACCTCGTGGAGTGGGAGGAGTACGGTCCGGAGGAGAGATGCTGGGTGCCAGTGGAGGACATCCTGGACCCTTCCTTACTGCAGGGATTTCACCGTCTCCACCCGGATCGTCCTGCACCTCATCCTCCCGGTCGTCCCCGAGGCCGGTGTCAAGGGGGGTTACTGTCACGACTTCCGCCGAAGTTTGTGCCTCTCCTTGTTCAGGCGGCGTTCGGCGTTCGACGTCACCGGCTTTCTAGCCGCCACCGGCTTTCTAGCCGCCACCGGTCTACGTTTCTTTTTCCATTTGTTTTGTCTTGATTGTACACACCTGGTTTCCATTACGTTATAATGTATTCCCTATTTAACTCTCTGGTTCTCACATGGTTTTGTGCGTGTTTGTTCTTTGTTAAGTGGTCGTTCTTTTGTGTCGAGCTGGAATATTTTCCCTGTATGGAATTAGTTTGTGATTTATTTCAGTAAAGTACGTTTTTACTCAGTTCTGTGTCCTGCGCCTGACTCCGTCCTACCCGCTGCACACTGACACTATATATAGTGCCTTCAGAAAGTATTCACATCCCTTGACTTTTTCCACATTTTGTTGTTTTACAGCCTGAATTTAAATGTAGATTTTTTTTTGTCACTGGTCTACACACAATACCCCATAATGTCAGTAGAATTAGTGGAATCGGATTAGTTGATTTGGCTATTTTAGCCCCCCCAGGTGCTGGCAGGTGTATAAAATTGAGCAAACAGCCATGCAATCTCCATAAACAAAAATTGTCAAAAAAAAACTGAAGACCTCAGTGACTTTCAATGTGGGACCTTTATAGGATAACATTTCTGTCCTGCTAGAGCTGCCCCGGTCAAATGACTCAGCCGTGAAGTGGTAGGCCACACAAGCTCACAGAACGGGATCACCGAGTGCTGAAGTGCGTAGCGCGTAAACATCACCTGTCCTCGGTTGCAATACTCACTACCGATTTCCAAACTGTCTCTGGAAGCAACGTCAGCACAATAACTGTTAGTCGGGAGCTTCATGAATTGGGTTTCCATGGTTGAGCAGCCGCACACAATCCTAAGATCACCATGCGCAATGCCAAGCGTAGGCTGTGGTGGTGTAAAGCTCACCACGATTGGACTCTGGGGGTGTGGAAACACGTTCTTTGAAGTGATGAATCACGTTTCACCATCTGGCAGTCCGACGGACAAATCTGTGTTTGGCAAATGCCAGGAGATTGCTACTTGAAGCAATGCATAGTGCCAACTGTAAGGTTTAGTGGATGAGCAATAATGGCCTGGGGCTGTTTTTCATGGTTCCTTAGTTCCAGTGAAGGGAAATCTTACGATGACATCATACAATGACATTCTAGACAATTCTGTGCTTCCAACTTTGTGGCAATAGTTTGGGGAAGGTCCTTTCCTGATTCAGCATGACAATGCCCCCGTGCACAAAGCGAGCTCGATACAGAAATGGTTTTTCGAGATTAGTGTGGAAGAACTTGACTGGCCTGCACAGAGCCCTGACCTCTACCCCTTTGGGATGAATTGGAACGCTGACTGCGAGCCAGGCCTAATCGCCCAAAATCAGTGTCCGTTTTGACTAATGCTCTTGTGGGAGAATGGAACAAGTCCCTGCAGCAATGTTCCAACATCTACTGGAAAGCCTTTCCAAAAGAGTGGAGGCTGTTATATCAGCAAAAAACTTCATATTAATACCTAAGAATTTGGAATGAGATGTTCAACGAGCAGGTGTCCACATACTTTTGTTCATGTAGTGTACGTTAAAATGACTAAAATCAAATCAAAACTGAAGAAATCATAATGGACCTATACTCATACAGTTGCTTGGCTGTCCAGCTCGTTAATAATCACTAGACAATCAGGGAACATAGACAATTTCAAAAACAATGGATAGCTGCTGTAGCTCAGACTCACATAACCTCCAGGCTACCATATCACACCCAAATGTACAGATACACAAACCCAGAGAAATAGCAGAGAGAGTAATTGTCTCATACTATAATTTCACCAGTATTGAGTCATGGTCCAAGTGTGTCTGTTGCTGTAGGCATTGGCATGAGTAAAACATTGAAGGGGCTCCACAGGGAACCCCTCATCCCTAACTCCAATCCCCTTCCTCATACAAAAACAAACATATCAAAATAGCCTACCTCTTAACTGTAAACAATCCTGCAGTTAGTTACTTCAAATACATTCCAATTAGATTGTAACCTTTTTCATTCTAATCACTCAGCAGTGGTGTTATATTCAAATTACAATCATTTTGATTTCAATCTCAATTGGTTTTGGGACAAATTACTGTGTATATTTGTAAGGACATGGAGGTGAACAAAAAAAAACAATACCTAATGGACACATACTGCTTATGGAATCTCAGAGCTAGATAATCAATTTATGCTGATGGTCATTGTGACATCTAGCACTCTCACACACAGTACAGCAGTCAACATTGAATGCTTCATAATGGAGTGCAGATGTATGCTCTGTACCTGTATACACTCAGTTTAAAGCTCTTTATTTATAAAGCCATCCCAACTTTTCACATAAGATGCTTTCCTCACCCGCAGTAACAGAATCATACAGTTTGGTGGGGAGAAGATATAGCGAACACGATTGGAGAGGTAGAGAAGAGGAGAGATAGAGGAGAAGCGACAATAGGGTGATCTACAAATCTCTTGCTTTACTCCAATCTCCCAGGAGGAAAAAAGAGTCAACAATGTATAACACTTCCCACGGCATAGTCGTGAAAAAGTTACAACTCATAGTGGATTCCATCCTCACCATGTGATCTTGGTGGTGAGCAATATCTGATTTGTTATTTGAAAGCATATAATACTATAGACAATATGGTACACTGAGTGTATAAAACATTAAGAACACCTTCCTAATATTAAGTTGCTTTTGTCCTCAGAAAAGCCTCAATTCGTCCGAGCATGGAATCTACAAGGTGTCTAAAGCATTTCACAGGGATGCTGGTCCATGTTGACTCCAATGCTTCCCACAGTTGTGTCAAGTTGGCTGGATGTCCTTTGCATGGTGGACGATTCTTGAAATACACAGGAAACTGTTGAACGTGATAAACCCAGAAGTGTTGCAGTTCTTGACACAAACCAGTGTGCTTGGCACCTACTACCGTACCCTGTTCAAAGGCAATTAAATATTTTGTCTTGCCCATTCACCCTCTGAATGGCACACATACACAATCCATGTCTAAATTGTATCAAGGCTTAAAAATGGTTATTTAATCTGTCTCCTCCCTTTCATCTACACTGACTGTTGAAATAGATTTAACAAGTGACATTATTAAGGGATCAAAGCTTTCACCAGGATTCACCTGGTCTATGTCATGGAAAGAGCAGGTTTGTCCCCTCCGTCTATAGTTGTGTTATTTACTCTCAGCCTCAAATAACAGTCATGGCTATGAAGATAACTCTGGATCAGCGTTATAGTAAATGTTTATTAAGAAACACTGGTATAAGGCCACACCATGCTGGAGGGCTTGTAAAAGTACATTTAATCAAGGGTAAAAAGCAAGGATGTAGCCCTGGTCAACCATTAAAATGTTACACTTTGTGGACTGTTTTCACTCTGTACCTCTTCACAGCTTTCAGCTAGGTTAATTATTCCCTCACCCCTGTACTTAAGAAAGGCTGTGTTTTTAACCTTTGATCTTGTGTGTGTGCGCATGGGTGTGTCTATGTGCACTGTCTCTTCTTCATCCATATATACTCAAAACAAAATATTTGAAGCCTTTCTAAGTTAATAACATAGTACTGTATGGTCTCAAACACCTTCTCTCCTAGCCTATATAGAGCTTAGGTAAAAATATGCTCCAGGGCTCAGGTGTTAGACATCCAATGCCCAGAGGGACTCTATTAGCTCAACAAATCATTAGATAGGCCAAGCTCACAGCCCAAATATCCCTGGATTTATGTCTGCTGTCTTCTAAGACTTAAAACCTCTCATTGTGTGACTGGTGCCATCCCTGAAATGGAAAACCCTTGTTTCTCACTTTTCTTTGAACATAACATGTGAACTATAATGCATTTGGTCTTGGCATTTACGATCTGCTCTTTAGGTTGCTCTCCATCTGAAGAGTGTATAGGTACTATATAGCTTACTGGTTCGTGATACAAGAGGAAGAGTGAGATAAAGAGCCTGAAGACATCAATTGAACCAAAATAAAACTCCAAAGCATGAAGCGTCATGCTGGGGTGTATTCATTACGGAAACAGTTTACTGTTTAAGAACCAAATCGAAGCAAACCGAGCAAATGGAACGAATTGGGTTGGCATTTACCTGAATTTGTCCAATAGAAACTAGTTTGCATTTTCTGCTTGGAGTAAACAGTTTTAGTTGCAAAACATTGCAACAGATTAAACATTTTGCAACATAATTAGCTTAATGATTACACCACTGATTTCCTCAGCAAGGTTGAGAGACAAACATAGTAAAGGTTAAGCAAGGCATACGCTACGCAATTTTGGCCCCGATTTAGCTGTCCCAGATACGTCCTTACCTATTTGGGGCGTGCGGCTTTTATTGACGCTCGTTATTAAATGTGAGTGGGTCAGAGATTCAGTCTGAGGGCTACCAATGCCGTCTTTGACCCATCTCAGATGTCCCAATATTTTCAAACATATTTTATTTTAAGGGCACAAAATCTGCAATGTTCTTGTAGTGTGAGATGTGCAACAACAAGTTTTGAGATCGATGATCAGCAATAGCCAATGAGAGCTTACCAAAGTAGAAGCCAGTGAGATAATAGCATTGTATCAACCAAATTGAGATGGTTTTGGATGAGTCGGACTGCAGAGTGAAGGAAAAGCAGCCAACAAGTGCTCAGCATATGTGGGATATCTTTCAAGACTGTTGGAAAAGCATTCCAGGTGAAGCTGGTTGACAGAATGCCAAGGGTGTGCAAAACTGTCATCAAAATGAAGGGTGGCTATTTGAAGAATCTCAAATATAAAATATATTTTGATTGAGTTGTTTAACACTTTTTTGGTTACTACCTGATTCCATAAGTGTTATTTCATAGTTTTGATGTCTTCACTATTATTCTACAATGTAGAAAATAGTACAAAATAATGAATGAGTAGCTGTGTACAAACTTTTGACCGGTAGTGTATGTAATTTGCTTTATGTCATCAAAAACCTGATCTAATTTGCATATAAAATATACATTTGCAGAAAATTTGCAGTAAAAGCAGAATGTTTGCCACAAGATTTCCATAATTGTTTGCCAGAGGTTCACATGTTGCAGCAAATTTGCCGCAACAGTTTGCCCCAAAACTAATTTGCATGTGAAACTATGAGTTTCCCGCAGATTTTCCAGAACAATTTAACAGAAGCTGATTTTTCAGGAAAGGTTTTGGTCTTATATGAGCCTCAAAATTTTGCCTTGTGACCTGACATTTGTATTTGCGAGAGCCAGTGTGCCTTTAAAAAAGTCTGCCAGATATTAATTGTTGAAATGTTTCAGGAAAGTGAGCGCAGATCCGTGACCATTGTAATTGCACTATTAATACAGAGAAAACTACTTGTCGTTAGCCCAAACAATTCCAAAGATCTACCCATATCAACGCTGCTACGTTTTTCTCCCATCTATTGCGTTTTACATTCATAAACCATGTCGCAGGCCGTTCTAAACTAATCGCAGGCCATAACAATTTGTTTATACCTTATTCAGTCACTTCACCTCATAAGCTAGCTAGCTAGCTAACAACTTGGTCACTTTACCAGTACAAACATTTGGGCGGCATGGAAGGAAAGGAAAATACATTAATGACAGATCCCTTTGCATGTTCACAAACTTGACATTTTTAAAGAGACAGTACACACACACACACACTTACACACACCAACTGATTAATGGACTGCTGAATGTATATTTTTTTATCTTGCTTTTCCATATTATGTCTATCTCTGATAAGCTACCCAGGAAAGGGGTGAAAATAGCTCATATTAATATATGTAGCCTTAGAAATAAGAAATCAATAACTTGCTAACATCTGATAACGCCCTCCATTTGGCAAATCTGACCATAATTCCGTCCTCCTGATTCCTGCTTACAAGCAAAAATTAAAGGAGGAAGCACCAGTGACCATACGTACATAACCCAACCATAAACCATGGATTACAGCCAGCATCCGCACTGAGCTAAAGGCTAGAGCTGCCGCTTTCAAGGAGCGGGACTCTAACCCGGAAGCTTATAAGAAATCCCGCTATGCCCTCTGAAAAACCATCAAACAGGCAAAGCATCAATACAGGACTAAGATCGAGTTGTACTAGTTGCAAGTCAGTTAAGAACAAATTCTTATTTACAATGACGGCCTACCCAGACCAAACCCTAACAACACTAACTTAAAATAAAAAAATGGGAGTATCAATGCTACCAATTATATATTTTTTTTTAGATCCCTGGTTACACAACACCATGTATACTTGTATCTCACTTAGTGCTGAGCGATTAACCAAAATTTGTGTATAAAAAATATTTGTAAACAACTAATTGACCGATGTCAGTTTTCTAAAGATAAATCAGATCCAGCCTGAAATGTGCGATGTGGTAGGGAGTTGTAGTTTTCAATAGGCCCATATTTTACATAGTCTAGTGCATAAAATTACAATGACCATAATCCATTGCGCATCTTCTTGTCCGATCTGTTTCTTTCATGCCTGCGGAAGAGACAGAGGAATGTGTGTGATCGTCAGGGAATATAGAGACCCAGCTGTTGCTTCGTAAGGTATCTCTACCTGAAAATACATGATCTAAGTGATTTGATAGCTGGTATTCAGTAGTCATAAAAGAATGCCTTGCAAAATTGTGATTTTGTCAGACAGCGTAGTCAGCAGCTCTATAGAGATGATAACTTAAATAATAAAGTCATCAAATAAAACAAATGTAATATACACAACAATTGAAATATTTTATTTTAAGTGAACAAATGGTTAAGCAGTAATGGGCAGTCACTACCACCATGGGACTTTTATTAATTGTTTTATTTTGTTGTTGCAGCATTCAACCCAAATAATTGAAACCGAAATCGAAAACCATTAATTTTTTTATTCATCGAATCGAAACCCAACCGACCTCAAAAAGCACTAACCGCTCAGCAGTAATCTCACTATACCATGACACATCTTACATATACAGCGCCAATGGCGACAGCTAGTCTTACTGGGGTCCGACACATAACGAAAAAAAATAAACTTATTTTACAATTTACATACACTTAAAAACATTAACATGTATTGTGTGTGAGTGTGTGGTTATCTCTTGTCATCTTAACCAGCGGCTCAGACAGGAACTAAAGTATTTCGGAATTGGTCAGCTGCTCAATTAAATTCTGGGTACATACCTGTTAAGCGAGGAGATTGAGAGATGCTATGTTCTGGGGTGTGGCTGGCTGGCAGGCAGGCAGACAGACAGGCAGGCAGGCAGGCAAGGCAGGCAGGCAGGCAGTAGTTAGTAGCTAGTAGTTAGTAGTAAGTCATTAGTAGTTAGTAGTTAGTAGTTAGTAGTGGTAGTGTTTCAGTGACATATCATGGCTGAGCTTGGATAGGGCTTTAGTTCCAGGCAGACAGCAATGGACAACCAATCCCCTCTGGACAGGTAAATAAGCCTTTTTCCAGTTTTAAATTACATTACGATCCAATGACTTACTGTACTGCTGAGTAATTGATATGCAAAGTAATGAGAGTTACTATAGGGCAGAAGGGAAACTTAATTTATACATTTTTGCAGAGCTACTTTTAACTGTGCGTAGGTTGCATGGTTGCAGTTTTAGATGGCAGCTTCAGTCATGGGGTATTTTCTTGTGCGTTAAAATAAGTCAGGGCATACTTTGGCAGCTTGTAGTTTTACGCATCTTAAATTCACCATCATCTGTTTATTTGATCCCTTAGTCAGAACAGAACATTCTCACGGGAGCAAACAGTCAAGATGAGGTTAAAAGAAGGTGAGATGCAACATCATTAGAGTATGTTAATGTGTACATATTTAGCTGTTCAGCAGACAGGGTGAATTGAAAAAAGTTATACTCCACATAGAGGGAATCTGCATAGAATGCCTAGAATTTGTCTACCATCAACAAAATCCCAATTTAACCCGCTATGCAGCCAGATATTGCTTTATCTATGTGTTGACCATCCTAATGTCTTCCAGTGTTCAAAGGCGCTGCATATATTGGGGTGCTATTGTCCACACTCATCTTTTTGTGGTCTCATCTGGTCCAAGTCCTCCATGGTACAGCCAAAGACCAAGGCTTTCAAAAGTATTTGGGTACAGAATTATTTTATAACACTCATAACAATAGGTTATCACTATAGTCATTTCTTATGAAATCTTAGAGGAACATGGATGGTAAAAAATCTTTTTCTTCTTGTCTGCTGCATCACTTAAATTTTTTAGGTGTATTGAAGAGTGAAAAAACTCAAACACAAGTAAGTATAACACCGGAAGTAATCTACAGAAGCATTTGTTTGTAAAATAGAGATTCTGAAAGCATATAATTACCTACTACTGGAACCAATGCATAAAATGAACTGCCAACCGCCTAATGCGGTTGATATAGGTATTGTCAGGTAAGAAATATGAATCCGATATCCCAATTTGCACAGAAACAATACTTGACAGGGGAGCTGTGCGCCCTGAGTGAAGTGCTGATAGATTAATATTTGGAGGTGTTGCGCACAGGCATAAAAGTTGGTCTAAATTACTCTAAAGTTTACAAAGTGAAACTTTGTCCTCATGTTTCTTGGATATTTACATTGTTAGGTTGTTTCCAAGCTAGGTTGTTTCCAACTTTAGTTTGAGTCTGTTGCTTCAACTGATAAAAGAGATGACCTACTCAGATCCCAAATCTCACACACACATACAAACACAGGCTCAAGCAGTGTTGCCAACTAAGTTGCTAGAGGCAAGTTGATTTGTTGCTAAAAGTTGCTAAATGACATTGTGATGTCATTGCGTAATAGAGTAAAATTGCGTCATTACGTTGAATACACAATAACGTTACTCAAATTGACTGGCCAGCTCGGCAAAAAATATGATTTGACATTTGTTCAGGTACAGAACCCCACTAATTTCTGTACTTCTGGCTGTACAATTTTGATTGAGACATGTTGATTGATGTTGTAAGTTCTGTTCAAGATCAAACATTCGTGAGCAACTATATTCATTGGGTAAACCCGTACTTCTGCTGCTGCAGTCAGCCAACAATGATTTGCAATTTGCTGAAATTGCTGCTGGCCTGCTGCTGCCTGTGCACAAGCTGAGCACCTGCTGCTGACATCACTCACAATGCACTTTTGCAGCCAGTCACGTGTGTTGTGACTGAGAGTGTGACAGAGAACATCGTTTTTGTGTAATTTAGAGGGAAATTGCATGAATTTTAGCGTTTGAGTCACTTTGCAAAAGTTGCTAAAAGTTCCAAATAAATTTTTAAAAGTAGCTACATATTTTGATAAGAAGTTGCCAGGATAGTCTGAAAAGTTGCTAAATCTAGCAACTAAATTGTTAAATTGGCATCACTGGGCTCGAGTTACCACGTTAACCTCCTGCCCTTAAAGGGGCAGCTGATCATTTTGTCTCTGATATTTTGGTTAAATGTAATACAATTGAGCAAAATGGCAAACAAAATATTTTGGCTGGTAAAAGATCTAAGTGGCTGGTGGACCAAAAATAAAAAATGTTTGCCCTGACTGGAGTGATTTCACTCTTAAATTAATTAATCAAACAGTTAATTAACTGAGAATGTTGCTTTAGTTTTTCCAATATTTCTCTTCTTTCAGTGCTTTTCCAGTAATGCAACCTATCAATTTGCTAAGTCAGGGTCCTATTAATACTGTCAAGGATGTAGTGGGTGTCACGCCCTGGCCTTAGTATTCTGTGTTTTCGTTATTATTTTGGTTAGGCCAGGGTGTGACATGGGGATTTATGTGGTTTGTTTTGTCTTGGGTTGTTTGTAGTAATGGGATTGTGGTTAGAGTAGTACTCTAGGTAAGTCTATTGTCTCTGATTGGGAACCATATTTAGGCAGCCATATTCTTTAGGTCTCTTGTGGGTGATTGTTCCTGTCTTTGTGTTTGTGGCACAAGATAGGACTGTTTCAGTTTTTTCACGTTTCTTGTTTTGTAGATTGTTGTATTTTCATCTTTATTAAAGATGTACAAAACTAACCACGCTGCATTTTAGTCCGCCTCTCTTTCACCAGAAGAAAACCGTTACAGTGGGGTTCATAACAAACCATTACTAAATGGCATCCTCTTTTTTTTCAATATACTCAGTACTTTGATGTTCTCCCATCGGTGAAGGTAACACATTAATCATGACAAAGAAATAATTTCTTTAATGAGCATTTAATTAAACAAAACTAAATAAATGGCAATGTGATGTCAAGCAGCTGTCCTAATCTATCACTAATGAGCACAGTAATTCCCTCACAGTTGAAATTGACCTAAACTCATAATCATCGCTTATTTATAAATGTAAATAATGCAGTTTTTGTTCTGTCAGTATGAAAAAGATGGCTAATTGAATCTCAATTGATACATTAATACTTCAGGGTGACATGACAAAACAAGTTAGACATCCTTTTGTCATTCTCATACATTATTGATCATTTATTCTGGGGAAAATAGCCCAATGCCTGCAGGCCGTTAGATTTTTAAAGAGTCAGAATGGGTAGGGCAAGGCTATCCAGACAGTTAAATACTTCTGCTAACAACCCGGATATGAATGGCTTTGCATGTTAAAATGTTTTTACTTATTTATTTAACCTTTTATTTAACTACGCAAGTCAGTTAAGAACAAATTCTTATTTAAAATGACGGCCTACCTAAAATGGCATGTTTTATGTATAAAAACTAATTTTCCATCTCAATAACCAAAGCAAGTTGAACAACCTCGAAAACCAAATGTGTCTTCAAAGTCAATGTCCACCAAAACTAACTTTGTCTTGTAAGAAGTGGTGTGTCAAATATAGTCGGACCCAGGATCTGCTTCGATGGCAAGACGTGAGTAGAGAGAGTGAAGGTCTGAGAACAGGTCCATTTTGAACTGGGCACACATCTCAATTTAACTGATGTGTCTGTGCAAGAGTTGAATCAAACACACAGGCTGCAGATGGCAGTAGAAACTCAATTTGTGTCATTGTCGCCCAGTCTGTTGTACTGAGATCCTAGAGTTGGGCTAACTACAAATGAATAGAAAGTGTAATTCTGTATAAATGTCTGTGCCCTAACAGTCTTAATTACCTGACTTTCCTCATCTCTCATTCTGCATGACCCTTGATCTGAAAATGAATAAAACAATCTAAAGAAATTCATGATCAAGGTCAATTACCCATCCAGGAAGGGAGTAGAAGAGGGTAAATATACTATTCCAAAGTATTGAAACATAGCCAGGGAATGTATGAAATAGTGTGTCATAGTGTAATATGACACGTTTTAATCTTTATAGCATCATGAGTGGCATTTACAACAATATCGGAGTTGGGCTGAATATTATCCTTCTGAATGGTGAGTTACATTAGAGAAGCCCTACTGTGTAATAAAAACATTTACTGTTAAGGCACTATGCCAACTTTTAAGTATTTTAGTAAGTACATTCAAATATCTTTTGTCTTCCAACGTGAGAGTGGGGAGTTTGAAAAGATTGGTTCCTTCAACATGTATTCTGAAAATAAGTGCCTCTGCCCTGTGTGAAAAAAATAAGCTTGAAATTTGCTGATTCACAAGTGAAATAGCTGTGTTCAGTTGTTGAGCTTAATTATTTCACATGTGAGGACAATAACATGCTTTCACTTCACGTGAATTGCAGTTTCACATTTGAAAGTTGCGGTTTCACATTGTAAAAACATTGTGGAATTGCAAGTTTTCACAAATTTTCACAATCACATTTGAAAATCCCACGTGATGTTTCACATTACAAAACTCCACATGTGAAAATCCAATTTGCAGTTTCACATGTTAAAAATCTCCACATGTGAAAATCTCACTTATACGGTGCATTCGGAAGGTATTCAGACCCCTTGACTTTTTCCACATTTTGTGACGTTACAACCTTTTTCTAAAGGGGATTAAATAGTTTTTCCCCCTCATCAATCTTCACACAATAGTCCATCATGACAAGGCAAAAACTGTTTTTTTGCAAAAATGTTGCACCTTTATTGAAAATAAAAAAATGTAATACCACATTTACATAGGTATTCAGACCCTTTACTCGTACTTTGTTGAAGTACCTTTTGCAGCGAATACAGCCTTGAGTCTTCTTGGGTATGACGCTACACCTGTATTTGGGGAGTTTCTCCCATTCTTCTCTGCAGATCCTCTCAAGTTCTTTCAGGTTGGATGGGGAGCATCGCTGCACAGCTATTTTCAGGTTTCTCCATTGATGTTCGATCGGGTTCAAATCCGTGCTCTGGCTGGGCCACTCAAGGACATTCAGAGACTTGTCCCAAAGCCATTCCTGTGTTGTCTTCGCTGTGTGCTTAGGGTCGTTGTCCTGTTGGTAGGAGAACCATCCCCCCAGTCTGAGGTCCTGAGAGCTCTGAAGCAGGTTGTCATCAAGGATCTCTCAGTACTTTGCTCTGTTTATCTTTCCCTCAACCCTGACTAGTCTCCCAGTAACTGCCGCTGAAAAATATCCCCACAGCATGATGCCACCACCATGCTTCAACCTTGGGATGGTGCAAGGTTTCCTCCTGACATGATGCTTGGCATTCAGGCCAAAGAGTTTAATCTTTGTTTCATCAGACCAGAGAATTTTGTTTTTCATGATCTGAGAATCCTTCAGGTGCCTTTTAGCAAACTCCAAGTGGGCTGTCATGTACCTTTTACTGAAGAATGGCTTCCATCTGTCCACTCTACCATAAAAGCCTGATTGGTGGAGTGCTGCAGAGATGGTTGTCCTTCTGGAAGGTTTTCCCATCTCTACAGAGGAACTCTGGAGTCCGATTGCTCATCACATGTAAAAATAACATTTGCAGTTTCACATGTTCGAAAACAACACAAAACTTTTTTTTTACGTAACCAAAAACCATAGGATTTTTTCAGGTGATATTTTTGTAAGGGTGGTATCTGCATGCAAAACAAGAATGCAACATGATAGATAACTTCAATTTAACTTCCTGGTACTATTTCCATGCATCCCAAAGTGACCACTGTATAATATTTAGGTAATTAACATTTCACATTCTCAAGCAATTCTCAAGTACCTGGTAAATAGTGGACTGTAAAACACAGTATAAAAAGCATGTTTGGTGTATTTCCTGTGGTCTCCTTAGATCATCCAGCTACAAAGTAAGTTGTCAATAAAAAGAAGCTGAATTAACATAACTGATCCCAGCCCTGTAAGGTAGCTCCAACTCTAGGTCGGGATAGAGACTAATGAGACTTTTCTGACTAGCATGCCATTAAAAACCCGACTAGCCAAAATCGTAAACTGTTTGATGCCATCTCTCAGGATGACTGACACAATCAGGGAGACGTTTGTCAGTATGGGGAGCACTGGGGCGAAGTCACTGGAGACCAGAGATGGCTGGGTCTTTGTTGGAGCAGGTTACATGAATGGACAAAGCCCCTTGAAAAAGTACAGTAATCATGTACTTTTCAATAAAGGTTGTAGAATATCAAATAATGTGTGCACTTTGCTTCAAGGAATCATACATGTTCTTCTTTGTGTTTGTTTGTTTTTGTATTCCTGCATATACTGTAGGCAGTGAAGCACAACGTTGAGACAAATGTATATGATGGCTGGCCAGGGGTGGTGGAGATGGGAGGCTGCATCCTGAGGAAGAGCAGAGAGAGGGGAATATAATGGCTACACGGAAGAGTTCCTTTACAGAGCTGTCCTTATTATTACATTTGTAAAACATTACATGTTGATGCTTAGTTATTTTTTTCAGTTTACTTCAACTGTATCAGTTTATCTATCCTTTCAGACTTCAAATCAAAGTTTGTGTCTTGTAAACAGTTTAGCAGATATTGTCACGCCCTGACCTTAGAGAGCCATTTTATTTCTCTATTTGGTTAGGTCAGGGTGTGATTTGGGGTGGGCATTCGATGTTGTGTATTTCTATGTTTATCGTTGTCTCTGATTGGGGATCATATTTAGGCAGCCCTTTTTCCCACTTTCTGGTGTGGGATCTTGACTATGTTTAGTTGCCTGTCTGCACTAATTTGTATAGCTTCACAGTTCGTTCGTGGTTTTGTTGTTTGTGTTGTGTTTCATTCATTAAAAGAGAATGTACGCATACCACGCTGCGCCTTGGTCGATCGTGACAGATATTATAGCGGCTGCAGCGAAATGCAGATGTTAGTAGCTCCTAACTATGCATTAACGTCAAACAAGTGCACAAATAATACAAAAATAAAATACGGGGGTCACGTGACCCTTGAACGAGATGGCTGCATGAACTGAGAGCTCCACACAAGTAATATCCAATTCTTAATCTGACCTCCACTTCAAGTTAAAACCCCATTAGCTTTAGTCAAAAAGTCATGGCGGCTACAAAAGGCGAAATTACATGTGACATTTTTACCCGGACTCGGAGCAATAGTCGTGGAATAAGCCTACAAGAAACAGCTACCTTCAGAAAAAGCTAGCACCATTTGCCAGGGGCAAGAGGACCCATCCCTTCCCGGGGCCAAACAACTGCCAACCGTCCTCAGAGAGAATAAAGTAGACGGCGCGTGTCAAACGTCTGATTTATGACCCTATGTCTGGATGTTGCGTACATGCCCAAATATGGACATCCTGGCGGAAAGGTGTCACATGGTTATGCCAATATAAGTGCATCCTGTTCCTGTTGTCACGTGTTAGAGTGTGTGTTATTTTATGGCTATATTGCATCTATTCCTTTGAAGTTGTCATGATGATTGATGTGTAGGGACCTCGTTGAACTGGGGGGGATGTGTTTGAACATTTCAAAGAGAATGGCCCCACAGCCACCCTATTTTATTGCCCTTAGGGTTGTTGTCTATGAAGCAGGAATGTCCGGGGGGATTGTGTTGGCGGCAGACACATTATAAATAAGGCCCAGAAAAACACATGCGACCCCAGAACACTAGATTTTAAAAATAAAACTCAGAACATTAAACAGAAAATTATGTCTCGTAGGCCAATTCTCGGGGTGCTATGCGTCTCCTGTCCTGAACCTAATGATAAAAGCATCGAGGACATTTTGTATGATGCCCCTGAATGTTTTAAAGGAGTTTTGGATACAAGTGATGGACATATTGCTTACATATTCCAACCTGAGGATTCAACTGTGAAGGTTTTCACAGACGGCGGTCCCAAACCCCTTTATCATGCAAGAGTTTTTCTCCTGCACTGCGTATGAGAGAATGGCTAAAGATAAGGATAGCGCTCTGTCAAATTGAACAGGCCCTGAGTGGTACAACCCTGCCAGGCTATGCATTGGAAGAGCTTGTGTGCGGGCGCAGTGATTTGAAAGCCATAAGGATCTCTTCAATGGCGTATAGCCCCGACTCCAAAGTGACAATTTTAGCATATGAACAATTTGATAGTACAAATGCAACGAAGTCTGTCAGTTCATATGTATTTTCCAAAGCCTGCAAGGATGTAAACTTTTTATGCCAGTGTTTAGCTTTAGATGGATTGATTACCCTATATTCATAACCCTGATGAATAAGCTGGACAGTCTTTTCCAAAATCGTGAACAATTACATCGCTGGCCGCTTCTATCCTTAAGACATTCCCAGGGTCAACATGCAAGACGTTTGATCTATCCAGTGAAAACTTACGGAGCCTTGACGGAGCGTGTGTGGGATATCCTGCGAGCAAGAGAGTCTGTCTTGACAATGGTGAATTGGAGACGGATGGATGTATAAACATATAGCCGGGCTCTTTATCTGTAATAAAGGAATAGTAAAAATGTTTAAATAATTATAGCATGTTTTTAAAGGTCTGTACTAAAGATTTAGAATTAAATGGTATTAATGCTATATCTCACCCCTTAACGAACGTGAATCTCTCGTTTTCTCTCTCGCCCCGGTCTGTCGCGGAGAAATGCAATGTCTTAAAAAAAACTATGTCTTATTTTATACGAATAAACGTCTTTCCTATAACCGCATGTTATAAACATTTAAAGGTTAAAAGTTTAGTACTGTGTCTGGTAATGATGTATAACTGTTGTTCAACCAATGTCGATACATAAAAAAACATATGTGCATGTTTCAATATTGCGCAGTAAAAATGTTTTTAAAAGGTCTGTACTAAATATTATGAATTAAATAAATGGTTTTAAAGCGGTATCTCACCTTTAACCTGGCTGAAAAAGAAGAAGGAAACATGCCACTGATCCGCTACCTGCAAGACAAACTTCGTAGTGGCTCCACCTGTCCACCGACAAGCCCATAAAACTCGAGAGAGCTCACCGAGCACAATCACCATACGTTTCCTGAGATTCACCGAAAAGGAGTGAGTCCTACAGGCGGCAAAAATCAACACCATTACAGTAGGAAAGCCCAACTAATTTACACCAGGACCTGTCAGCTGGAATATGCTGAAAGTACTGAGAGTTTGACAAAGTTAAGAAACACTCCATTGACCGAGGCATCATCAGGGGATGATTGAGCTCAGGATTCTTCACCCAGAAGCCCTGCGACACTTCAAAACTCCCGAAAGGGCATAACATTTTTTGAAGGACAGTCCTGCCAACTGAGAATGTTATTACTAATGGAGGTAAGACAACAAATAGTCGCCATCCAATGACCCACCCGCCCCGCTAAATGTCTTTATAGCCGTCTAATATTTATTTTATTTTAGCTGAGAGAGGAATAGGCCCTATAGCCTATCCTAGGCCTACTAACGTAACCCCTTTTATGTCAAGTAAGAAAATTAGCCATGTAAAACCTGTTATCTTGTCTGTAGAACAAATTGACTAGTTGGCAGACAAAGTGATCAGATACTGTGAATTTATATTTGGCCTATTTTGTTTGCTGTTGTTGTATTTATCATTGTGAAATAGGCCTTCATCATTTATCACCATTTATAGCCTTTCGATTAAGACACATCTACAGACCTAACGAGAGGCTCAGTGTGTCAATTATCTCCATGCCGCCTAACAAGTCCCCAGGACCAGACTGATTTCCCAGAGAGTTTTACGAAGCTTTTTGGCCCCAGATAAGCCGTATTTTCATTCCAATGCTGGATGAATTTTGCAAAAACGGAGTTATCCCAGACTCGAGTTACAGTGTTGCTCAAAAAAGACAAGAACCCTCTATCCTGCTCGTCCTTTCAGCCCATAAACTTGTTGGATTTAGACAAAAAAATTATTACCAGATTTTTCGCCAAAAGACTAAACACTTTTCTTCCCAAAATAATAAAAGGGGACCAAACTGGATTTATTAGAAACAAGTACTCTTCTGATAACGTTCACTGTTTTTTTCCATATTATAGATCAAGTAAACGCACAGAAGACCCCTGTCCTGCTGGCTTCACTGGATGCTGAGAAGGCGTTCGACAGGATAGAGTGGAGCTTTCTGTTCTCAGTCTTAGAAAAGTTCAATATGGGCCCAAACTGAATCCAGAATGCGTTAGAATGCTTTCCCTGGGACACTTGCCCGATTTGTGGCAGCTGCTCCTAGTGGCCAAGTTCTCAGACAGGGACGACACTCAGAACCTGGGACTGTATTTCAGTCAGTAAACGGCAGACGAGGGAGTAAATAAGGGCATAAGCGAGGGAACAACTTTCTGGAATTAAATGCAGCTCTAGCAGATCCTGAGAAGGTCAACCTAAAGAGGTGAGAAGCAGAAAAGACCATAACAAACAGTTATAAACTCCCACACACACTCACACACCTAGGCATGGTCTGTCCAGCCCAGTGATTTCCAGGAGTACAGTACAGCACCCCTGTCTGTTGTTGTCAGCGTGCCAGAGGGAAAGCTAGGAGGCCCCTCTTCTCTACCATTCATCTGCTCCCTCCCTGGAGCAGGCAGGCAGGGTGGACAGAGCAGAGCAGAGCTGAGGGAGAGCCTGGAGCCTGACCCTGCCTGGAGGAGTAGAGGGACGTAGGTGAGGGAGTGGTGAGGGAGACCCAAAAGAGCCACATCTGGCCAGGCATACAGACCTCTACATGCAGGAGCATGGGGGCATGTTATTCAAAGAAAGTAAGTCGGCTTCCTCTTCTAAGACGGGCTGGAGTTGCTGTTCAACACTTAATATGTCTTACTATACTGCCTCAATACATCTTGTTTTTGCAGACTATCTCTTTAATGGCTTAGAAGAGACAGAAATACCTGTGTCTGTTTTTTATAATACCATGTTCAGTATAGTAACTGTGGACTTTACAGACTAACAAATTCATTGAATCACTTGGCTGAACATCACACTTGGCTGAATGGCAGGATCAGCAACCTTGACCTTTCCATTGTTTACCGTCACACATCCATGCATGAATGTAACTGTGGATAATGCTGGGCATGAAGGCATGCATAGAGAATATAAATTCCACAAATACTCCAGAGGTTGCTGATTAACTAGGGAACTTCATTGTTGGCCATTGAGCAAGCGACCATGTCCAATAGAGTATGCATAGGGCTGCATTCACAAACATTTGAACTATGGGGTGGGACGCGCCTGTTTGAGGGTGTGGATCAGGTTGTGTTACCATGGAGCCAGTGGATGACAGCTGACAGCTGGGGTTCCCAGAGGGTTACTAGAGCATTATGGGATACATGTGTCCTCTCATCACCCTAGGGGCCTGTGTCATATCTAAGGGGAATTTATGACCGAGTCAGATTAATGGGCATATGTCTGACTGTAATTCACACAGTATCTATTTATGTGCTATGGTGAAGCCAGCCTGGAGTCAACATGTGTTCATGTGAAAGAACAGGGAAATGAAAAGTGCAAAAGTTAGGAAGTTTGTCATAAGAGAAACACATTACAATATCACCTATATCAGACACCTGCAGTCTGTTGCAGATTTTTCTGCATAGCTATGTTTACCATACCATTGTCACCAATTAAGGGGAAAAGGTACACACACCACATACAAATAGTCTTATACTGTGATGAAATACAACCATCATAGGACTAGAATATTAACTCCATAACGTTCACGGATCTCAACACAGTGTGACTGTATCTTCAGCTATCTCTTCCCATCTTTACAAATGAAATGACTCAACCTTGCCCAATATCACCAGCATTTTAACTGCATAGTCCCAATCCGAAATACCCCCATGGGTGTTTGGGTGTTATGGCCCAAATGCAGCAATAATTTTTGTAAAACAACGTTAGAAGTGAGGCATTAAGAAACATACTCACTCTGTATTATGTGCCTCTTTACAGAAGCTAAGGGGGCATTATAATGAGGAAATGATGCTCTAATTCATCTTTAAAGCAATGTTCCTTATTATTACACTTCAGTAGACAACCAGCTGTAACATGATTGGTTCAGTCTAACCCTTTTGTTTTGATCTCTCCCAATTCTTTCTCATTGGATGGCTAGGGATTTTTTGACATTATTTTGACAGGGAGTCAATGCTGAGACCAAGTTCTCTTTTCCAGATGAGGCCTGCATAGCAACACAATACACATCAAAATTCAATGAACACATTAAAGTAACATTCATATACACATTAAAATACATGTTATAATACACAGCAATACACAAAAGGCAGAACACCATCATAACAAATTATGTTAGTTCCTCTAACAACCGTCTGAAATGTACCAATTCCTCTCATTTTAAAGTGTACTATAGATCATTCCACACGTAAGGTGCAAAAAAACTTAAAGCAGATCTACCCAACTCACTGGTGATTGAAGGCTCTCTTACAGGGTATATAGTGCCTTCAGAAAATATTAATATCACTTGACATATTCTACTTTTTGCTGTTACAGCCTTAATTCAAAACAAAGTGAAAACATGTTTTTAGAAATATTAGCTAATTTATTGTTAAATTGGTTTTTGATCATTGCTAGACAACCATTTTCAAGTCTTGCCATAGTTTTAGAAGTAGGTTTAAGTCAAAACTGTAACTCGGTCACTCAGGAACATTTTTGGAAAGCAACTACAGTTTAGATTTGGCCTTGGGTTTTAGGTTATTGTCTTGCTAAAAGGTGTATTCATCTCCCAATTTCTGGTGGAATGCAGACTGGACCAGGTTTTCCTCCAGGATTTTGCCTGTGCTTAGCTTCATAATGTTTATTTTTTATTCTGAAAAACTCCCCAGTCCTTGATAATTACAAGCATACCCATAACATGATGCTGCCACCACTATGCTTGAAAATATGGAGAGTGGTACTTAGTAATGTATTGTATTGGATTTGCCCCAAACATAAAATTTTGTATTCTGGACAAAATGTGATTTGCTTTGCCACATTTTTTGCAGTATTACTTTAGTGCCTTGTTGCAAACAGGATGCATGTTTTAGAATATTTGTTATTCTGTACAGGCTTCCTTATTTTCACTCTGTCAATTAGGTTAGTATTGTGTAGTAACTACAATGTTGTTGATTCATCCTCAGTTTTCTCCTATCAAAGCCATTCAAATCTGTAACTGATTTCACCATTGGCCTCATGGTGAAATCCCTGAACACTTTCCTTCCTCTCTGGCAACTGAGTTAGGATGGACACCTGTATCTTTGTAGTGACTGGGTGTAAATATACACCATACTGTCACGTTCTGACCATAGTTCTGTTATTTTATCTTTGTTTTAGTATGGTCAGGGCGTGAGTTGGGTGGGCAGTCTGTTTGTTTTTCTATGTTGGTTTTGGAGTTTGGCCTAGTATGGTTCTCAATCAGAGGCAGCTGTCAATTGTTGTCCCTGATTGAGAATCATACTTAGGTAGCTTGGGTTTCAGTTTTGGGTTGTGGGTGTTTGTCTTCCGTGTCAGTGTTTGTCGCCATACTGGACTGTTTCATTCATTTCACGTTTATTGTTTTTTATTTCGTAGTGTTCAGTTTGTTTTAAAATAAACATTATGGACACTTACCACGCTGCGTTTTGGTCCTCCGATCCTTCTCGCTTCTCCTCCTCAGAAGAGGAGGACGAGGTTCGTTACACATACAAAGTGTAATTAATAACTTCACCGTGCTCAAAGGGATATTCAATGTCTTATTTTTAAAATGTTACCCATCTACCAATAAGTGCCCTTCTTTGCGAGGCATTGGAAAACCTCCCTGGTCCTTGTGGTTGAATCTGTGTTTGAAATTCACAGCTTGATTGAGGAAACTTACAGATAATTGTATGTGGGGGGTACAGAGATGAGGTAGTCATAAAAAAATGTATGTTAAACACTATTATGCACAGAGTGAGTCCATGCAACTTATTTAGGCTTGCCATGACAAAGGGGTTGAATACTTGTTGACTCAAGACATTTCAGCATTTACTTTTTAATTCATTTGTAAAACTTTAGAAAAACATAATTCCACTTTGACATTATGGGGTATTGTGTTTAGGCCATTTTATCACTTGTAAATTCAGACTGTAACACAACAAAAGTCATGGGGTGTGAATATTTTCTGAAGGCACTGTAGATTGTTAAAACTGAATCAGGTTGACCTTACTAAACTCATATTAATCATAGAGGGGAAGAGATGCATGTAACACCAGGGTCTTTTATTTGACTGCAACCATGATGAGACAGAGCATGGATATGGCTCTCAGTTTCTTCACTGATAGTACTGCATTTTCCCTACTGCTATCTGGGACATCGAGTAGAGTTAAATCTGTCTTGTGCCAAAAATCCACTGAGGCAGTTTGAGGCAATCAGAGAAAATCCCTGTCCACATTACCCAATGGACAGACTAAAAATACTGGCTACCTCTTTAGAAAGAATTTAACTGCAAAGTAACTGGTGTTATGGACTCAGGCATGCAGAGAAACTACAGTATCAGTGCTATGTTTTTTTCACAGGTCTAAAGTTACCCTAAAGCTTGCCATTTTCATTGCACAGTAATGTACACTGCTGGTCCCATGTTTCGTGACCTTAAATAAAATATCCCCAAATTATGCCTATAAGCACAAAAAACGTATTTCTCTCAAATTTTGAGCACAAAAGTGTTACCATGCTGGGGAATCTAAAATGTGCAGTTTTTGTACACAATGCCGCAGATGTCTCGGGTTTTGAGGGAGTGTGCAATTGGCATGCTGACTGCAGGAATGTCCACCAGAGCTGTTGCCAAAGAATTTAATGTTTATTTCTCTACCATCTCTATCATAAGAATTTGGCAGCACATCAAAGCGGCCTTACAACCGCAGACCACGTGTATGGCGTCGTGTGGGCAATGTCAAAGTTGTGAACAGAGTGTCTCATGGTAATGGTGGGGTTATGGTACGGACAACAAACACATTTTATCGATGGCAATTTGAATTCACAGAGATACCGTGAAGAGATCCTGAGGCACATTGCCATGCCATTCATCCACCGCCATCACCTCATGTTTCAGCATGATCATGCATGTCCCCATGTCGCAAGGATCTGTACACCATTCCTGGAAGCTGAAAATGTCCCAGTTCTTCCATGGCCTGCATAATCACCAGACATTTCACCCATTAAGAATGTTTGGGATGCTCTGGATCGACGTGTACGACAGCGTGTTCCAGGTCCTGCCAATATCCAGCAACTTCTCACAGCCATGGAAGAGGAGTGGGACAACATTCCATAGGCCACAATCAACAGCCTGATCAACTGTCGCGCTGTATGAGGCAATTTGTAGCCACACCAGATACTGACTGGTTTTCTGATCCACGCCACTACCTTTTTTTAAAGGTATCAGTGACCAACAGATGCAAATCTGTATTCCCAGTCATGTGAAATCCAAAGATTAGGGCCTAATTTATTTATTTCAATTGACTGATTTCCTTATATGAACTGGAACTCCGAAAAATCTTTGAAATAGTTGCATGTTGCATTTATATTTTTGTTCAGTGTATTTTATAGAACAGCACTGTAATAATTCTGCTGAGCAACCATTCGTCTGTTACCTACAAACCCAGAATATATTTGTAGGTATTTCTTACATAATTGTTTAATTAGACTTTCAGACATAAGACCCAACCCATGCAGAAATTTGGAATGCTTTTTTATTAAACTGCCTGGCTCATTGATGGGGTTCTTTAGTCACTATTGTCTGTGGCCACCGACAGTGTCTAAATGAGGGAAGGAAGAGAAAGATGGTGGAGGAAGGTGAGAGTTGATGGGTAGTAGCCTACAGGTCTGTTCTCAAAGTTCTGGGTCATGGCTAATTAGGTGCTAAGAGTGTTTAAAAAGGGAAATCATTCTTAATCCCCAAACAGTTTACAGTCAATTAAACATCTATTCATTTAATTGAAATGTCATGGAAACAACATTGATTCAAGCAGTGTGTGTCCAGTGGGAATGCACAATGGAATTGGAGTACACATGGACACCAAAGAAAACATTAACAACCTATTTTGAAATGTATTCAATACTCTTTTTGTTATTTTCTATAAGTACCATTTGATCAGTTGTGGAGCTTTGAGTAAGCAGTCGCAACATTCTCCTTGAGAGTTTTTGGGAGTAAATCAAGGCATTGTTGAGGTGAGGCACGGTAGGTGCGAAAGTATTCACCCCCTTGGCATGATTCCTATTTTGTTGCCTTACAACCTGGAATTAAAATAAAAATATTTTTTGGGGGTGTATCATTTGATTTACACAAGATGCCTACCACTTTGAAGATGCAAAATATTTTGTATTGTGGAAGAAATAAGACAAAATAACAGAAAACTTGAGAATGCATAATTTCCCTGTATTTAGCACCATCCATCACTCCTTTAATTATGACCAGTTTCCAGGTCCCTGCTGATGAAAAACATCTCGATGAAAAACATCTCCCACAGCATAATGCTGAACCACCATGCTTCACTGTGGGGATATCTTTCTCGAGGTGATGAGAGGTGTTGGGTTTGCGCCAGACATAGCCTTTTCCTTGATGGCCAAAAACCTACATTTTAGTCTCATCTGACCAGAGTACATTCTTCCATATGTTTGGGAAGTCTCCCACATGCCTTTTGGCGAATACCAAATGTGTTTGCTTATTTTTTACTTTAAGTAATGGCTTTTTTCTGGCCACTCTTCCGTAAAGCCCTGCTCTGTGGAGTGTACGGCTTAAATTGGTCCTATGGACAGATACTCCAATCTCCGCTGTGGAGCTTTGCAGCTCCTTCAGGGTTATCTTTGGTCTCTTTGTTGCCTCTCTGATTAATTCCCTCATTGTCACGTCTGCTCCCACTCTTCCCTCCCCCTGGCACTTGAGGATGCCAGGTTGCCCTGCATCACACACTCCTGCCATCCATCACGCACTGCCTTCCCTCGTCACACACATCAGCGTTATTGGACTAACCTGGACTCACTTATCACCTGTTTATTTCCTCCCCTATATTTGTCAGTTCCCCAGCTCTGTTCCCCACTGTTGTATTGATTGTTTTTTGTCTTTGTTTTCTGTATGCTGACGCTGTTCCTGTCTCATTATATGTCCGTCATTTATTAAATGTTACTCCCCATACCTGCTTAGTCTCTCCAGCGTCAATACATGTGACACTCCTTGCCTGGTCCGTGAGTTTTGGTGGGCGCCCCTCTCTTGGCAGGTTTGTTGTGGTGCCATATTCTTTACATTTTTGAATAATGGATTTAATGGTGCTCTGTGGGATATTCAAAGTTTCTGATATTTTTTTATAACCCAACCCTGATCTGCACTTCTCCACAACTTTGTCCCTGGCCTGTTTGGAGAGTTCCTTGGTCTTCATGGTGCTGCTTGCTTGGTATTGCCCCTTGCTTAGTGGTGTTGCAGACTCTGGGGCCTTTCAGAACAGGTGTAAATATACTTAGATCATGTGACCGATCATGTGACACTTCGATTGCACACAGGTCGACTTTATTTAACTAATTATGTGACTTCTGAAGGTAATTGGTTGCACCAGATCTTATTTAGGGGCTTCATAACAAAGGGGGTGAATACATATGCATGCACCACTTTTCCATAATATATATTTTTTGAATTTTTTGAAACAAGTTCTTTTTTTCATTTCACTATTTTGTGTATGTCAATTACATGAAATACAAATACAAATACATTTAAATTACAGGTTGTAATGCAACAAAATAGGAAAAATGCCAAGTGGGATGAATACTTTTGCAAGGCACTGTAGGCATGAAGGTTTTTAAGCAAATGTTCCCATTCATGGTTAAGGTTGTATATGTTGGCTCAATCAGAAATTACCTTTACAAGCTGCAATGCCTATAGCCTATGATAGGATGGAATCCTGGCATAATTTAGGAAGAACATTTTTTGGGAATAATGCGAAGGGGGATTAGTACTTTTACAAGACACTGTATCTGTAATGATATGGCTGTAGTGAGAGGGTGAGGGTAGGGTATCTTGGGTAGATGGCTACATTGAAATAGGAAACATCCATTAGCTATGTTTGTTGACGATTTGTGGGCCCCTATGCCAAGCAGATGTACTGCTTATTTATTAAACACACAGAGGTGGTAATGATGATAGGACTTCTGCCTAAAACCGTTAAGACTGACTTAGAATCTGTAATGTAATGGTTTACTGCAACGCCCTAATGTTCAAGATGCTCCAAAGACCAAGCTCTGGGCAGGACAAATTCCATGCCTGAAAACCAAGTCACATGTTTAAAACTGTGAGACAGAAGACTAGCACTTGCTATTTAAACTAAACACAGGTCAAAAAGGCCACTCAATATTAAGGTTAATTAAAGAGGAAGCCACATACTAACCTTTCCCTGACCCTCTGCAAATGCTTACTTAAAGGCCCCTACCAGAGGGCAATGCATAATTCCTGTCGTAGAGCGGAAATTGTTTAGGTTCCTTGTTTAGGTCCCAACTCTGAAGAATGACACAGGCTGCTAATACTTATTCACAAATTGAGGGTTGGAACGATGTGATTTCCACATGGAGTGGAGAAATAACAACAAGTAGGGCATTGACAGCTATCAGTGTAGCTAGCTAGCATATCTAGCAAGCTAATGCTATCTGTTTCTGTTTTTTTTACGACACCATATTCAAAGTATTAGCTACCTGGCTAGGCTATCACACATGGAAAAATACTATAGTGCATACTATGTTAGGAATATTATAGTTCACTGTAGTGTTTTGCAGACTGAAGTATGGTATACTGTAGTATTTACTATAGTTTTTTTGCAGACTGTGGTGTACCGTAGTATTTGCTGTAGTGTTTTGTTATTATCTTTAATATATACGTGGGGGGCTTTCTCCTTGAGAAAACCTACTGGAGTTACAGACATATTCACATATTCCCCTCTCTGGGCCCCAAGTAACTTCTTCCCACATAAGCATACTTATGAACATTGATAAAACATCTTATTTATCAATGTTACCAAAATAATTCTGATTCTGCCACAACAGTAGGTAGGTAGGTAGGTATAAAGGAAGGTCTTTTTGTTCTGTATCTATGGACGTTCAGTCGTTCGTTCTAAATGTACCATTGCCATACTGGCTAGCAACGTTCTCATCCATTGCTTGCTAGCAAGCCAACGACAGCTAACTTACAGTCAGGTCAAATAGTGCAGCCAGAATAACAAAAGTAGCTGCATTTGCATTTGTTTAAGCTGTTTTCTAGTGACATTTATTTGGATACATCCATAACAATGTGCTAATGAGGCACCTGGCATAGAAAATGTGCTCTCTCGTCAGGACGCTGTTGTTCAGGGGAGCTAGCCAACAACACAGCTCACACAATCAATTCAAACTGAAGCTGAAAAGACAACAAACTAGCTGCACCGTTTAGTTTTACCTTCTTCAATTTACATTTACACTTTGTATATATTCATAAAAATGAGGCCAGCTGTTCCATGATTTCGACCTGCTGAGAAATGTTGCCTGCCTGTCTGTCTCTACCCGACTCCTGACATGTTTCTTACTATGGGACAGCTGGAGATCGAATTTGAATATTGAAACAATGTTGCAAAGACAGAGAGCAAGGTTTATACAAATCTCTGCTGTTGAAAACTAAATGTTAGTCTAAAAGAAATGTGTGATAATGTCTAGATTTATTTTATTGTGGATATAAAGTTTATACATTTCCTGGCTAGGCTGATGAGACAGTGGATTGCACAGTCAGATGGAACAGAGTAAATAGGAATTTTAAAGTCATAGATTTAGCCGGTGGTAACTTGTGGAATAGATACCGTCTGGAATGCAGTTTTAACCAATCAGCATTCAAGATTAGAACCAGCCACTGTATAACGTATACTACAGTTTACTCTAGAATTCTATAGTAAGTACTGTAGTATTTTGTATGTGGGATAGCTGGTTTTGGAGCAGGATTTGTCATATGAATTTAGGGAAAACTTTGCCACAGATGGATGGGGGAAACCAGCATCTATTGTTATCTCCAAAGTTGTGTCATCTTACATTTTGCGGATGCAAATATGCCATAGAAATAGAAGGTATAAGATGAAGCTCCGGTAATATGCATAGCCTAACTACTGAACGGTTTGGACTAGAGACATGTTTTTCTACATTGTAATTGACACAGAGCAACCTTTGGTAGGCTGCTGGCAGGATATTCGGCTGCACTACGGCAATGCTACACTGGACTCGCTAAATGTACAGTAGCCCTTAGGGTGCTAAGCAACTAACAGGTCCAGAACAAATGCTAAGTCAGCCAGTGCTCATACCATGATTCTCACAGCGAGGGGAAATGAAATGATAGGCTCAATGACTTTGCTCATGATGCACGCCGCAAATGACATGTAACAACACTGTGAGCTCATCGGACATGAAATGAAACACCAATACAAATGTAACAACAGCACAACAAAACAGAAAACAAGTTTGTGGAATCTTCTTTCGCGGATGCCTTTCCATTATAGGATACACACTTGTGGATTCTAGCTGAACCAATCAAAGGAGTGGGCATCGTCTTTCAGCAAAAAAAAATGAAGTCAATTCCGCTCCTGTCTGCGTTTAAAGGTTCCTTACGTATCAACAGGTGCTCGGAGAGTATCCTTCACCCTTTGTGATACAGCAGGGGGGGGAGACACATGAGAAAGCATGTGTGTTCAAATCTCTTTAGGGCATCTACAGGACTCAGCCCCCTTGATGGTTTGCACATAGTGTTGAGCAGGGGCACAACTTTCACTGGGGACGGTGGGGGGGAAGTCCTCCCCCCACTTATAAAACCAAAGTTGTGCCCATGGTGTTGATTGTGTGCTGTTGGACATGTTATGGTGAGGAAGGAAAGGGTTGAAAGCACCTCAGACACCAGCCTGGCCTCAGAGCCATACAAAATATACTTTACATATTTCTGAGGACCTCCAAGACATATGACACCTACTAATGGTCTAGTTACTTTAGCCAGAAATGAAAGTAGGGAGGTTGGTCAGGGAGGATAGGTGGGCGTAATCCACGACGGTCTAGCAATCCAAAGGCTGAATGTTCGAGTTGCGTCGGGGACAACTGTAGCATTTTAGCTAACCCTTTCCCTAACCCTTATTCTAAACTTAACCCCTGCTACGTAAATTGCCATTTTAGTTTTCCTAACCGCCAATGTAGATTTTCCCTGTAATTCTCCTTCGTTTATGGCGCAACAAGCAACCTGGTCTCAGATAAAGATGTGCAATACTATATGTCCTCCAAGAGGAATCATAAGTTACTTCATCCAATTCGTATGCTATTGTACGACCGGGTAAGATGTATGATACTATACGTCCTCTGATTTGTATGATATTGATATTGTATCCATTCATTATGTAACCTAACATAATTGAACATATCATACTAAATGGATTGCCACATATTTACATACAGATTAATACAAGTTGTCCTGAGACCACGTTGCAGACACAGCTTGCCCTGGCAGTATCCGTAAGACTTCATTAAACAGGAGGAATTCAGGATCAGTCTCAGTGAGTACAGAGACGTCTGTGAATAATGGGTTTAAATATGCCCAAAACAGCAGTTTGTGTCCTGTGAATTTCTATAAAAGGCAATGTGGAAAATAAAATTATACATTAGTATACACTTTCCAAAAGTGAATGAGGAGCGATGTGGATGTCTGGATCTGTTGTTATTGTTAAGGTTCACTGAATGTTTAAAAGGAAGGATTGACCATTGCTCTCTGGGCCATGACATTTAGGATGATGCCTTTGATGCATTTTGAGCTGTAACAATCCCAGGGCCTCCAATCCACCAATCGCCAGTCACTCCCTCAACCATGAAGCCAGTGTGATGCTGTATTTAAACAAAAAAGATACACTCCAAGCAGGAGAGAACACTTATCACAGGGAGAGAAAACAGAGAGAACCATAATGTTGCTTCATTCCCATATCTGAGAAGAACTGGGCTGGACGGAATGTGCTGTAGCTGTGTCTTTCTATTACATATTTTAAAGCTCCTATAGGTTCATGTAACCTACGCTCCTATGATTACATACTTCTTCAATAAACTATCATGACTATTATTGTTATCAAGAAAACTGACACCATTCATGTTTTGTAATAAACTAAATTGTACTCTATAATATGTTATGGAAACAGTACTGCAATTATGACAGTGCTGCTGATTAAAAAATATTTCACATGTAAACATTACAATGGCGGTTTGTCCTTGAGAACATTTCAGTCATTCTAGAATTCAAAAAAATGCACCAACAGCAGCAGAGAGAGAGGTTTACACAATAATGTCTGTATCATGGCAATAATGATAAGATATCAAAACAAAACTCAAATTCTAAATCCACTTGAGCCCAACCCTGCTGGACAGCCAATCAATACCAAGCTGCCAAAGCAGAAAACCCAGACAACATCATACCAGCCAGGCCTGGTCTCTCACCTGTGTGCACACATTTTGATCCCAGGCCATGCCAGGCTGACGCTGGTGTCAGTGCAGCCTATGATGGAACTACAACCTGCCCTGTGTCGTCCGTCCTTGTGTGACATGCTGTCAGACATCTGTAGGCATGTGACCTACAGTCGCCCAGCTGCAGATCCATATGACCAGATGGTGTTTGTGTTTAGCTGCATGCTCCTGTCCTCATTACAACTCTTCTGGCTCCACCATATAGGACATTATTTTATTTGTATTTTATTTCACCTTTATTTAACCAGGTAGGCCAGTTGAGAACAAGTTCTCATTTACAACTGCGACCTGGCAATTATACTTAAAATACTATACCATCCAACAGTTAAAATCCCTCAGATATCGGTTTATTCACCAAAGCTGCAACATTGACCTGAAATGGTACTGTAGCTGTAATGAGAGTAGAGGGCCTCACTTGGACTAGCTCTGAAGGTGCTGCTATCACAATCAGTTGTGGCAGATATATACTGAAAACACAAAACATTAAGAACACCATCCTACTATTAAGATAGCCCTCAGAACAGCCTAAATTTGTCCGGGAATGGACTCTACAAGGTGTTGAAAGCATTCCACAGGGATGCTGGCCCCTGTTGACTCCAATGCTTCCCACAGTTGTGTCAATTTGGCTGGATGACCTCTGGGTGGTGGACCATTCTTGATACACACAGGAAACTGTTGAGCATGAAAAACCCAGCATCATTGCAGTTCTTGACACAAACCGGTGTGCCTGGTACCTACAACCAAACCCCGTTCAAATGAACTTAAATCTTTTGTCTTACCCACTCACCCTCTGAAAGGCACATATACACAGTCCATGTCTCAATTGGGATCATATCTTTCACCTGGTCAGTCTGTCATGGAAAGAGGTGTTCTTGATGTTTTGTACACTCAGTGTACAGTAGATGTGTTTCTCCACTAGGGGGCAGAATCAGTAGTCTCAACAGAGTTCAATCTGATAATGCATAAATCTGAATTTGTATGACCATTGCATGTTGTGTAGTGTTGCTGTTGTTATTGATGTTGTTGCTGTTGTTGTTGCTATGTGTGTGCGCACATACATGTGTGCGTTAATGTGGGTGTATGTTACAGCCTGACTCAGGAAAGTGAACACTTTGCAGTTTAAAATTGTCTTTAAAAATGTTGTTCTGCCTGAGTACATTAGTTTTCCTTCCTTTGATGACTTGTGGTGTAGAATCGCCTTACTGGGATCCCAGATAGGGGGCGGTGAGAGTAACACTAATGTACTGTCCTGAGGTGTACACTGCCCCTGAGCACTGATCTAGGATCAGGTTCATGGAGTGGTTTTCATATTGGTTTACTTTCAGTAAACAAAAAAACTGTCTATTCAGGATCCTGACTTACCAAGGAACTAGCTCAACTTCTCCAAGTCCTTAAGGGAGTCGACAGTGGGTTAACAGCAACACTGACTGTGTCACTACCCATTATCAAGGGGCAATGCTGAAGGGCCTGTCACCAGCTGTCCTTCTACATGTGTCAGGTTCTAAATCAACAATACAGGTTTTAAATATGCACACTCTCTTGGGTAGTTCCCTCTGTCTCTTCCAATGAACTAGTCCTGAATACCTCTGACAATCTCTCTGTTTTTACTGCTCTTTCATCGTATCCAGAAAGCAATGCGTTAAGGAACTCCATATGACTCAGGAGGATCATGTAGGGTACTGTACTGAGGCAATGTGTCAGCCACAAGACTTGATTGTGTAAGATATAGATATTTATATACATGTTTTAAATGGCCAATGATGACACTGCGTCCTTTCAATGTTGAAATATGTAGTAATACTATTCAAAGGGTATAATGCAAACATAATTATAACGTTGTGTAATTATCATGATATACTCACATTGTGGGTGTGGACGTGTTTAACAAAAACACAACAAACAAACATTTCACCAACTAGGGATATTTTGTTAGTCCCAACCAGGTCAAATGCTATTTCTAGGGGGTTTAGGGTTAAGGTTCGATTTAGTGTTAGGGTTAGAATTAGGTTTAGGGTTAGGAGCTAGGGTTAGTTTAAGGGTTAGGTTTAGGTTTAGATTTTCGGGTTAAGGTTAGGGTTAAGGGTAAGGGAAAATAGGATTTCAAATGGAACTGAATTGTGTGTCCCCACAGGTTAGTTATACAAGACTGTGTGCGTGTGTGTAACTGAATGCATAACACTGATCTCTAATGGTACAGGTAACCAGTTCTGCTCCTGGCGATATCAACCAGGCAATATCAAGGTTAGGGTTAAAGTTAGAATTAGTGGTTGGAAGGTGCCATGGTTGTGTACTTCCTAGCAACCCTGCTCTCCCGTCCGGAGCCTCTGCTACCAGCCTGTGTCGTCTGGGTAACCTGAGCACCCTAAGGTGTGAAACCAGAGCACCAGATCACCGGACCAGGGTCCAAATCGATTTGACAAAAAAAGTCCAACCTCTTTGTCTCAAACCTTATTATGGGGTAGAGGCATAGAGGCACTTTCTCAGGATGCTTAATAAAACCTGAGGAAAATCAAACAGGACTCTGAATGGAAAGGTCAAATGACCACTGGTGGTAAGGAGACACTGGGCCAGGGCAATACACAACATAATATTCTAAACCCAGGTCAGCCAGCCTGTAGGCATATAGTAGGATGCTTTATGAACACCGTGTTTCCCGCTATCTATTGCTGTTCACTGGACCCTATGATTACTTGGCTACATAGCTGATGCCTGCTGGACTGTTCATTAATCACGGTACTCCATTTTGTTTATTTTGTTTATCTGTCGGCCCCAGCCTCAAACTCAGGCCACGTGTGTAGTCAACTGACTCTCTCTGTCCATTCATCGACATTTTACCTGTTGTTGTCTTAAGCTGATTAGTTGCTGTCTTACCCGTTGTTGTCTTAGCTAGCTCTCCAAATCAACACCTGTGATTACTTTATGCCTCGCTTTATGTCTCTCTCTAATGTCAATATGCCTTGTGTACTGTTGTTTAGGGTAGTTATCATTGTTTTATTTTACTGCAGAGTCCCTAGTCCCACTCAACATGCCTCAGATAGCTCTTTTTTCCCACCTCCCACACATGCGGTGACCTCACCTAGTATAACTAGTGCCTCCAGAGATGCAACCTCTCTTATCATCACTCAATGCCTGAGTTTACCTCCACTGTACCCGCACCCTACCATACCACTGTCTGTACATTATGCCCTGAATCTATCCTACCACGCTCAGAAATCTTCTCCTTCTATTCTCTGTCCCCAACGCACTAGACAACTAGTTTTGATAGCCTTCATCCCACTCTTCCTCTGTTCCTCGGGTGATGTAGAGGTTAATCCAGGCCCTGAGTGTCCCCAGGTGCTCTCTTTTGTTGACTTCTGTAACTGTAAAAGCCTTAGTTTCATGCATGTTAACATCAGAAGCCTCCTCCCTAAGTTTGTTTTACTCACTGCTTTGTTTTACTCACTCCGCCAACCATGATGTCCTTGCCGTGTCTGAATCCTGGCTTAGGAAGGCTACCAAAAATTCTGAGATTTCCAACATTTTCCATCAAGATGGAACTGCCAAAGGGGGGTGAGTTGCAATCTACTGCAGAGATAGCCTGCAAAGTTCTGTCATACTTTCCAGGGCTATGCCCAAACAGTGCTTCTAATTTTTTTTTATGAATCTCTGCAGAAATAAGTCTCTCACTGTTGCCGCCTGATATAGACCCCCCTCAGCTCCCAGCTGTGCCCTGGACACCATATGTGAATTGATTGCCCCCCACCTATATTCAGAGTTCGTTTTGTTAGGTGACCTAAACTGGGATATGATTAACACCCCGGCCGTCTTACAATCTAAGCTAGATGCCCTCAATCTCAAAAGAATTATCAAGGAACCCACCAGGTACAACCCCAAATCCGTAAGCATGGGCACCCTCATAGATATTATCCTGACCAACTTGCCCTCCAAATACACCTCTCCTATTATCATTCAGGATCTCAGCAATCACTGCCTCATTGCCTGCATCCGTAATGGGTCCGCGGTCAAACGACCACCCCTCATCCCTGTCAAACGCTCCTTAAAACACTTCTGCGAGCAGGTCTTTCTAATCGACCTGGCCCAGGTATCCTGGAAGGATATTGACCTCATCCCGTCAGTAGAGGATGCCTGGATGTTCTTTAAAAGTAATTTCCTCACCATGTTAAGTAAGCATGCCCCTTGCAAAAAACGTAGAACTAAGAACAGATATAGCTCTTGGTTCACTCCAGACCCTTGACCAGCACAAAAACATCCTGTGGCATACTGCACTAGCATCGAATAGTCCCTGCGATATGTAACTTTTCAGGGAAGTCAGGAACCAATACACACAGTCAGTTAGGAAAGCAAAGGCTATTTCTTCAAACAGAAATGTGCATCCTGTACTCCAAAAGGTTTTGGGACACTGTAAAAACACAGAGAATAAGAGCACCTCCTCCCAGCTGCCCACTGCACTGAGGCTAGGAAGCACTGTCACTACCGATAAATCGAGAATTTCAATAAGCATTTCTCCGCACCCCCTGCAGCTACTTGCCCAAGCCTCCCCAGCTTCCCCTCTCCCAAATTCAGATAGCAGATGTTTTGTAAGAGCTGCAAATCCTGGACCCATACAAATTTATTTACCTTTATTTAACTAGGCAAGTCAGTTAAGAACAAATTCTTATTTTCAATGACGGCCTAGGAACAGTGGGTTAACTGCCTGTTCAGGGGCAGAACGACAGATTTGTACCTTGTCAGCTCGGGGGGGTTGAACTTGCAACCTTCCGGTTACTAGTCCAACGCTCTAACCACTAGGCTACACTGCCGCCCCGCTGGTCTTGACAATCTGGACCCTCTCTTTCTAAAATTATCCGCCGCCATTGTTGCATCCCCTATTACTAGTCTGTTCAACCTCTCTTTCGTATCGTCCGATATTTCTAAAGATTGGAAAGCTATCGCGGTCATCCCCCTCTTCAAAGGGGGAGACACTCTAGACCCAAACTGCTACAGACCTATATCTATCCTACTCTGTCATTCTAAGGTCTTCGAAAGCCAAGATAAACAGAACACTGACCATCTCGAATCCCACCGTACCTTCTCCACTATACAATCTGGTTTCAGAGCTGGTCATGGGTGCAACTCAGCCACGCTCAAGGTCCTAAACGATATCATAACCACCATTGATAAGAGACATTACTGTGCAGCCGTATTCATCGACCTGGCCAAGGCTTTCGACTCTGTCAATCACCGTATTCTTATCGGCAGACTCAACAGCCTTGGTTTCTCAAATGACTGCCTCGACTTGTTCACCAACTACTTATCAGATAGAGTTCAGTGTGTCAAATCGGAGGGCCTGTTGTCCGGACCTCTGGCAGTCTCTATAGGGGTACCACAGAGTTCAATTCTCGGGCCGACTCTTTTCTCTGTATATACCAATGATGTCGATCTTGCTGCGGGTGATTCCTTGATCCACCTCTATGCAGACCACACCATTCTGTATGCATCTGGCTCTTCTTTGGACACTGTGTTAACAAACCTCCAAACGAGCTCAATGCCATACAACACTCCTTCCTTGGCCTCCAACTGCTCTTAAACGCTAGTAAAACTAAATGCATGCTTTTCAACCGATCGCTGCCCGCACCCGCCCGCCCGACGAGCATCACTTCTCTGGACGGTTCTGGCTTAGAATATGTGGACAACTACAAATACTTTGATGTCTGGCTAGACTGTAAACTCTCCTTCCAGACTCACATTAAGCATCTCCAATCCAAGCCTCCTTCACTCACACTGCCAACATACTTTTGTAAAACTGACTATCCTACCGATCCTCGACTTGTCATTTACAAAATAGCCTCCAACACTCTACTCAGCAAACTGGATGCAGTCTATCACAGTGCCGTTCATTTTGTCACCAAAGCCCCATATACCACCCACCACTGCGACCTGTATGCTCTCGTCGGCTGGCCCTCGCTACATATTTGTCGCCAGACCCACCGGCTCCAGGTGATCTATAAGTCTTTGCTCGGTAAAGCTCCGCCATATCTCAGCTCACCGGTCTCCATAATGACACCCACCCGTAGCACGCACTCCAGTAGGTATATCTCACTGGTCATCCTCAAAGCCAACACTTCATTTGGCCGCCTTTCCTTCCAGTTCTCTGCTGCCAATGACTGAAACGAATTGCAAAAATCGCTGAAGTTGGAGACTTATATGTCCCTCACTAACTTTAAGCATCAACTATCTGAGCAGCTTACCGATCGCTGCAGCTGTACACAGCCCATCTGTAAATAGCCCATCCATCTACCTACCTCATCCCCATATTGTTTTCATTTATTTTTTGCTATTTTGCACACCAGTATTTATACTTGCACATCATCATCTGCACATCTATCACTCCAGTTTTAAATGGCTAATTTGTAATTACTTCGCTACTATGGCCTATTTATTGTCTTACCTCCTTACGCCATTTGCACACACTGTATATAGATTGTTCTATTGTGTTATTGACTGTACTTTTGTTTATCCCATGTATAACTCTGTTTTGTTGTTTTTTGTCGCACTGCTTTGCTTTATCTGGCCAGGTCGCAGTTGTAAATTATAACTTGTTCTCAACTGGCCTACCTGGTTAAATAAAGGTGATTTTATTTTTTTATTTTTTAAGTAGGGGCTAGGTCCAGTGCTTACAAAAGGGATTTGGCCCAGGAATCCTCTACTGTAACTGGGATTTCTGGAAAACATGGTAATTTTGGGAAAGGCACCAGAATTTTGCAACCCTAGTACTGAGACAGACCTGTTATAGGACAGGTTGAGCCTGCTTGGATTTGATTGTCCACTTATAGAGGCAAGGCATGAACCTCGATACACTCCTGGGGCAGGAAAATTAAGAGGATAAAGTTATGGACACTCATAAGCACTGGAGATCAATACAGAGCTTACTGTTCGTTATTCAGACAGTATGAGTTGACTCATCATTGACAGAGGGGCTTATGCAGTGTGTGGCTGTAACTATAGAGGGATTTTATTCTACACTAAGCTCATTTAAAACTCGACTCTATTGTTATTGGCACAGGCTTTTCTTCTTATACCTTCTTAGAGAGCCCCCTGGTAATTGTAATACTGCTTAGAGCAACTCTGTTGTACTTCAAAGCAATGAGAGAAAGCATTCATATAAAGAGCAATGTATTGCAAAAAAAAGTGAATATTTTTTATTATAACTATTCAATTTTACAAAAATGTATTCCATTTACCATGAAAAAAATCTTTAGACATTATCATGACTGAAGCCTCTACTTTGATCACGTCACAACAAAAATGTGTATCATAGTACTTGATACAATCAACAGATATTATGTATTTTCCATGTGAGAACATGTATTATTTATAATTTGTCATATTCACAGAACATTTTAGAGTTGGGAGTACATGAGGAACACCCTGTCCCAATACAGTGACAAAGGCAGATTTAGGAGAAACCTCAAAACCTTCATCCCCCAACTCTCCATTTCCATGCAAGACACAGAATTCACCCCATACCCCACCAGTGGATTAACAGAAATGTACCCACCCCAGTAATGTCAGGATGTGGGTTGGTGGGGGGACTCAAGACAGTAAGGGCCTTGTCACCACACCAAGCCTGAGAAGGCCTCACCTAGCAACCATAGACGGCAACACAATAACCTTTCACACAGCCGACAGGACGTCCAAAAGGACCTTTTGAACGGAGCTCAGCTCACCCCTGTGAAGAGGCTGTGCTGCAATGCTTCATTATGAACAACCAGGCCTCTGGAGCCCTGCCAGAGGGAGGGAGGGAGGGAGGGAGGGAGGGAGGGAGGGAGGGAGGGAGGGAGGGGGAGGGAGGGAGGGGGAGGGATGGGGAGGAGAAAGATGAAGCAGTTACAGAATGTAGTAGAGGTATGGGGAAGAACAGGGATAAAAGGTGAGGAGGATGAAGGAGAAAGATGAAGAGAGGAATGGATAGGAGTAAAATGAGTAAGACGAGTAGAAGTGAGAGGGATGGAGGAGGATGGGAGGGGAGAGAGGGACAAGACACCAATGGAGGAGTGTTTCAGTTCTGTTGTCACTGTGCCAGTGGCCTTCAACTGTTTATAGTCCCCAGACCGGTAATGTCCATTTAAAATCAATGAGGAGAGACACTAATGACGTCACAAGCATGGTGGGCGGATATGATCAAAATGTATCGATGTATCGTCTGAACCGATCTCTGCCCCCCTCCCCCCTCTCTCTGCAGAAGGCGTACAACATCAACCAACAGCAGCAGCGTGTGAAAAACGGAAAGCACCAGAATGGCACAGGTACGTCTGGCCTTCTAAGTGTGATGAAACAATTTACAGGCCTGGGAAGTAAAGCCAAGCACCTCTGAGTTACCATCCTGTGTTATCAGCCTTTCCATGTACATAGAAGAGTAATGGACCTGGCCCTCCACTCACCTGTCTTCCACACACTTGGCACATTTGACTGTTTTACTGGTCTGGTTACAGTGTTTGTGTTATGCATGAATGTCCAAATCATCCAGCAAGAACCTTAAGGGTCTTACAAGAGTCTTACAATTCAGGACCTGTGCTAACATGATAAACTCTGATTGCGTCGATTTTGTGAAATAAAATGGACTATGTGGTACTCGACAGAGACTTAAGAGTCCAACTTTAAGTCAACATGTCTTGAAGAGTTTTCTTCAGAGTGCTAAAGAGATTTTTTTTTTAATCCCAATCCCATGTCTCACTTTGTTGAAAAACTAAGGATATGTTTAATGAAAAGCAATATTTATAACTGTAACAAATAAGTCAGTGAACAACTTGTCACCCAGTTATCTTTTCCATAGTGGTAAGTAACCCTCTCTTTGTCAGGAGAAAAATATCACAGTGATACTGATAACCCTATGGGTGATGGCAGGCTAGCTCATCATCTATATGTAGCCTAGCTAATGCTGTATACATTATACATCCCCTTAAAGCAGAGGCATTGGAAAAGTCATGTGGAGATGAACAGCCCAGTGTGCTCTTCCACAGTACAGCCAGCCTGTCTACTGTACTACACTCTGCTGAGTATGAAAGCACCCAGATGATTTATGGTTAATATGAGCATTGGGCCAGAGAGCTTAAACTCTCTGCTAATCCTACGAGCTATAGACCATTGAGGATCAGAGAGAGGGGGAGAGATGGAGAGAGACAGTGGGGGGGGAATAAGGAACTAGAGAGAGGGGGTAGTGAAAGAGAAAGAGAGAAAATAGTGAGAAATAATTTAAAAGAGAGAGAGTAGGGGAGAGGGAAAGGGATCATGAGTGGATAGAGGAAAAGTGAGAGAAGATTAAAAAATGTGTAAGAGAGAGCATGAGAAAGAGAGCGTGAGAGGGGGAGAGAGAATATCTAACAGCATGTTAGAGAGGGAAGGGAGAGGCAAAAGAGAGAGTAATAATATTAGAGGGAGAGTGAGAGAGCACAGAGGGGAGGGAAGGAGAGCGGGAGGGGCGGGACAGTGGAATGCCCAGGGTCATGTGACTGTTTACTCTAGCCTGGGCACAGAAGTTTAAAGGAGTGCTGCACCAGCCCTGCCTCTGACGGGCTTCTACACAGAGACATTTAGGTTTCAGAGACAGGACACACAGAGACACCCGGACAGAGAGAGAGAGACAGACACAGAGAGAGGCATGGCACAGAGAGTCACCCACAGCCACAGCCTGTTCCCTCCTGGCCAGTCTGGGAGGCCCAGGGACGTGATGGTCAAGTCAGGTAAGACCCATGCAGAGCCAGACTCCACTCTGTCACTATGGCAGAACAGCAGGGCTGACACAGAGGAATCAGCAAAAGCCAGATTTTGCAGGACAGTGTTTTATATGTTATAGACTTTATTTAGGGGAAAGGGACATTGTGCAAGTACAGAGAAGGTAGTGAGATCTGTACAGCATGTTGATAATACAACATGGTTTCGCAAGGACAGTGGGATGTATTATTGAGGTTAGCTGGTGGGAACTTTGTAGATACTATATAGATGTTGTTGTCTGTTTCTATTTATGAGGAAGAACGTGTTTCAGACAAATCTAAGAGGGTTCATTGGCAGTGCCTGGAACAGACCAACAGAGCGAAATATACTCGAAGTTGTGACGCAAAAAGCATTAGATCAGTTTCACAGAAAATCAGTTGTGGACAGTTAGCTTATATCTATGACTGATGCAATGGCACAGCAGCACAGATTGTCATGTTAACCGACAGCATAGCAATTGTAATCACCTAATCACCTAATTTGATTATTTTCTAATCCGTAATCCTTGAATAAAGTGTTTTTTTAATGTAAAAAATCTACTTTATTTAACCAGGTATGCCAGTTTAGAACAAGTTATCATTTACAAATGCGACCTGGCCAAGATTAAGCAAACCAGTGCGACAAAAACAACAGCACAGAGTTACACATAAACAAACGTACAGTCAATAAATCTATGTACAGTGTGTGCAAATGTAGACGATTAGGGAGGTAAGGCAATAAAAGGTCATTGAGGCGAAATAATTACAATTTAGCATTAACACTGGAGTGATAGATGTGCAGATGATGATGTGCAAGTAGAGATACTGGGGTGTAACAGAGAAAAAATAAATGACAATATGGGGATGAGGTAGTTGGGTGGGCTATTTACAGATGGGCTGCATAAAGGTGCAATGATCGGTAAGCTGCTCTGACAGCTGATGCTTAGTTAGTGAGGGAGATATAAGTCTCTAGCTTCAGTGATTTTTGCAATTCGTTCCAGTCATTGGCAGCAGAGAACTGGAAGGAAAGGTGGCTAAATGAGGAATTGGCTTTGGGGATGATGTTTATTTCAGATAGATTCATTTAGATAATGTCCAAGCAGAATTTTCATGTTTGTACCCTTGAGAGTCTTGGGACATTAACATGTGCTCTGTGCAGAAAAGCCTCACGTCCTCTGTCTGTCAATTGGACAGTGCTGGCCTCCTATCTGCACTTTAAACTGATCAATGGTTGTTCTGTTGTCATATATTGCTCAAACTGTATGAGACTTCCACCTTTCGCAACCTATTTTTCTGTGATTTCACTTGCAGTATCTGGATGTCTTGTTTATTTAAGTAGAATAACACTGGGTTCACCTCTGTGGTATGATGGCAGAGTTGTGATCAAGTCAAATAAACTGTACTGCCTGGCAGGCATGTTATCAGAGGGTGTGTGACCGACTGCCCTGCATGAGTATGGCAACAGTAACATACTCTACTTAAACATACACACCATGTACCTTATTCAAGCACAATGTGTCTACCGTTCTATCTGTATCACTAATTTATCTAGTGACCCTGAGTGAATAATTTGCTTAATTCAACTCTACAGTCACAATTCTAAGTAGCGTACTATATGATTCTGATGGCCTGTCTGGTTAGGCATAACATCCGTCATCCTTGGCTGCTGCTGATACGAGGTTAGGCCCCTGCCTTTTTTAATGATAATGACTTCATGGAGCCTCAGTCTGAATTTCATGGTGTGTCGTCAATCTGTATTCAAAGTGTATTCTGGGAAAACAACTCTCCCACCCTACCCCGTGGGAGCCTGCGTTGCCACGACGACAACCAGTGTTCTGTTTGTATACAATCTGAGAACTCTTTCGTCTGATTTTTCCTCCCAAGGTGCGTAGCGTCATAACTAATAAATTCCCTACCCAAGCCATTTGCACGCACTTCCTAGAATACCAGGGAAGTAAATCTCACTGAAAAACATTAGAATGTGCCTTGGTTGAAAGTCATAAGGAAATAATTGATTGACAGGCCAACCTATTTCACCTTTATTTCCTAAAGAAATGTATAATCAAACAATGTGTAGCCTGCTTTCACTACAATAACCACTTACTCAGGATAACATAACTTAGTGACAAAAAAAAAGCATTTAAAAGAACAAACAGCGACTCAAACTACATTGCCATAAAATGGTTTGCTGTAGAATGTGGGAGGATGGGGACTGAAAGGGCTCATGTTTCTCTAGCCACTGTAGCCTGAGCCTGCTCTCCTGCCACAGACACCAAGAGGAAAATAGTATTTCCCATGCTCTTCGAGGGTTTTCAGAGAACCCTCCCAATGCAACTGGATGATGGACTCAGGGCACAGAGGTACAATTAACTTACCCAGGGTGCATTGAGATGACATCTAACTTGGTCTAAATGTCAAATCAATACAACCACTGTCAGGATTACATGATTGAAGAACTACTGAATTCACCCACGTGTCCGTCTCCCACGTGACACTCTGCATCTCGCTCTTGTTCTTTTGAGAGTCTTGTCTATTTTACACACACACACACACACACAATACATACACAGTACACCCATAGAGAGCACATTCCTCTCACTGTATGAGTGGTTGTGTAGAGATGTGTAGAGATCCAGCAGAGAATTGGAGTACAGTAAGCTTCTTTAGAAATCGCTACTGCTTTAGAAACAGCCAGAGGTGGGACCAAGTCATTATTCCTCGAGTCAGAAGCAAGTCTTAAGTCACAAGGTCTGAGTCTCAAGTTGAGTCCCAGGTGGTGAAGGTAGGAAACAACACCTCCACTTTGCTGAACCCCACAAGGGTGCGTGCTCAGCCCCCTCCTGTACTCCCTGTTCACCCATGACTGCGTGGCCATGCATGCCTCCAACTCAATCATCAAGTTTGCAGACAACACATTGTCAGTGATCAGGCCTACCACTGTTGTGTCATTGGCAAACTTAATGATGGTGTCGGAGTTGTGTTTGGCCATGCAGTCATGGGTGAACAGGGAGTACACGAGGTGACTGATCACGCACCCCTGAGGGGCCCCCGTGTTGAGGATCAGCATGGCAGATGTGTTGTTACCTACCCTTACCACCTGGCAGTGGCCCGTCAGGAAGTCCAGGATCCAGTTGCAGAGGGAGGTGTTTAGTCCCGGGGTCCTTTGAGCTTTGAGGGAACAATGGTGTTGAACGCTGAGCTGTAGACAATGAAGAGCATTATCACATAGGTGTTCCTTTTGTCCAGGTGGGAAAGGTGCATGTGGAGTGCAATAGAGATTGTGTCATCTGTGGATCTGTTTGGGTTGTATGCAAATTGGAGTAGGTCTAGGGTTTGGGGATAATGGTGTTGATGCGAGCCATGACCAGCCTTTCAAAGCACTTCATGACTACATACGTTAGTGCTACGGGTCGATAGTCATTTAGGCAGGCTACCTTGGTGTCCTTTGGCACAGGGACTATGGTGGTCTGCTTGAAACATGTTGGTATTAAAGACTCATTCAGGGACAGGTTGAAAATGTCAGTGAAGACACTTGCCAGTTGGTCAGCACATGCTCAGAGTACACGTCCTGGTAATCTACCTAGCACTGTGGCCTTGTGAATGTTGACCTGTTTAAAGATCTTACTCACATTGGCTACAGAGAGCATAATCACACAGTCGTCTGGAACAGCTGGTGCTCTCATGCATGTTTCAGCGTTGCATGACTCGAAGCACGCATAAAAGTCCTTTAGCTTGTCTGGTAGGCTCGTGCCACTAGGCAGCTCACTGTGAATCCCTTTGTAGTCCGTAAAAGTTTGCAAGCCCTGCCACATCCGATGAGCGTCGGAGCCGGTGTAGTAGGATTCAATCTTAGTCCTGTATTGACGTTTTGCCTGTTTGATGGTTCGTTGGAGGGATTCCTTATAAGCATCCAGGTTAGAGTCTCGCACCTTGAAAGAGGCAGCTCTACCCTTTAGCTCAGTGTGGATGTTGCTTGTTATCCATGGCTTCTGGTTGGGGTATGTACGTATGGTCACCGTGGGGACGGCGTCATCAATGCATTTATTGATGAAGCCTGTGACTGATGTGGTGTACTCCTAAATGTCATCGGAAAAATCTGTGCTTGCAAAACAGTCCTGTAGCTTAGCATCTGCGTCATCTGACCACTTACGTATTGAGCGAGTCACTGGTACTTCCTGCTTTAGTGTTTGCTAGTAAGCAGGAATCAGGAGGATAGAGTGATGGTAAAAAATAATTGGCAAATGGAGGGCAAGGGAGAGCTTTGTACGTGTCTCTGTGTGTGGAGTTAAGGTGGACTAGAGTTTCTTTTCCTCTGGTTGCATAAAAATATAGATGAAAACAATCTTGGTAAATAGTATGGTCTACAGCTTATCATGAGATACTCATGTGAGCAAAACCTCAAGACTTCATTAATATTAGATATCGTGCACAAGCTGTAATTGACAAATAGACACAGACGCCACCCTTCGTCTTACCAGAGGCAGCTGTTCTATCTTGCCAATGCATGGAAAATCCTACCACACTGTCGTCATTCAGCGACGACTCTGTAAAAAATAAGATATTACAGTTTTTAATGTCCTGTTGGTAGGATAGTCTTGATCGGTGCTCATCCAGTTTATTATCCAATGATTGCACGTTGGCTAATAGGACTGATGGTAGAGGCGGGTTACACACTCGCCGTCGGATTCTTACAAGGCCTCCCGACCTATGACCCCTATATCTCTGTCTCTTCTTCATGGGGATTTGGGTCTTGTCCGGTGTCTGAAGTAAATCCTTTGCGTCTGACTCGTTAAAGAAAGAATCGTCGTACCAGTATGAGGTGAGTAAGATATCCAGAATCTATTTTTGGTCATACGAGACAGTGGCAGAAACATTATGTACAAAATGAGTTACGAATAACGCGAAGAGACACAAACAATAGCACAATTGGTTAGGAGCCCATAAAACGGCAGCCATCTCCTCTGGCGCCATTATATCAATTACAACCAATAAACTGGTTCTACAATGTAAAAGGTAATTTACAGATCCTTTGTTACATTAGTACATTCATCTTAATCAGACATAATGATTATTAATGATACTTCACACGTACATGGAACAATCATTTTCTCTTAGTCAACATTCTGACTGCAAAGCGTGGAGGGCAGGCCACGTAGCCTATTTCTATACCCACTGAGGTGCACGCGCTCCTATTACGCACAAACATGAATGACAAGCGACATAGGACACAGACACACGGAACTCCGATATTACCCGGAAAATATGAACAAAGGAAACCATACATTGAGTTAAATAAACATAACTTCTACATGAGTCTTGTGAACGTTCATGTGCACAATAAACGTTACGCCCACTCAGTGGGTAAGAAATGGTTGGCTAAATTCAAATGTATTGTTGGTCTATCAAACATGAAACATAAATGTCTACGTGTTGCAATGCAAGGCATAGGGATGGAATGTTGAAACGCTATAAATTATTGTAGTATTAGATGGAATACAGATTTATCACATAGGGCCGATGCAAACGTGTGAAAGCAAGAACACACATTTCAACAAGAGAAAAATAGCACTCCCCATTGGCGCGAGTTTGGAGTGCGCAAGTGAAGAGCCGTGCCTATGATGCGTCTTCGCCACAGTAATAATTCATTTTAAACAAATTCCAAATGCAAGCTTCATAAATACAAAATAAAATTATAATACCAGTAGGCCTATATTAGTCATTGTTGCCACATTGCTGATGAGGTTGCGAACTAAAAAGTTAATATTCTTGAATACCAAACCATTTTTGGAGCTGCAAATGTATTTATTACGGGACTAGCCAATCTGTTGCAGGTTTTTTTGCAAGGGCGATGCTGCGGATTCAGTCTCTGGCTGCATGCAGAGTAATCCAACTAGACTCTGTGCCACAAAATGAGTGACAAAACATTACAAAACCTGGCCAGATAAGTTCAAGTCATCAGTCTCAAGTCAATGTCGAGTCCTGAGTCTTGAGGCTCCGAGTCCAAGTAAAGTCTCATGTTATTTTATTTTCATCAAATTTGTGACTCTGGAAACCGCTCCCTCCATTTACCACCAAGGCTCACTATAAAAGGCATCTGTGATTACAGCGAGTTTGCATTGCTGGACCAGCACTCATAAAAAACAATGACTCTGGTTTTCTCTTTCTGTATGTCTCTCTTTTTATTAATTTCCATGTATACCTCCCTCCTTTCCTGTGTTGCTCACTTACTTTCTATGAATTTGTTTATCCCATCTCTCTCCCTACTGTACTTCCCTCTCACTCAGCTCTTTGTGTACTGCTCTCTTTCTTTTGATTACTACATCTCTCATCTTCTCCTTCTCTCTATTGCTTTCTCTCTTTCTATTACTTTCTATCTTTCCCTCTCGGTGAATTGCATTTTACTTGTGCTCTCCCTCTCATCTCTGTAGACTGACAGGCCCACACTGTTCAGTGACTAATAATGCCCTTATAATCCTCAGACAAACAGGACCGCCTAGGTCATATACTTCTGCTGTTGTTCCTTACAAGTTACTGGAGGTTACTGCACTGTACACATGTAACGGTTGTCTTCGTCGTCTGACGACGAGTATGAAATATCAGACCAACGTGCAGCGTGGTATCTGTTCATGATGTTTATTACTGAACACTGAAATACAAAATAACAACGTAAAAAAAACGAAACAGCTCTGTCAGGTGCAAAACACAGGTGGGAAAAGGCTACCTAAGTATGATACTCAATCAGAGACAACGAACGACACCTGCCTCTGATTGAGAACCATACTAGGCCAAACACGTATAAAATATAACATAGAAAAAAGAACATAGACAACCCAATCACCCAACATCAGTGACCGACCTCGCTAATGCTGTTGTGGCTGAATGGAAGCAACAATGTTCAAACATCTAGTGGAAAGCCTTCCCAGAAGAGTGGAGGCTGATATAGCAGCAAAGGGGGTCCAACTAAATATTAATGCCTATGATTTTGGAATGAGATGTTCGACAAGCAGGTGATCACATACTTTTGGTAATTGAGTGTATCTGTGTATGTTCTGATGGGACGATTTATATCCTAACAATGGAACCAACATTCTATGAATGATTCTATAACTTCCATTGAGAGCACTGGAGAGTGACTAAATCCCATGCACTTCCCATGTCACTTAGGTTTGAGTTTTAGTCACCCCACCTTTATGAAGTAATTTAAAATAAAATAAAAAGTCAAAGCTCGGTGAACCTGGCATTCCCTCTGGGGTTTGCTTGTGTGTACAGTCGTGACCAAAAGGTTTGAGAATGACACAAATATTAATTTCCACAAAGTTTGCTGTTTCAGTGTCTTTAGATATTTTTGTCAGATGTTACTATGGAATACTGAAGTATAATTACAAGCATTTCATAAGATTCAAAGGCTTTTATTGACAATTACATGAAGTTGATGCAAAGAGTCAATATTTGCAGTGTTGACCATTATTTTTCAAGACATCTGCAATCTGCCCTGGCATGCTGAAAATTAACTTCTGTGGCAACCCATTCTTGGATAATCAATGCTTGGAGTTTGTCAGAATTGGTGGGTTTTTGTTTGTCCACCCGCCTTGAGGATTGACCACAAGTTCTCAATGGGATTAACTTTTTATGGCTGCAGGGGCAGTATTGAGTAGCTTGGATGAAAGGTGCCCATATCAAACGGCCTGCTCCTCAGTCATAGTTGCTAATATTTGCATATTATTATTAGTATTGGATAGAAAACACTCTTACGTTACTAAAACTGTTTGAATTATGTCTGTGAGTATAACAGAACTCATATAGCAGGCAGGAGGTGGCAGATTTTCAACCAAGGTCTCATTGAAATTACAGCGAGATATGGATGAGTTTTCATTTCCTACGCCTTCCACTAGATGTCAGCAGTCAATAGAACTTTGTCTGATGACTCTAATGTGAAGGGGGGTCAATTGACACAGGAAATAGTCACCACAGCCATGAGTGGACCATGCTTTCACCAGGTGCGTTCACAGGGGAAGGACTTGCATTCCACCGCTCATCTAAAGTAATTCTAATTCTCCGGTTGGAACGTTATTCAAAATATATGTAAACAACATTCTGAAGATTGATTCAGTACATTGTTTGACATGTTTCTACTGACAGTTACGGAACTTTTGGACATTTCGTCATGTTATAGTGGACGCGCTTTGTGACTTTGGAATTGTTTACCAAAAGCGCTAACTAAAGTAGCTAATTGGACATAAATAACGGACATTTTCGAACAAATCAAGCATTTATTGTGGACCTGGGATTTCTAGGACTGCATTCTGATGAAGTTCCTCAAACGTAAGGAAACATTTATCATGTATTTTCTGGTTTCTGTTGTCTCCAACATGGAGGCTAATTTGGCTACTGTTCTGAGCGCCGTCTCAGATTATTGCATGTGTTGCTTTTTCCATAAACTTTTTTTGAAATCTGACACAGCGGTTGCATTATTAAGGAGAGGTATATCTATAATTCCATGTGTATAACTTGTTTTATCATCACCATTTATGATGAGTATTTCTGTTGAAACGATGTGGCTATGCAAAATCACTTGATGTTTTTGGAACTAGTGAATCTAACGCGCCAATGTAAACTCAGATGTTTTGATATAAATATGAACTTTATCAAACAACACATGCATGTATTGCGTAACATGACGTCCTATGAGTGTCTTCTGATGAAGATAAATCAAGGTTAGTGATTCATTTTATCTTTATTTATGCTTTTTGTGAATGCTTGGTTGGGTGGAGACCTAACATAATCGTTTGTAGTGCTTTCGCTGAAAAGGACACTTGGGTTGGATTAACAACGAGAATAGCTTTAATTAAAATGATATAAGACACTTATGTTTTTGGAATTGTAATTACGAGATTTCTGTGGTTTGAATTTGGCGCCCTCTATTTTCACTGGTAGTTGTCATATCGATCCCGATATCGGGATTGCAGCCATAACAAGTTAAGGTCTGGGGAGTTTCCTGGCCATGGACACAAAATAGCGATGTTTTGTTCCCCGAGTCATTTAGTTATCACTTTTGCCTTATGGCAAGGTGCTCCATCATGCTGGAAAAGGCATTGTTCATCACCAAACTATTCCTGGATGGTTGGGAGAAGTTGCTCTCGGAGGATGTGTTGGTACCATTCTTTATTCATGGCTGTGTTCTTAGGTAAAATTGTGAGTGAGCTCACTGCCTTGGCTGAGAAGCAACCCCAAACATGAATGGTCTCAGGATGCCTTACTGTTGGCATGACACAGGACTGATGGTAGCGCTCACCTTGTCTTCTCCGGACACGCTTTTTCCTGATGCCTCAAACAATCGGAAAGGGGATTCATCAGAGAAAATGACTTTACCGCAGTCCTCAGCAGTCCAATCCCTGTACCTTTTGCAGAATATCAGTCTGTCCCTGATGTTTTTCCTGGAGAGAAGTGGCTTCTTTGCTGCCCTTCTTGACACCAGGCCATCCTCCAAAAGTCTTTGCCTCACTGTGCGTGCAGATGCACTCACACCTGCCTGCTGCCATTCCTGAGCAAGCTCTGTACTGGTGGTGCCCCGATCCTGCAGCTGAATCAACTTTAGGAGACGGTCCTGGCGCTTGCTGGACTTTCTTAGGCTCCCTGAAGCCTTCTTCACAACAATTGAACCGCTCTCCTTGAAGATCTTGATGATCCGATAAATGATTGATTTAGGTGCAATCTTACTGGCAGCAATATCCTTGTTTGTGAAGCCCTTTTTGCGAAAAGCAATGATGATGGCACGTGTTTCCTTGCAGGCAACCATGGTTGACAGAGGAAGAACAATGATTCCAAGTAGCACCCTCCTTTTGAAGCTTCCAGTCTGTTATTCGAACTCAATCAACATGACAGACTGATCTCCAGCCTTGTCCTCGTCAACACTCACACCTGTGTTAACGAGAGAATCACTGACATGATGTCAGCGGGTCCTTTTGTGGCAGGGCTGAATTGCAGTGGAAATATTTTGGGGGGATTCAGTTCATTTGCAAAGCAAATAAGGACTTTGAAATTAATTGCAATTCATCTGATCACTCTTCATAACATTCTGGAGAATATGCAAATTGCCACCATACAAACTGAGGCAGCAGACTGTGAAAATTAATATTTGTGTCATTCTCAAAACTTTTGGCCGCGACTGTTTGTTTAACAGTTAGCGAAGAGGGTGTAAACTAGCGTTTCAGCATCTCAACCCACAGCTCCAAAGAGCCCAAACAGAGCCAAGTGCCTTGCGGATTACCTGCCGTTGCTCAGCTGTTGCTAATGTGTGCCAATCAGCAGGAATATTTTCCCATCTCCTGTTCTGTGGATGCAGCGGCTATTGCCGCTTTATGGGAATGTGGAACCTATGGCCACCTTCCTGTTTCCCTCGCTCAAGCCTCAATTGCTAGTATGTGATTACCCTGTTTCCCTTCGCAATCACTAACACTGGTATCTTTCTCTGTTCATTCATCCTGTCCCACCCTCTCTTCTACTCTCTGTCCTACAGCATCGGCCTATGCGAACCTGCAGTGGGAGCAGCAGCCCAGGCAGGATGGGAGCCACCCACCTCAGGACTACCCTCACAGGGACCAGCCCCCAGTGGCTGGCTACATCCCCCAACCCAATTACATGGAGGGAGATCATGATCTCATCAAGCCCAAAAAGCTCCTTAATCCAGTGAAAGCCTCCAAAAGCCACCAGGACCTCCAACGAGAGCTGCTAATGAGCCAGAAAAGGTACAGCTCCCACCCAACAGAGTCCCATACAAAATCTTGTATGAGACAGCTGATTGAGATTATTATCCAGCAATGTAGCTATCAGTGTTTTCCAGCTCTTCTGTGTCTACATCTGTGTGTACACACAGGTCAACCTGACAAGGCATTCAGCATTCTAAGCCAAGCCCTCTGTAATGTTTTGCATCACTAATACTAATTTTGTATGAGATGGATTTTCCTACAGTAATGTCCCATTACAGATCCATATGATGACATTAAAGACACATACCCATATCAAGGCATTACAGAAATAAAGAGATCCAGGATTACTCATAATCACTATATGTACCTAAACATGTACGGATTTACATAAAAGGAGAAGTACATTCTCAAACATAGACATCATTAGTCACGAAAGGTCAGATGACAACTGATCGTAATATTACAATGGTGTAATCCCACTTCTCAATTATATAAGCCAAAGGTACTTTATTGTAACAACATAACAAACAGAAAGGATTGGATTTAAAAAGGGTCATAATGATTGAAACAAAGTGTTACAGCATAGGCAACATTCCCATTTCCCCTCTCTCCCTCTCCTGACTAGAACCCCATAAACTGCCCCTCCAAAATGATTTCTGAAAGGGGTCCTGGAGATCCACTCACAACATATGCTAGTAACTACACTTAAAAGTTCCCAAAATGTTTTGTTCGCAGGAGGCAGGATATTTTCAACATGCCAGGTTGGGTACACTCTTATAAAAAAGGGTTCCAAAGGGGTTATTCAGAAAACCCTTTTTGTTTCAAGGTAGAACCCATTTTGCTACCTATAACCAAAAATGGTTCTTCAAAGGGTTCTCCTATGGGGACAGATGAATAACCCTTTAAGGTATTAGATAGTACCTTTTTTCTAAAAGAGTTTGGGGGAGATGGGTGTTAATCTCCCCCACCCACTATTTAAAGGGTCTCAAATAGGAATTCTAAATGACTACAGAGAATCAGCTGTGTTTGGATCTTGGGATGAAAAAAATGAAACGAGTTTTGCTTGAAAAACTAAAAAAGCGACAATAGTTCTGTTTGTTCATCTTGAGATGCCGTAGCCAGTATACACTTCCTCAAAATAGGCAGAATTAATTAAAAAATAACTAAAGAAATCTGCCAATAATTTAGACGTTATTGCAGAGGAGATCATAGTTGCGCAATTTTACATTAAGATGTTTGTTGCAGTAATTCTCTAGTGAAATATGCATAAAAGGAGTCTATCATTGTATGACAACAAACACTTCATTGAAGAATCCCTGATGTTGACCAATGACCGACGAAGGGGCAAGGACAATTTTTGTGTGCACGAGCAGCCCAAAAAAACCTTGCCGAAGACCAAAACGGACAAAAACGTCTTAAAATGTTGTCATAATATGCACGAACTTGCCTTATGGCATATAAAATAGCGACTAACCAAACAGAGCAGTGTTTTCTCTCCATTGAAACCTGTCGTCTGTCTCTCTCTTTCTCTCAACATTCAGATCTCTTTAATTAGCAGGCCAATTAGAAGCTAGTTGTTGCTAGGTGACAACCCCTCAAGACACTGTCCCAATCACTGAGTTGTTTGGAACTGGGCAAATCCCCATGGCTCAAGCACTCCAACCATCCCTTGGGGGACAGTGGGAACTCAAGCCTTTAACTTCTTATGGCTGCAGGGGCAGTATTGAGTAGCTTGGATGAAAGGTGTCCAGAGGTACCCAGAGTAAACGGCCTGCTCCTCAGTCCCAGTTACTAATATATGCATATTATTATTGGTAGTGGATAGAAAACACTCTGACGTTTCTAAAACTGTTTGAATGATGTCTGTGAGTATAACAGAACTCATATTGCAGGCAAAAACCTGAGAAGAAATCCAAACAGGAAGTGGGAAATCTGAGGTCGGTCGATTTTCAACCCAGCCCCTGTTGAATACACAGTGGGATATTGGTTATGTTGCACTTCCTAAGGCTTCCACTAGATGTCAACCGTCTTTAGAAAATTGAATGAGGCTTCTACTGTGATGTGGAGCCGGATGGGAGCTGTTTGAGTCAGTGGTCTGGCAGAGAGCCAGGTCCTGGTCACGCGCATTTCACATGATAGCAGGTGATAGCGACCTGCATTCCATTGCATTTCTACAGACAATGGGATTCTCCAGTTTGAACATTATTGAAGATTTATGATAACGATATCCTAAAGATTGATTCTATACTAAGTTTGACAAGTTTATTCAACCTGTAATATAACTTTTGAATCTTTCGTCCGACGTTCGGCTGGACCTGCACAACCTTTTGGATTTGTGTACTAAACACGCTAACAAAAGTAGCTACTTGGCAATAAATTATGGGCATTATCGAACAAAACAAACATTTATTGTGGAACTAGGATTCCTGGGAGTGCATTCTGATGAAGACCATCAAACGTAAGGGAATATTTCTAATGTTATTTCTGATTTCTGTTGACTCCAACATGGCAGATCATTTTTTTTCTGAGCGCCGTCTCAGATTATTGCATGGTTTGCTTTTCCGTAAAGTTTCTTTGAAATCTGACACAGCGGTTGCATTGAGAGGTATATCTATATTTCCATGTCTAACAATTGTATTTATCAACATTTATAATGAGTATTTCTGTAAAATGATGTGGCTCTCTGCAATATCACCGGATGTTTTTGGAACTAGTGAACGTAATGCACCAATGTATACTGAGATTTGTTTTATATAAATATGAACTTAATCAAACAAAACATACATGTATTGTGTAACATGAAGTCCTATGAGTGTCATCTGATGAAGATCATCAAAGGTTATTGATTAATTTTATCTCTATTTGTGCTTTTTGTGACTCCTCTCTTTGGCTGGAAAAATGGCTGAATTTTTCTGTGAGTTGGTGGTGACCTAACATAATCGTTTGTGGTGCTTTCGCTGTAAAGACTTTTTGAAATCGGACACTGTGATTACCTTTAAAACGGTATAAGATACATGAATGTTTGAGGAATTTTAATTATGAAATTCCTGTTGTTTTCAATTTGGCGCCCTGCACTTTCACTGGCTGCTGTCATATCAATCCCGTTAACGGGATTGCAGCCCTAAGAAGTTTTTAAGAGAGCGTGCAAGAGGGCCTTTTATGCCCCTCCAGCCCTGCTGTTTTCTAGTGTTCCTCTTGTTTGTTTCATTATGCAGTTGGATTTGTATTTATAGTCATGGTATTCACTGATCATAAACATGAATCCAAACCTTTTCCAACATGCAAGAAGAATACAATTATATTATATAATTATACAAATATAATATATAATGGCCCGGAAACCCCATTCCCAGGAAGATAGAATGCAGTGCATAACAGTGACATACCTCCCCTATCTGCTCTTCTCTTTCTGTAATCAATCTACAGTATGTTAATTAATTTTCATGGTGTATCTGAACTTGATTACACTGTAGGTAGTCTGTTAATCAATCAGGTACTAAATAGGTTAGAATAACAACATCATCATACAGGAGAGCCAGACCAATCGTTTATAGCCCACTAGTCTAGTAATACATAATTCACTCTAAAGGAAATCTGTTAAAGAAAGGACATGCATGTCTCACCTGCAGCCTCTATTCTAGTAATATGACCATTATTAAATATGTCCACCGTCCAGTGTTGATATGACAGAGAGAGGAAAAACCAGTACACTAAACATGGAGTGTTCTTAGAGTGAGAAATTGGAAGAATATAAAAACATAGAAATTAATTGATAAATGTAGCAGGAATTTCCGGTCTAACATACAGTATTCCATATATGTGCTTGGGGCTATGTAAGGTTATCTTTCACTGAGCCTGCTTTGGTGCTTCTGTCAATGTTCATCTAGAACAAACAGACACCACATCGAGGGACCCATTTGGCCGTGATCAGCAGATTATTATATTTCCCTTGAGATGCACACACATGCATTAGCGTCTGCTTTTCTACAGGCAGGCAGGCAGGCAGATACTCAGAGGTAAGCTGGCATGGCACCATACTTTCAATTAAGCATTTATCTGCAGGGCTTGGGTTGGCACTGCTACTGGTGCTAAGAGGGGTATGGCTGTGAGAGTCAAAGCCCAGAAGAGGCAATCTGTGTTGGGCACCATGACAGAGAGAGCCCTAACAACGCTGGGAGATAAGCCACACCACAGAGGTGGGGGTGCAGGAATTAGGTCATCAAACTGAACAGTCTCTCTTTCTAACTGATTGGTCTCCACTCTCTTTTCTCTGATTGCTTTTTCTCTCCTCTCATTCGCTCTCTCGCTGTAGATAAAGGCTTTTTATATCATTGAGTGGCATTGATGGCTGGGAGATCTGAGGGGGCGGATAGAAGAGAAAAGAGGGACTAAAAAGCATTGACAACAACACACAGAGAGAAAAAACATGTTTGGGTTCAAATGTCACTCCAGTTCACAATGCTGCGTAGCTAGGAAGGAAACAGGAGCCTATCTATAGATTTCTAAGCAGTGAGGAGGTATAGAGGAGTCAGTGGTCCCAGGGTCATGAGTATAGACAACAGAAACCAGAAAGTAATATAGTGGGCTCAGATATCAGCCCTTTTAATGTGCTATGCTTGTCCTGTGGTTGGCCAGCGAACTATACCTTCCATAGATTTCTTGGGGAAAATAGATTGTAGTCAATACTGGTAGTGTGTTCATTTCATAAACAGGCTGCTGCTATACACAGCAGTCTAGTAGTGTGTGCATGAGAGTGTGCGTGTGCGTGTGTGCGTTTAGACACTACTGCACTGTTGGAGCTAGCATTTCGCTACGCCCGCAATAACATCTGCTAAATATGTGTATGTGACCAATAAAATGTGATTTGATTTTTATTTGTTTTGTGTGCAGAGAAGCGGGTGAATGCTGATGAACACAGAATCACTCTATTTTAATCACCTCCATGTTTGTTTGTGTACACCTCTCCGACTTATTCGATGAGCACAGACAAAATTAATGAAAACACTAATCACACCTCCCATAGCAGCCCTCCCTCTATCTGCCACGTAATACAAACCTGTGACTGCACCTCCCTAAGGAAGAAGAAGGCACTACATTGATTTAATTAGCCGTCTCACAGAGGAGAGCTGAGAGGAGGATTGCCAAGAGTCCCACTGTTTTGATTTACATTTGGTTGAGTTGTCAACTAACATGAGTTAAAAGTGAAACCAACCAAAATGTCACCATGTCATTGGATTTAGGTTCAAAGTTAAATCCACCTAAAAGTTGGATTTAGGTGGATTTTTTCAAATCCAATACGTTTTTCACATTGATTCAACGTAATCACGTATTTTGGGGTGAAATGACGTGGAAACAACATGGATTCAACCAGTTTTTGCCCAGTGGAGAGTTCAACACCTATCTTATCCTGAGTGTAATAGCTTGTCACTCTGAAGTTAGCTGATGTGAGATATTGAGGGTAGAGATTGAATGTATTCTTTATCAGTTTTAGAGGCCACGTGCAGTGATTGAGTAAATTCAAAGCATATTAACAATTGAGAAGGATGTTTTTTTTGCCATCCTGATAGAATAAAGGTCCCACAAAGACTCCTGTTGGCTTTTTCTATCTAATGTGAAAAGAGGCTGCCAATCTAAATGGATTGGCATCACCATAGAGATTCAGAGACACACACAAAAACACAGCTCGTGGATCACCAGTCCCTAGCCCGCTCATGTTAGCACTACAGGAGCCTTTATCAGCAGGTAATTTCGCTTTAGGCTACTTCTACGCAATTGTTGTTTCCTAAACTGCAACTTAATCCTTTCACGTTTGGTTGTATCAATGGGTGAGGACAGGATATCAGATGACAGAGCAAAATCAGAATTTAGCATTTGGCATGATAAGAGTGACCTCTGCTGGAGACAAGATGAAAACATTGAAGTTAAATTCAAATGCATATGACCTTAGTAAATACCTTCTGTCCCGCCGGCTCATAGGGGTGGCGTTGTTGGTGTGGAGTCTAAGCCGGAGCTGCAGCAAGTGTTAGAGGCCAGGAAGAGGGAAAAAGTGATAAAGCAGAGGAAGGAAGAAGATGAGGCCAGAAAGAAGATCTCTCCTCTGGAACAAGAGCTCCTCAAGAGGAAGGATAAGCTAGAAGTGGTAGGAATCATCAATCGGTCAATACAATTATATTGCTATAGAACATTTTACAAAGGCATCAGTCACAAATTGATTGAATAAACTCCCTTTTGTTTCTGATACAGTTGGAGAAGGAGCAGGAAAAACAAGAGGAGACAGTGAAAGCCCCAGAGTTTGTCAAGGTCAAGGAGAACTTGAGACGTACGTCCTTTCACAGTAATGGAGAGAAAGAGGTGTAGAGACCAACCGGTCCAGGTATACAATTTAGTTGGAATCTGCTGGAGTTTGCACGCATGTGTGTGTTATACGTGTGAATGGACAAAGAACTGCTGTGATGTGCTCCTCTGACTGCACAACTCAGACAACAGCAAGGAACTTCTACCTGTTACAAGGACTGGTCGACAAGCCATGACACAATGCCTTCACTATCCTCCTCAGAGCAGAGACACAGAGAGAGACAGAGAAGGACGGTTGACTCTGCATTGGGCTACTGTTACAGTCAGTAACATAGGCCAAACTATAGCTGTGACATCTCAATCCAGAGTAACTGGCATGAGTGTGAGGGTCAAAGAGGGGAGCAGCTATTCACTAGTGGACATAGTGTTCCGTATTGCAACGACTCTAGAAATAAAGCCAAAGTGGGTGTTCTTCTACAGTGTCACAGCAGTGGCTTCTTTTCATTTTAAGCTGTGTATATCCAAGAGTCATTCTCTAGGATACAGTATAAAAAGCACACTGTACCTGCACATACAATCAATAATAGTGTTAACAGGAAACAATCTAATTAACTTAATGGCACATTCAAAATCTTCTCATGCAATTTAAGGTCACGCATCTCAATGTGAATTCTCTCACAGAGAAAGTTCCTATCCCTAACAGTGCCTTCCTAGTTGCATGTCATCATAATCCAAAAGTTCAAAACAAGAAAAGCTATCATTATGAAACTGTATACTATCAATCATTTAATGTCACCTGGGCATCATATAGAGTACTGTATGTAGGTGAATGTGAGTGTTGGTGTGATTTTGAAGAGACACAAGAGGCACAGATATTTATATTACCTCCAACCCCATCTCACCTTTTTTTTTCGGAACATTTACATGTTTTGGAAAGTGATATTTATGTTTTGTGCGAAAGGTGTGAGACAAGGTAGATATTCTCACATTTGTAATTCTATCACAGCTATTTTTAAATAATATTATGTAGCGATACACAATTAAATGCAATCAGTTGAATAATTTTATTTAAAAACGGCACTTTAGAAAATTAAATGATGTATCTGAATATGTATTTTAGTGATCAAATATGTATTAGTCATTTTTTAAATAATGTCTTCTTAAAATCCAATGATTAAGTTTGAATTTGTTTTTAACCTGATTGCGTATATTTGTATTTTTGTGTTTTTTTACACCACATATTGTTCTCTGTCTTTACTGACTCCTGAACCACTTACAATGTTTAATGGTATAAAACTGTACATGATATAAACATGAAGACATTACTTCTCGTTTATTTTTCAGTCTCTTCATTGCATAAAAGTACGAATCTATTAATGTATGATTATTTCAACAGCTTTAATAACAGCAATATGATTGTTATGAATAACAATAAAATATCAAATTACTACATATCTGAGAAGGGAGGTACAAAGGGCTTAAGTAAGATTGCTTTTCTTTCTAAGGAAATAAATAAAGGACTAACACTGCATTGATAGTAGCACTGTGACCATTAATTTGGCTGGAGAATGTCTAGACTCATTGGTAGTTTATTGAATGCTGTTGAAGAAGAGATTCATATTTGGTGAGCTACATTAGAGAGACAAACACACCACTGATCCAGCCTTCTACCATCATGGCTGAAAGTTCTAGAAAACAAAGTTCCATCAGTAAGTTCGCAACAGTGTATCGAGTTTAGTGTCCTTATTGGGTCAATTTAGGCAGAGCCAGGAAGCTGTCTCTTGTGCCAAACATCCAGAACACAGGGCACTCACTACAGTGCCACTTCCCATGGAATGTTACAAACCAGAAAGTAAGATGCTGAGCAACATCGTCAAGGCTGGAATTCTGGACCGGTGACACCTGAACAGGTAAACAAGCCAAAGCCTGGGAGAGAGTGAGTGGCAACTCTGCTAAGCCTTCATTAAGATAGGAAGATTGTGGCAGTACAGAGTACATTGTCACTGAAATTCTAAAGATGTGTCTGTCTGTGACATTTTTGTATCGGTTTGAGCCCTCAATGTAATATCCCAACTTTGACCAACCATGCAAATTCTCCAAGGTATCCAATGGAATGGTTTCATGAGAGTAGGATTTTTGCCCTGAGAGAATAGTGAAATGCACGAGAGAATGATTCAGAATCAGTCCCTGACCTAAGAATACTTGATGGCTATGAGTAATACAGACAGAATATCTTGTTTGAAAATTATTTTTATGGTGATTTTTTAAATTATGCTAATTATATTTCCGCGGGGGTGAGGACATTGACTCTAGGCGTTTTGCTAAGCATTGCGAGACACCATTAGACATAGTCCCCTGTGCCCTCACTAAATTCTTTGGCCCCATAATTATGGGGGTAGAGTAATGCGACACTCTGCATCACAAGAAGACTCTTTGTCCTCAAACCACTATCACCCTCCTGTGTGCTTAATCCTAAAGAATCTTCAGGATCCGATTTGTAGTGCTCCGCTACACAAGAGCCAAATTGTTTCAATGTTGCCTTGGTGAACCTGAACTGAAGGGTAGAGCGAATGGAACACCTATAATGAAAGTGCCCACATTCAGTCCTGACTCCTGAGTAAGAGCTGAGTAATATAATTTGCTATTCTTAACAAAGTGACTAAATACAGCAGTGGAAGTATCCTGTTTTAGATTATACCATAGAAACTGATAACTACCGATAAGTTCAGCCAGATAAGCAATTTCTACTTTTTAAATAGAACACAAAATAAATATGTTACTTACAACTAGTCTGTGTCATAACTGTTGTAGAGATGAGGGATTGACGTGATACACACCATGTTACATTTGTGTCTGCTCTTCAGTTTGATTAGTGCAGTGATGTGTGATTGTTTATATATTTTTCCTTATTGAACAAGCTAATTTGACCTGAAATTAAGCTGCTCGTGGCGCATCCATAAGTAAATGCTTAGAAATAGAGCACCCTCTTTGGCCTTGTTCCACCTGTCTAGATTCTACACAGACACACATATACACATGCTCACACACACACACACGATGAACGATGTTGTTGAGGTGCTTGGGGGGGGGGGCGTGGTGTTTTCTCAGGTAACATACAAAGAGCGAGGGCTTTTAGGGGCATTGTACTTTGCTTGTTGAGAGGCAATGAGGCTGTGTATGGATATTGCTGTGCCACTGCTGGCTATGGTGCACATGACCTACATCTGTGAAGCAGGTAAGAGTCCATATATTATCTGTATTATAAGTATCTTTAATCCCCTGAACTGGAAACAGCTCAGTTACAGGTGTTTCAAGAACAAATAATGGAATTTGTCATTTAATTGCCACATGAGGGTTTCAAAGCACCTTATAATGGCTATACAAGTAAGTTATTGTAACATCTGTCTCTCTGTAAGACTCAGAGCTGGTGATCCATATCAAAGTGATGGTGTTGCAAGGACAAAAGATAAACAAATATATGGAGTAAAAATGGACTCATATTTGATTTGATATTATTTGACTTGGTTCTATCACTATTTTCACCATTGTCATCCGGTACAACATTTGACATTGATATTTGAGTTACTTAGGACATTATTCCTACGGACATTAAGTACTGTGTGTTGGTGCAAATATTCCTCTGTGTGTTTTTTGTTGTTTTTGTAGCTCTGCTGAGGAAATCCACAGCGGCTGACTTCCTAAGACCAGTAAGAGAGAAGCGTGCTGCAGAGTGTTTCCCTGCAGGCTGCAGTATGGAGGACAGTGATGCTGAGGAGCTACTGGAGGCCAACTCACACTACGTGAGTTCAGGCTGGCAGACACACTGGAGTATAGACAGTAAATATGGGTCACCCAATATTATAGTCTTACTCAAATTCACGCTACAGTGTTCCTCCTTTTAGGATGGCTAAATCAAAGCTAGAACTGATTAAATCTGTTTCAGCTAACTGGGTCTCTACTGAAATGTTTTATTTTATCAATATATACGGGCCACAGACTGAGAAACACGGCTCTGTAAGTTGATCCTCCAGGGCAGTGGGGCATCTACCACTACTGCACTCTAACATACAAGAGAATAAAGACAAGTCAGGACATTGACCCTGACATCTATTTCATTTGCACCAACTTGAAATATCACATTTCTAGTATGAGAACTGTTACTAGACCTGAACTTGAACAACTCTGACTAACTCACCAACAGACAGAAATAATATGCAGTACTTTATATTTTGTAAAACCGTAAAGCCATCTATGTGTAACGCAATTTGTGAGGATTACATAACTTTCTGAATTCGCAGAAGGACAGTCCAAAGATGCTGTTGAATGGCGGCACTGGGGCAGGGGTGAACTCGGTAAGTTCCACATTTCCACGTTTTTTTAATGGAAAACAAGGTGCACACAGTCCATAATATTTAGTTTTCTGGTTCTTGTTTTCAGAGTCCTGGTAGTGAGGCTACGGTGGAGGAAGGCTCAGGGATGTAGCCCTGGGATGTACTGTAGCATCACCAGGCCAACGCCAGGAGAGCTGCAGCAGACAGACAGGAGATGCATGGGTCTTATCTATAACGAATAACAAAATGCAAGGCCAAATATTCCACTTTATTAATCATTATCTTTTGGGATGGGTGGAATTATAAAAACTTTAAATAATGGAAATATAGAATTCCAAGGTCTTTGTGAAAGATGGATTTATTATAATATTGTTATTGTCTCTGCTTTGTCAAACCATTTGATTTATGATTTGGGAGTCTACTAAGATTTGTTTCACAGTACTTCTTGATTTTTAACAAAAAACGGCTAACACTTGTTATATTAGTTAAAGAATCATATAATTGCCTACCTTCATAATGGTGCTTCGTAAGAATGGTGCTCAGTACCTCATTTATTTTGCAAGTTATCTTTGTAGAATCATAGATCTTAAACTGCATAAGTACAGCTCTTTATAAGCCATGAATTGTCCAAAGGAAATATTACCCACTTTGAAAGTTAAGAATGGTAAAACTTGAACTATGAGAAGTAATTGAAGTTGATATACTAAATTATATTATGTGGAGCAATGGAAAATATTTGTATAATATTTTGACAATGTACTTTTTGAAGATTTGCAAACAAAATGTTTTTACCATTTACAACTAATTTTACAATATTTCATTGTAATGTGCCTACTCCCAAGTCAAAAATTATAGGGAATTATCCCTGACCTGTATCACCTGTATTTAAATATCCAACTTACTGATTTAGAAATATATAGGCAGGCCTACTTTAGAAATGTCTGTGTAAATATCTCAATAAATGCATATTTTAATCAATTGTTGTTCGATAACTTTTGTATATGTGGTGTCCAAGACATTACCAACATAGATTGGGGAAATGAAAATATGTGCTATTAAGTGTGAGGCAATATTATTTCACATGAAGAGATCAATGGAAACAGCTATGTAAGCCTGTGAAGAGGTAACATAAACAGATATCTGCAATGTAGAATGAACCATCTGTACACCTGGGAAGACAAAGGGCCTTTTTGACAAATGTGTAAATCTGAACTATCTGTGTATATCAAGACTCTGCTTCCCTCCTCAGGTAAAATATGAAACCTCAGGCAAAAGATGAAACCATGCTTAGAAACATGACTCAGAAAGGAACATCACATATTACTGATTAGATAGAATAACTATCCAAAACAATACATGCATGTAATCTTCATTCCATGCATGTAAGAGATCACTCGTTCACAGTGGAAATTCCTTTTCCTACCAGGAAAGAGAAACTGCATGTGAATCTAATTCTATCTGCACCTGTCCATTGTCCTCCCCAGCTCTAGCAACTCAGTGAAAGCATGTTGACAAGGGGTGGCTGGGCTGGTCCATACAAGGCTATCAGGGAGAACTACAGTATGGACACCAGACACCGTGTTCTGACACTGTTCCTACCTGTCCCTGGTGAGATGTTGTTAGGAGAAGCCAGGCAGGGAAGTATGGAGGTCTGTCAGCTATACCGTGGGAGAAGAAACGCTCCAGCGAGTCGGAAAATTGATCATGTCGAGAGCTGGGCTTGGGAAAGGAATGGGAGAGGGGTTGTAAGAATGGAGGTCTGAGAAAAAAGGAACACCAGAAAAACCAACAGGACAGACAAAGGGTACTTTGATTTTCTAGAATGTAAACTGCTGGAGCTATTGTTAGCCCTCTGCTTTAGTGAGTTAGGGTGTTCATCCTTGTAAATAAGAATTTGTTCTTAACTGACTTCCCTAGTTAAATGAAGGTTAAATAAAAATAAAAATCCCATGAGCTAGAAAGCAATAAGGACCGGAGCACATAAAAAGACGTTTGTTGTACATTTGTTTTTTAAGTAATCTTATTGTCATGCAGGATCTTTTCATGCTCAATGTCATAAAGCAAAAGTCAACTTTATATTGATATGGCTCCAGAAAAACCAATGGATCAATGTGACTGAGTGGGTTCAAACCAAGGTCTCCTATGCACCACAAACATTGGGCTGGTTTGAGTGGTAAGGCTGAAGCAACCGACTGCAGACGAGAGTCGAAGAGTAATGTCGGGGGAGGTGCATTTGCAACAGGAAAAATGCATCATGGCAGTTTGCCGCTGTTTATAAAAGTGTTTTCTTTTTCATGTTGAAACCCCCATATTACACACTCACAAACTGTTAATATATGTGTGTGCATTGTACTTGGAATTCAATTGGTGAGCGAGCTTCACATATCACATTCAGTTGTACATTGAAGTCTACACAAAGACGACACAAGATGGACAATTTTTTTTAAAGTCTAGGGCCAAGATTCAATCAGATCAAGCGGTGTCTGCGGTGGAACTGCATTGGAGGTGGGAAATTGGTGAGCAGCTGCTCTTGTGATTATTGTCACGAAGCTCCACTCCCGTTAGAAGTTCAGAACGATAATGTGTAGGCTATATAGAAATAATTATGCTCAAATGTAAAAATCATTCAAACTAAATAATGAGGATTTCTATCATCCATCTAATCGAGGTGTACATTGCATCTCTCATTCCAGTGTTGGAACTTGTGAACAAGGCTGCATGGGATTTCTGTTAATGTGACTCCGTGCAGCAAATGGCAATGTCTGCTTTAGGTGTAATGCCGGGAGCCACTTGTGGATTTGACAGCTCTAATGCAGTTCCACCTCTGACACCACCAAAACAACTGCTATTCAGATGTTGGCTAAAGCGGATCTGATAGAATCTAGCCCTAGCCCTAACTGTGGGTGTGTTCAAGTGGTAAGCCTAACAAAGCCGACTGTAGACGAAAGTCAGTGAGTGAATTCGGGGGTGTTGCATCTGTGATCAACATAGCTGCTATTGTTTACCTACATTTTTATTTTCTTCTAAATAAACTTTTCTATACTCACATATCACATACTCACAAACTGAAAACATAACGTGTAAACAATTAATTGGTCAGATCTCTCTCAAATGTCACTTTCATTTGTAGCTTTAGAATCGCAGCAAAGTTGGATCATGTTTCAGTCACGTCTTTGGCCAAGTTCGGGTGGATCAAACAAAAACACCCGAATCATTGGTTGACAAACAATGCCTCCCACAATTCAGGTGATGGCTGCATGGTGCAGGTGGTGAAAAGCAACTAAAGCGACTTTAAGGTGAATTCAACAAAAACAGCATGATTTTTGTAAAGTTCATGCAGTCGACATATAGTCAAAAGTCAGACAATACTTTTACCCATAATGCAACACACTTTGAAAGGCAGTGATCAACATCTTGACAAAAGTGATCCACTCCAACGTGCCCTGTCTGAAAACCATATAACATGTTTGGCTGCCAGTAGCTAGGTTTCCATCCAATTGGAAACCAATTTTAATGCGAACATTCTAAAATAATATGCACTTTTTCCACCAGAGATGTGTTTCACCCCAAAAAATTGCAGACCACACAATATATCATCGCTTAGATCCAAACTTACTTTGATATGATGGTTATTATCAAATAAATGTTTAGTTGTCACATGCGCCAAATACAACAGGTATAGATAGACCTTATTGTGAAATACTTACTCATGAGCCCTTAACCAACAATACAGAAATGTAAGTAAGAAATATTTGCTAAATAAACCAAAGGAAAAATAGTAACACAATTAAATAACAATAACGAGGCTATATACACTGCTCAAAAAAATAATGGGAACACTAAAATAACACATCCTAGATCTGAACGAATGAAATATTCTTATGAAATACTTTTTTCTTTACATAGTTGAATGTGCTGACAACAAAATAACACAAAAATTATCAATGGAAATCAACCCATGGAGGTCTGGATTTGGAGTCACACTCAAAATTAAAGTGGAAAACCACACTACAGGCTGATCCAACTTTGATGTAATGTCCTTAAAACAAGTCAAAATGAGGCTCAGTAGTGTGTGTGGCCTCCACGTGCCTGTATGACCTCCCTACGCCTGGGCATGCTCCTGATGAGGTGGCGGATGGTCTCCTGAGGGATCTCCTCCCAGACCTGGACTAAAGCATCCGCCAACTCCTGGACAGTCTGTGGTGCAACGTGGCGTTGAAGCAGCCCAATATACCATTTTTTTTTATATGCCAGCTGATTCATGATTTTGACTGGCTGAGAAAAGCTGCTTGCCTCTCTCTTGTCACGACTCCCGACCCCTACATGTTCATTACTATGGGACAGTTGGAGATTGAATTTGAATATTGGAACAATGCTGCAAATGTTGGAAAGACAGAGAGCAAGGTTTATACAAATCTCCGCTGTTGAAAATTAAATGTTAGTCTAAAAGAAATGTGAAATAATGTCTACATGCTTTTTATAGTGGAGATCAAGTTTGTAACTTCCCTGCCTGTGATGATGAGACAGTGGATTGCGCAGTCAGATGGAACAGGATAAATAGGCATTTTAAAGTCATCGATTTAGCCGGTGGTAAACTTGTGGAATAGACACTGGCTGGAATACACTTTTAACCAATCAGCATTCAGAATTAGACCCACCTGTTGTATAAGTACGCTCTAGATAACAAGTAAACAGCCTAACCAGCTCTGCTAGGGTAAGTAAAATGGTCAGAGAGCATCCTGCCGGGCTATATTACCGCCTGGTATGGCAACTGCACCACCCTCAAGCGCAGGGCTTTCCAGAGGGTTGTGGGGTCTGCACAACGCATCACAGGGGGCAAACTACCTACCCTCCAGGACACCTACAGCACCCAATGTCACAGGAAGGCCAAAAAGATCATCAAGGACAACAACCACCCGAGCCACTGCCTGTTCACCCTGCTGACATTCAGAAGGCGCGGTCAGTACAGGTGCATCAAAGCTGGGACCGAGAGACTGAAAAACAGCTTCTATCTCAAGGCCATCAGACTGTTAAACAGCCATCACCAGCACAGAGAGGCTGCTGCCTCGGTACAGACATGAAGTCATTGGCCACTTTAATAAATAGAAAACTAGTAACTTTAATAATGCCACTTTAATGTTTACATATCTTGCATTATTCATCTCATATGTATATACTGTATTCTAATCTATCTTTTGCATCTTAGCACATGCCGCTCTAACATCGCTCATCTATATATTTATATTTATATATTCTTATTCCATTCCTTTACTTAGATTTGTGTGTATTAGGTATTTATTGTGGAATTGTTAGATATTACTTGTTAGATATTGCTGTACTGTCGGAACGAGAAGCACAAGCATTTCACTACACTCGAAAAAACATTTGCTAACCATGTGTATGTGACCAATAAAACTTTATTTTATTTGAGGTGTTCTCTCATTTGTGTCTGGAAGTAGTTAGCAAGCGAGACAACTTTAGCCAGTTAGCTTGGGTGCTTGACTACCTTTGTGTAAGACGCTCGGATCAACCCTACTCCTCAGCCAGCATGTCCCATGTCAATAGTGTAGAATTCGCTCTGAAATTACAAACAGACCATCTGACAAAGGTCTGAATTTATTTACGACCCAGAGTGCCCTGTGACACACTGGAGTCAATTTCTGAACGCACCCTTGGTTATCAATTAAATGTATTTGGCATCTATCAAATGGGAGGGCAGGCAAGCTCCCATTAAGATGTTAAAACGTAGGTTGGGACAAACATGCATTGGCAGGCAAGCTGCAGAAGGACGAGCAGGCAGGCTATTATTCCCCATCATTTGTTGCAACCTTGTCTAAGAGCATTTTATAATATCCTCGACGTTTATCGGAGACACTCCATTTAGTATAATTCAGTGCATTCGGAAAATCATCAGACCCCTTTATTTTTGTTCCACATTTTTGTCTGCTAAAGCCTTCTTCTCAAATTGATTAAATGTTCAATCTACATACAATACTTCATAATGATGAAGCAAAAACAGATTTATAGAAATTTTTGCAAATTTATGAACATTTTTAAATGGAAATATCACATTTAAGTACTCATACACTTTACTCAGTACTTTGTTGAAGCACCTTTGGCAGCGATTACAGCCTCAGGTCTAGTTGGGTAGGACGCTACAAGCTTGGCACGCCTGTATTTGGGGAGTTTCTCCAAATCTCCTATGCAGATCCTCTCAAGCTCTGTCAGGTTGAATGGGGAGCGTTGCTGCACAGCTATTTTCAGGTCTCTCCAGAGATGTTAGATCGGGTTCAAATCCAGGCTCTGGCTGGGTCACTCAAGGACATTCAGAGACTTGTCCCGAAGCCACTCCTGCGTTGTCTTGGCTGTTTGCTTAAAGCCGTTGTCATGTTGGAAGGTGAACCTTTGCCCCAGTCTGAGGTTTTGAGCTCTCTGGAGCAGGTTTTCATGAAGGATCTCTCTGTACTTAGCTCCCTTCATCTTTCCCTCGATCCGGACTAGTCTTCCCGTTGAAAAACATACCCACAGCATGCTGCTGCCCCCACCATTATTATTTTATTTAACTAGGAAAGTCAGTTGAGAATAAATTCTTATTTACAATGACGGCTTACCGGGGAACAGCGGGTTAACTGCCTTGTTCAGATGCAGAACGACACATTTTTTGCACCGGCAGGATAGAGAAGTTACGTCTGTGTAAACATTTGTATGAACAGAACAAAATTCAACAACTGAGACATAAACTGAACAAGTTCCACAGACATGTGACTAACAGAAATGGAATAATGTGTCCATGAACAAAGGGGGGGTCAAAATCAAAAGTTACAGTTAGTATCTGGTGTGGCCACAAGCTGCATTAAGTACTGCAGTGCATCTCCTCCTCATGGGCTGCACCAGATCTGACAGTTCTTGCTGTGAGATGTTAATCCACTCTTCCAACAAGGCACCTGCAAGTTCCCGGACATTTCTGCAGGGAATGGCCCTAGCCCTCACCCTCCGATCCAACAGGTCCCAGACGTGCTCAAATGGGATTGGGATACGGGCTCTTCGCTGGACATGGCAGAACACTGATATTCCTGCCTTGCAGAAAATCATGCACAGAACGAGCAGTATGGCTGGTGGCATTGTCATGCTGGAGGGTCATGTCAGGATGAGCCTACAGGAAGGGTGCCACATGAGGGAGGAGGATGTCTTCCCTGTAACGCACAGCGTTGAGATTGCCTGCAATGACAACAAGCTCAGTCCGATGATGCTGTGACACACAGCCCCAAACCATGACGGACCCTCCACCTCGAAATCGATCCCTCTCCAGAGTACAGGCCTCGGTGTAATGCTCATTCCTTCGACGATAAATGCGAATCAGACCATCATCCCTGGTGAGACAAAACCGCAACACAAATGGTTCCTTAACAGCTTCAAACCCCCAAGCCATAAGACTGCTGAACAATTAATCAAATGGCCACCAAACTATTTACATTGGCACCGTCCCCCGCATTTATTTTTTTACACTGCTGCTAAATTACCTCGACTAACCTGTACCCCCGCACATTGACTCGGTACCGGTACCCCCTGTATATAGCCTTGTTATTGTTATTTTATTGCGTTACAATTTATTCTTTTTAACTTAAGTTTATTTGGTAAATATTTTCTTAACTCTTTCTTGAATTGCACTGTTTAAGGGCTTGTAAGCAGACATGTTGTATTTGGTGCATGTGATTGATAAAGTTAGATTTGATTTGATTGGTAGAGTTCTGTAGAGATGGTTGTCATTCTAGGAGGTTCTCCCATCTCCACAGAGGAACTCTGGAGGTTAATTAGTGAACATCGGGTCTTGGTCACCTCCCTGACCAAAGCCCTTCTCCCCTGATTGCTCAGTTTGGCCAGGCGGCTTGATCTAGGAAGAGTCTTGGTGGTTACAAACTTCTTCCATTTAAGAATGATGGAGGTCACTGTGGTCTTGGGGACATTCAATGCTGCAGACATTTTTTTGGTAGCCTTCTCCAGATCTGTGCCTTGACACAATCCTGTCTAGGAGCTCTACAAACAATTCCTTCCACCTCATGGCATGGTTTTTGCTCTGACTGTCAACTGTGGGACCTTATTTAAACAGATGTGTGCCTTTTTCATTTTTAATAAATGTGCAAATACTTCTATAACCATGTCATTTATCAATTTTTGATGGCCAACTAGCTGAAACCGTTTTAGATGGTTTATGTAATGTTTTTGTTATTTAGATTTGAGTTCATCTCGCTCTGGTTAGCGTTAGTCGTTAATCTTGATATGTTTATGTGAACAACTGAGAGAGCGAGATAATACCTTCTTGCCTACTATTTTTTTAGCATGCATCCCTCACCGCTAAAGCAATCATCTTGGAAAAACCAGAACTAGAGTATTGCATCATTGGTCAGCTGCTCAATTAAGTGCTGGGTCCATACGTGTTAAGAGGTGATGTGGGTCGCATTTCTCTGCTCAGACATTTGCCTGCCACGTTATCAAGCAGATTTTTTATTTTTTTACCTAGGCAGGTCAGTTATGAACAAATTCTTATTTTCAATGATGGTCAAGGAACAGTGGTTTAACTGCCTTGTTCAGGGGTAGAATGACAGATGTTTACCTTGTCAGCTCAGGGATTCAATCTTGCAACCTTTGGGTTACTATTCCAACACTCTAACGACTAGGCTACCTGCCACCCCGATTCCTGTAACATATTTTTTATTTATTTATTTATTTCACCTTTATTTAACCAGGTAGGCAAGTTGAGAACAAGTTCTCATTTACAACTGCGACCTGGCCAAGATAAAGCAAAGCAGTTCGACAGATACAACGACACAGAGTTACACATGGAGTAAAACAAACATACAGTCAATAATAGAGTATAAACAAGTCTATATACAATGTGAGCAAATGAGGTGAGAAGGGAGGTAAAGGCAAAAAAGGCCATGGTGGCAAAGTAAATACAATATAGCAAGTAAAACACTGGAATGGTAGTTTTGCAATGGAAGAATGTGCAAAGTAGAAATAAAAATAATGGGGTGCAAAGGAGCAAAATAAATTAATTAATTAAATACAGTTGGGAAAGAGGTAGTTGTTTGGGCTAAATTATAGGTGGGCTATGTACAGGTGCAGTAATCTGTGAGCTGCTCTGACAGTTGTGATGTGATATGATGTGGTTAGCTGATATATAAAATACTTATCCATGCATTGTAAAGATCTGGTATTTTCCAGTGATGGAAAAACCTATGCCCAGGAACTATTGCTGCTCCTTAGCTATCGGTAGTCAGAGTATAAAGGCAAATCTACGGTACCATTTATGTTTACGTAGTCTGCCCATGAGAGATTACTAAAGAACCAGGCAAACCTGCCCACATTGGCCCCATGTAGGCTGCCCACATAAGGATAATACGCCTTTGCTTATCGGCTCCACATTTTCTCTGTGTGAGCAGCCCATCTCCGGTGAGAGCGGCCCTCACTTTGCCTAAATAAGACCATCTTTTCCCAGCAAACATGCCCACATTGGCACGATGTGGGCCAAATACAGACTAAAATAATGCCCCTCCGGTATGTACTGTAGGCAGCCCACATTGGGCCAATGCTCCTTTTCTATTTTGTTTATGTATTTTTTGTACGTTTTACACCCCTTTCTCTCCCCAATTTCGTGATTACGATCTTGTCTCATCGCTGCAACTCCACAACAGGCTCAGGAGAGGCGAAGGTCGAGTCATGACCCACCAAAAACATGACCCACCAAACCCGCTTCTTAACACCCACTCGCTTAACCCGGAAGCCAGTCGCACTAATGTGTCGGAGGAAACAATGTTCAACTGATGACCAAAGTCAGACGGCAGGCGCCTGGCTCACCGCAAGGAATCGCTAAAGCGCGATGAGCCAAGTAAAGTCCCCTCAGCCAAAACCTTCCCTAACCCGGACGATGCTGGACCAATTGTGCGCCGCCCTATGGGACTCCCAGTCACGGTCGGTAATGACACAGCGAGGGATCAAACCACAGGCTGTAGTGACGCCGCAACACTGCTTTTTAATAGGAATTAGTTTATTTATAATTGAATTATTACAATTTAATTAAATGCATAAATTGCATCATTTTCAAGCCTAAAAGGTAATTAGGGAATATGTTACATTGTAGCAGAATGCCAACCAAGCTGATACTATCATACATATAGAGAAACTGTTATGTTTCTCATATTTCATATGCACTTATTAGAGTCTTTTTAGCAGTGTACAATACTTTTTTTTAAACTTCTGCATCACACAACATAACATTTAAACTGGAATGACAATCTCAGTAATGGCTGCACAAAAAATGTGCAAACCACGCCCCCAAATATTTGTATGAGCCCCCGCCTCTAGCTTGGCATGACATGGTGTTGGCTATAGCCTGTGTTGGACTGGTGCGGGCAAGCCCGTGCTGGGCTCGGTGTGGGCTGGCCTGTGCTGGGTTGGTGTGGGCTAGCCCATTTTGGGCTTGGAGTGGGCTTGGCGTGGGCTGGCCCGTGTTGGGCTGGTGCGGGCAAGCCCGTGCTGGGCTCGGTGTGGGCTGGCCTGTGCTGGGATGGTGTGGGCTAGCCCATTTTGGGCTTGGAGTGGGCTTGGCGTGGGCTGGCCCGTGTTGGGCTGGTGTGGGCTAGCTATTGTTAGGCTGGTGTGGACTTGATGTGAGCTCGCCCGTGTTGGGCTTGGTGTCGGCTAGCCTGTATTGGACTGATGTGGACTAGCCTGTGTAGGGCTGGTGTAGGCTAGCCCGTGTTGGGCAGGTGTGGGCTAGCCCAGTGGTTCCCAACCTTATTGGGGTACTGTACTCCTAAAGCACTTTGACTTACCTGAAGTACCCCCTCGTGTGTGTGACCGGCGTGATTCATAGATCACGTGTAAATTTGACAAAAATGAGGTTAATCACTTTCACTGTGTCATTCAAAACACAATGTAACTCAGGACGTTCTCTTGCTAGCCAATGCCTCTCTATGAATGATACAGTGGGATTTATCTTCTTTATGTGGGCAATTAATCATTTCACTCTTGCAGCGCAGTGGCGGTTCTAGCTGGTGTGGTTCCCTGGGCGAATCCCCCCTTCATCCCCCCCAACAACAAAAAACGCACCATTCTGCACTACCTGTAATTTTTATTCAGAAATTTGTAACAACACAAATACATAACCAAAACATTTAAAACTATATAAATGTAAAAATACAAAAAATAACTCATAAATATCAAAAAGAAGTAACAAAGACAAATAGAAACAAATTGTAGTATATAACTACAAATAAAAAAGAGAATCAAATTATTACACTGTTGCTAACAAAAAAACACAAATAAAACTAAATTGCACAAATCCTATATCACACAAATAGAATAACACACTTATAAAGAAGATAACCTGATTATTACACCATTGCACTTCAAACAAGAAAACACACAAACTAAATTGCACAACTAATTGCATTACTAATTGCATTAGTACTGTACAAAGTTAGAAGTGCGGTATTTGATAGATTCCCCCCCTACATCGGGCTTCCAGTGGGGAGTCCAGAGGTCAATCTACTCCGCCCCCTCTCCATCTAGTACTTCTGAGTGGGAGACCTTCCTATACAGTAGCCTGCCTAGCTCACAAACTAGAATCAGGGCGCCCACTCAGATAAGGTTAATTGACACACAGTCCCACACGGTGACATGACATCATTGACTTGCCGTGTAAATGAGCGATAGAAAACCGATTGCGCAAATGTCACCATTCTGAATATATATATATATATTTATTTATTTATTTATTTTTGTGCGGGCGCCACATGTCGCCAACGCAAGATGCCGCCCTAGGCGCCTGCCCATGTCGCCTATGCGCCCATGTCGCCTCCGCCACTGCGAGTCCCAGGCATTAATGCAGCGCGAACCGTGCGCACATGAACACAGGATTTCCCAATTCAGATTGTGCTGTGAGAAAAAGGTGTCAATAACATGAAACACATCCTCACCCGTAGTTCTCCCTGTTAGCTTCTTGCAGAACAGAATGTGCTCATTAATTTCCTAAATGTTTATGTATGGCACAAACGCAATCAAATTTCCTTCCCCAATGACATCAGTCGATTTGTCCAACTGCAGAGAAGATGGACCGGAATGAATATTTTTTCAGCACTTGATCAACAATATCAACACCCATGTCCTCGATCATACAGCACACTATGTTATTTGACAATGGTACCGTCTTCAGTGCATCAACTGCTGCCTTATCAATCATAGTTTCTGCGAGGATAACAGCAGCAGGCACACTAGCGCACAGAGCAAATGATCACGTGCACTCGGCGCAAGCAGAGGATCAACCATTGACCCAAAGCTCGGGCGCGCAGTAGCAGAAACTCTAGTTACAAAATAGGCCTATAAATATAAAATAACTAGAGATCTCACACCAGTGACCTCAGTAAATGTTTTCCTGCCTATTAAGATTTAAATAACTTGAACATATATTTTGTTGGTAATATTTTTCCCAATATTTTTTTCTTCACATTTTAAAAAATCTTCCCACTTTCTCACTGGGGACTGTCCGTGTACCCCCAGTTGGGAAACACAGGGCTAGCCTATATGTTGGGTTTAGGCTGACCCATGTCTGGCTGATTGATATGGGCTAGCCTGTGTTGAGCTTGTTGTCGGCTAGGCTGTGTGGGGCTGGTGTGGGTTTAGTGTGGGATACCCGTGCCCACCGAATAACAACATATGGGTCATGTTTGCTGGGTAATCTCGTTCCTGGATGAGGTTACTAAAGAGAAGACAACTGGGGGCTCTTCTGCTGGGAAGGACATTCCCATGACAGAGGTGCAATGCAGGGACACAGACATGATGTTACATGTCAATGTATGAGCCTACTGTTCTGCCTGGGGCTTTTGAGCCGAAGACACTTGGGAAATATACAGTATTCTTGACCTCTGACACTTAGCAGCAAATCATATATTTTTCAGTTACCAGACTGATTAGAAAGTTATCTGGTGGTCTAACTTGCTCTTAGGTGTAGCCTAATTTGTGACTGCACCCTCAACTTGTTATCGCACGTGGACAGAAGCCATGACCCCATAAGACATAGTTTGAGGGGCTGAAAACGAATTTCTTTTAGTACATTTTACAAGGCTTATTGTGATCGAAGAAATACAGAAGTACAGAAATAAACCCAATATTATGTGATGTTGGAAATGTATGGAAGTAGACCATGGTCTGCAATTTTGGAAGATTATAAAAAAAACATTCGATAGGTTCTCAATTTTAAGCAATGGCACTGTTGATAACCCCAATCAATCAATCACATGTATCAGTAGATGGCAAAAAGGGCCGATACAGAAACCCAAACTGCAAGCAATGCAGCTGTAGAAGCACGCTTACCCCATGCATGTATAATTGCGAGAGGTTAAGTATTATAAAGTGTTAGGTAATAGACAAGGTGTTCTCTTGGCTAGTCAGAATAGCCTACTTTAGTGCGTGTCAGATGTCACGCGCACAGAGAGCCTCTACTCACAGGATCCAGGGAAGCTGCGCGTAATTTTAGATCGGCACTCACAGTGTAGCCTGGCGTGCAGGAGGGGATGAGGGAAGAGGGTTTAGCATAAGTAACTGCTATTGTATTTGAATGCAACAACTTACTTTATGTCACTTTCCTGCTGTTATTTATAAAGAGAGCCTACTTGTATGATACCTGTCACATATTGGTGCTGCATGCGCTGACAAGCCCATGGAATACAGTCGTGCCTGACAGTTTGATGAGAAGTCAGTGGTCCTGGTCCTGTAACTCTCACCAGCCCGCACACCCTTCACTGCCCGGAATTTGTGTTTCATAGTGGCTGCAATCGAAACCCGCAGTTGACAGATATGGGTGCTATTTTTGCGTTGATTCTGGCGACCTGTCTGAGCGGGGTTTGGGGTTGTCAGTTGGCCCACGACTGGAGACCCCAGACTGAGGCGTGCCGTGCGGAGCTCGCGGAGATCATCGTGTTCGCCAAGGTGCTTGCGCTGCACAAGGACTCGTACAGTGTGTATAACTACCTGCCTTGGCAATATGACACGGACCTCTTCTTCTCCGCAGAGATCGAGCTGCAATGCGACCAGGCGTGGGGCAGCATGCTGGAGGTCCCCACTGGCTCCCGGTTCAATGTCACCGGGTTGGGTTACTTCCCCTGTTACTCCTACAGCGTCGTGGAGAACAGCTCTTACTATTTCTTTCTGAGGTAAGAGACGGTGAAGTGCTGGTGTTGATGGAGGAGCGTTTATCACTTTCAAGCAAGTTTAAATACTGAAATAGCACAAGTACAATACACCAGAATATAGACATATAGTGATGTATTGTTTGTGTCTAGATATAATATAACCCTTACATTTCCAGCGGTGTTAACCTTTTTACAGTTTAATGAGACACTTTTGTCTGATGAATAGACACTAGGTGGAATAGAGTCGAGTGCTGGGTCTGCCCTTGGGATTGTCTTGAGATATGTTTTAGACTTTGGACGACCCAAGTGGCAAGCAAACACAGCAGGAAGAATAAACCAAACCGTGCGTGTATGTGTGCGCGCAATATTATAGTGTGTCATATTGTGTAGCTAGATTCCACACACCGTTTTCTCATGTGAGATAAATATCAACAGATTGAAAAGATGATCAGATTCGGGTCGTTTAGATGTAACCCCTGTATTTTATTTGTTAGATCATTTATAAACAGCAGGTGTAGATTAACAGTGAAATGCTTACTTACAGGCCCTTCCCAACAATGCAGAGAGACAAATCTAGAGAATATTATAACAAAGGGAATAAATACACAATGAGTACCAATAACTTGGCCATATACACGGGGTACCAGTACCGAATCAATCACTGTGCCGGAGTATGAGATAATTGAGTTTGATTACAGTGCCTTCAGAAAGTATTGACACCCCTTGACTTTCTCCACATTTTGATGTTACAACCTGAATTTATAATTGATTACATTTTGATAAATGTGTCACTGACTTACACACGATACCTCATAATGTTAAAGTGAAATTAATAGAAAAGTAAAAGCTTAAATGTTTTGAGACGGTGAGTTCGTCTCTCCCGAGTCCGTATGGGAGTTGAAGCGATGGGACAAGACTGCAATTACAAATTGGATATCACGAAATTTGGGGGGGGAAAGCCCCACACCCACCGCCCTTTGTTATGGCAAGCCTAAATAATTTCAGGAGTAAATAATTGCTTAATAAGTTGCATAGTATCACTCTGTGTGCAATGATAGTGTTTAACATGATTTTTAAATTGATTACCGCATCTCTGTACTCCACACATGCAATTATCTTTAAGGTCCCTCAGTCGAGCAGTAGATTTCCAACACAGATTCAACCACTAAGACCAAGGAGGTTTTCCAATGCCTCACAAATAAGTGCACTTATTGGTAGATTGGTACAAAAAAAAATCAAAAGCAGAAATTGAATATGCCCTCCATAATTATTGAGACAGTGAAGCACTTATTCTTCTTTCGGCTCTGTACTCCAGCACTTTGGATTTTACATTATACAGTGACTATGAGGTTAAAGTGCAGACTGTCAGCTTATGTATATTCACTTATGTATATTAAAGTAGTCAAAAGTTTAGTATTTGATCCCACATTCCTAGCACACAATGATTACATCAAGTCTGTGACTATAAACTTGTTGGATGCATTTGATGTTTGTTTTGGTTGTGTTACAGATTATTTCTACGTTAATGTGGATGCTACCATGATTACGGATAGTCCTGAATGATTCCTAAAAAGTGATGAGTTATAAAGTTACAGATGCACAAATCATGCCCCTCAAATTCTAACCTCTCCTGTTATTGTAATGGTGAGAGGTTAGCATGTCTTGGGGGTATGATGTTTTTTGTTGCGTCTGTAACTTTCTCACTCATCATTATTCACGATTCATTCAGGACTATCCACAATCATGGTAGCATCCACATTGATGTAGAAGTGTTTAGAAACATATTCTATTATTATTTATGATAAAAGTGACTCCAAAATTACACATGTGGAGTACATTTTTTATTTCACTGTCCCAATAATTAGGGCGGGCACTGTATCATTGAGCATGGTGAAGTTATTAATTACACTTTGGATGTTGTATCAATACACCCAGTCACTACAAAGATACAGGCATCCTATCAGAGAGACTTGAAAAGCAGAGATATTATATATCTTACTGAGACCTGTCTGGATGTTGACACTATGCACGTAGTACTTGGTGGAGTCTCCATACAGCGGCAAGATCATATGGCTGCTTCGGGGAAGTCGAAAGGAGGTGGAGTGTGTTTTTTATAACAACTGGTGTTCATAACAACTGGTGTTCTGCTTCAAGTGTGAAGGAAATCTCAAGCTTTTTCCCACCTGATATAGAATACCTCTGTCATGCCTGCTCCCGCTCTCCCTCTCCGGCGCTGGAGGGGCCAGGCTGTACTTAATTTTGCACATCTGTCACCATCATTACGCGCAGCAGTGCTCATTGGACTCACCTTGACTCCTTTCTTTTGTTAATTTCCCCGTCTATAACTGTTTGTTCCCTGTGTCCGCATTAATGTCATTATGTGTTCTTGTCCAGACACTGTCCTGTCCTGTTCCGTTCCATGTCCGTTGATAATTAAATGTTCACTCCCTGTACCTGCTTCTCATCTCTACCAACGTCAATCCTCACAACCTCATGGTCATCTGCAGACCCTTTAATCTATCAAGAGAGTTCTCATTTGAAATTATCATGGCTGTCTACGTAACTTCACAAGCCAACACCACTCTGGCAGTCAACAAACTGTATGAGGCCATTAACAAACAAGAAACAGCTTGCCCAGAGGCAGCGTTTCTGGTGGGAGGAGACTTTAATGCGGGGAGACATAAAACCGTCCTTCGTCACTTCTACCTACAAGTCTCCATCTCCACTAGTGGCACTAAATGTCTAGACCACTTTTCTTCTACCCACAGAAATGCATACAAGGCCCTCCCTTGTCCTCCCTTTGGCAAATCTGGCCCGGACTCCATTCTCCTTAACCTGTTTACAAACAAAACTCAAGCAGTAAGTATCAGTGATGCGCTTAATACAGATGAAGCAGACGCGAGGCGACAAGACCGTTTTGCTAGTACAGACCGGGATATGTTCCTGGATTCATCCGATAGCATTGAGGCCTTTACCACATCAGTCACGGGCTTCATCAATAAATGTATAGACGATGTCATCCCTACAGTGACTATAAAAACGTTTCCAAACCAAAAACCCTGGATTACAGGCAATATCCGCACTGGGCTAAAAGCTAGAGCTGCCACTTACAAGGAATGGGACACGGACATGGACTCGTACAAGAAAGCTCGCTCTGACTTCCGACAAGACATCAAACATGCAAATGGACAATATAGGATGAAGGTGGAATCCTGTTACACCAGCTCCAACGCTTGTCATCTGTGGCAGGGCTTGCAGACGATAACGGATTACAAAGGGAAACCTAGCCATGCAGAACTCCCAAATGAGCTAAATGCCTTTTTATGCTCACTTCAAGGAATATAACTTGAAAGCCCCTGTTTTTTCAGATCTCACTCTCCATGGCTGATGTGAGCAAAATGTTTTAACAGGTTAACACTTACTAGGCCGTCAGACCAGACGGAAAACCAGGGTGCATTCTCAAAGCATGCCCAAACAAACTGGCAAGTGTCTTCACAAACATTTTCAATCTCTCCTTGTCCCAGTCTCTAATCCCAACATGTTTCAAGCTGACCACCATTGTCCCTGTTCCTAAGAGCTCCAAGGTAACCTGCCTAAATGACTATCGCCGTGTAGTACACATCGGAAATTATGAAGTGCTTTGAAAGGCTGCTCACGACACACATCAACACCATTATCCCAGACACCCTAGACCCACTCCCATTTGCATACCGCCCCAAAAGATCCAATGTTGACAAAATCTCAATTGCACTTCACACTGCCCTCTCCCACCTGGATAGCAGGGTGAGAATTATGTTAATAGATTACATACAGCTCAGCCTTCAACACTATAGTCCCCTCCAAGCTCATCACCAAGCTAAGGACCCTGGGACTAAACCCATTCCTCTGCAACTGTATCCTGCCTTCAGGTGGTAAGGGTAGACAACAACATCTCCACCATGCTGACCCTCAACACAGAGGCCCCTCAGGGGTGTGCTTAGTCTCCTCCTGTACTTCCTATTTACCCCAAACTGCGTGGCCACGCACGACTCAAACACCATCATCAAGTTTGCTGACGACACTACGATGGTAGGCCTGATCACCAACGGCGATGAGTCAGCTTACAGGGAGGAAGTACGAGACATAGCAGTGTGACACAAGGACAACAACCTCTCCCTCAATGAGCTGATCGTGGACTATAGGAGAAAGAGGGGAGAGCACGCCCCCATTCACATTGAGGGAGCTGTTGTGGAGTGGGTCGAGAGCTTCAAGTTCCTTGGCATCCACATCACTAAGGACAAAATTAACATGGTCAACACACACCTGCACAGTCTTGAAGAGGGTTTGGCATGGGCCCTCGCAATGCTCTACAGAGAATGGTGCGGACACACCAGTACATGACTGGGGCCGAGCTCCCTGCCATCCAGGTCGTCTTTATCAGGCGGTATCAGAGGAAGGCCAGAAAAATTGCCAAAGACTACAGTCACCCAAGCTATAGACTTTATAGACTTTTCACTCTGCTACCATCCAGCAAACGGTAACGGAGCATTGGCTCTCAGGCCAACAGGCTCCGAGACAGCTTCAACCCCCATGCCATAAGACTAAATAGTAAATTAATGGTACCCGACTATCTACACTGACTCTGTCTTGCACTGACCCTACGCACACTCACTAGAATACACATTTCGCTACACTCGCATTAACATCTGCTAACCATGTGTATGTGACAAATAAAATTTGATTTGATTGATTTGATACAAACCATATACACACTCACTCACACACACTACATTGCCACTCCCAGACAAAACCCACACACATTTACATATATTACGTATGCACTCACACACACACACACACACACACGCATACTGACACAACACAAACATACACAGCACACTCACACACACACACACTTTTACACACATAATTTGCTGCTGCTACTCTGTTCTTTAATTTACTCTTATTATTATTATCTATCCTGATGCCTAGTTTACTACTTTACCCTGCCTTCATGTACATATCTACCTCAAATACCTCGTACCTCTGCACATTGATCTGATTCTGGTACTCCCTGAATATAGCTCCATTCTTGTTTATTTAATTTATGTTACTATTTTTAAACTCTACAATGTAGATATGGGTTCACAAGCAAGCATTTCCAGGTAAGGTCTACACTAGTTGTATTCGGCGCATGTGACAAATAACATTTATTTGATTCGATTTTTGTTATGCGCATGCTCGTCATCGGACTAGTTGAAAACCTGGTTCAGTCTGTTTTCCAACAGACGATGGGAGACAAATTCACCTTTCAGTAGGACAATAACCTAGAACACAAGTCCAAATATACACTGAAGTTGCTTACCAAGACGACATTGAATGTTACTGAGAGGCCTAGTTAGAGTTCTGACTTAAATCGTTTCAAAAATCCATGGCAAGACTTGAAAATGTCTGTCTAGCAGTGATCAATAACCAACTTGACTGAGCTTGATGCATTTTTTTAAAGAATAATGTGCAAATATTGTACAATCCAGATGTGAAAACCTCTTGGAGACTTACCCAGAAAGACTCACAGCTGTAATCGCTGCCAAAAGTGAATGTAACATGTATTGACTCAGGAGTGTGAATAGTTACGTAAATTATTTATTTCTGTATTAAAATGTTTATAAATGTGAAAAATGTTTTCAATTTATCATTATGTTGTATTGTGTATAGATGGGTGAGAAAAAGTGTTTTCATCCATTTTGAATTCAGGCTGTAAAACAACAGAATGTGGAATAAGTCAAGGGGTCTGAATACTTTCTGAAGGCACTGCATCTCCCTTGGTGTTAGAGGGGAACAACACAGCAGTCATAGAAAAAAGTTGCATGGCTTTCCAGCTTGTGTAATTAGAGGCTGACAGTTCCCAACCGCTTAAGGGAGACCCTCAAAGCTAGGAGTTTAAGCTGATGGTGTTATCTCCACACCAACTACAGGCTGGCTGGTAAGTCTTTTGTTTCCCAAACATGGAACAACCCTGCTGAATAACACCAGCCTTCTGTTCTGGGAGATTAACTTGTGCCGACACGTTTAACTGATGTCTCAAGTATTCCTGTGTTCCTTTCATTCTCAGCACCTAGAACAGATAAGTGCACAGTCATTCAAAGAGTCTTTCAAAGGCATTCCAGTGTGGCGTGTTCAGCTATCCCGCATGGAGGTTCACCGCCAAGTACAATAGTGACCGTGTGTTTAGATAGTCAGAGGGAAAGAGAGTGTGTGTGTGTAGATGAGTTGGATGGCCAGCTGCATTTTCAATCATTTTTTGAAGATCCCAGGTTCATAGGCCCCCTGCTGCCAGTCCATATACTCAAACACACGCACACACTCCCACATGAACACACAGACATTAACACAGACTACATGCACGCACGTTTTAAACGCACACAGGAAATTGTGTGTTCCGTTTGAGAGGACAGGTTAATGGTGTCATGATGTAGCCCTTCTGCATTATTGGGAAATACTAAAGGCATTATTGGGGGTTTTGCTGATCTGAAAGGGTCCTCAACTACAAGCCGTGGGGATTAACCCTGCAATCAGCCAGCTACTATGGGAGGAAACAACCTAATAAGGGTTACAGTAAGACACAGACATATTTAGGGTGCAATGAAAACTAGAATAAAACAGCCCGAGACATTGACATTTAGTGTGCTGCGTTAAACTGTCACTAAAAGTTCCTTAAAAAGCCTATATAAGAATACTGTATACCTCCTCTGATGCATCTCTGAACTACAGTTGTAGGAAATACAAATGTGTAGTGTATTCAAGGTTTAAAAAGGCTTCTAAAGTTTGTAATTTCCACTTTAAAAGGTCAGACTTTATGTGCCCTAATGAAAGATGTATCAACAAAAATCTATTATATACAGTATAATCCACATAATAATTCACATTTCCTGTTGCTTCATGATAATTTCCCTGCTGTAGCAAACGGGCTCAAATAAGATCCTACATCTGTGCCTTCCTTCATTAGGATGCTGGGATGGAGGGGGATGTGTCTGCCTGAGCCTCTAGTGCTGCTCTGCAGCTTCTCAGCTAATCTCAGACCTCCGTCTTAAACTTTTAACAGAGGAGTCTCCAGTTCCAGTAAGCATTGTTCTCGTCATTCTGCAAACATGGTTCTCTCAGGCTTTGAATCAGCAAGCCAGTTCTGAAAAGTTTCCATCAGAGTCTCCAGTGAGCTCCCATTTCCTGTTAAAGCCCCCCAAATGACACAGACTGAAATAGCCTCCCCTAATCAATTGTGACTATGAGTGCCCAGGACAGGACTAAAGGATAGTTTAGCATAGGAAGAAATGAAATAAGGAATCTCCCACTGGACCCAAACTGTAGACTGGTTGGTCTGCCTGTCTGTGCCAAATGTAGCAGTCTCACTCCCATAACATTGTTGCTGGTCTGCTGTTTAACAAAGTGAAGGGACAGATTATTATTCTTGGAGTAGAATGTGTGTGAAAAGGCTTTACAGTTAATATCATGGTTAGGACTTAATAGTTCATCTCTTGCTTTCATCTAACCAGATTAAGTGAAGGGGTCATGACAGCCATTCTTTCTGAACTCACAAGTGTGTCTTCACAAGTTACTGTAGGTCAATACATCTCAATGCAGTGGTGGTACTCTGACTAGCTTTAAGCCTCAAGACACTCAGCTGCCTGCCCCTAGAGAGGGCTACTATACTGTTCAAAAAAATAAAGGGAACACTTAACACAGTGTAACTCCAAGTCAATCACAGTTCTGTGAAATCAAACTGTCCACTTAGGAAGCAACACTGATTGACAATACATTTCACATGCTGTTGTGCAAATGGAATAGACAACAGGTGGAAATTATAGGCAATTAGCAAGACACCCCCAATAATGGAGGGGTTCTGCAGGTGGTGACCACAGACCACTTCTCAGTTCCTATGCTTCCTGGCTGATGTTTTGGTCACTTTTGAATGCTGGCGGTGCTTTCACTCTAGTGGTAGCATGAGACGGAGTCTACAACCCACACAAGTGGCTCAGGTAGTGCAGCTCATCCAGGATGGCACATCAATGCGAGCTGTGGCAAGAAGGTTTGCTATGTCTGTCAGCGTAGTGTCCAGAGCATGGAGGCGCTACCAGGAGACAGGCCAGTACATCAGGAGACGTGGAGGAGGCCGTAGGAGGGCAACAACCCAGCAGCAGGACCGCTACCTCCGCCTTTGTGCAAGGAGGAGCAGGAGGAGCACTGCCAGAGCCCTGCAAAATGACCTCCAGCAGGCCACAAATGTGCATGTGGCTGCTCAAACGGTCAGAAACAGACTTCATGAGGGTGGTATGAGGGCCCGACGTCCACAGGTGGGGGTTGTGCTTACAGCCCAACACCGTGCAGGACGTTTGGCATTTGCCAGAGAACACCAAGATTGGCAAATTCGCCCCTGGCGCCCTGTGCTCTTCACAGATGAAAGCAGGTTCACACTGAGCACATGTGACAGACGTGACAGTCTGGAGACGCCGTGGAAAACGTTCTGCTGCCTGCAACATCCTCCAGCATGACCGGTTTGGCGGTGGGTCAGTCATGGTGTGGGGTGGCATTTCTTTGGGGGGCCGCACAGCCCTCCATGTGCTCGCCAGAGGTAGCCTGACTGCCATTAGGTACCGAGATGAGATCCTCAGACCCCTTGTGAGATCATATGCTGGTGCGGTTGGCCCTGGGTTCCTCCTAATGCAAGACAATGCTAGACCTCATGTGGCTGGAGTGTGTCAGCAGTTCCTGCAAGAGGAAGGCATTGATGCTATGGACTGGCCCGCCCGTTCCCCAGACTTGAATCCAATTGAGCACATCTGGGACATCATGTCTCGCTCCATCCACCAACGCCACATTGCACCAAAGACTGTCCAGGAGTTGGCGGATGCTTTAGTCCAGGTCTGGAAGGAGATCCCTCAGGAGACCATCCGCCACCTCATCAGGAGCATGCCCAGGCATTGTAGGAAGGTCATACAGGCACGTGGAGGCCACACACACCACTGAGCCTTATTTTGACTTGTTTTAAGGACATTACATCAAAGTTGGATCAGCCCGTAGTGTGCTTTTCCACTTTAATTTTGAGTGTGACTCCAAATCCAGACCTCCATGGGTTGATAAATTTGATTGCCATTGATAATTTTTGTGTGATTTTGTTGTCAGCACATTCAACTATGTAAAGAAAAAAGTATTTCATAAGAATATTTCATTCATTCAGATCTAGGATGTGTTATTTTAGTGTTCCCTTTATTTATTTGAGCAGTGTATAATCTGAAAGAAGTTCCTTCTCTATTTTCTAATTACTAGAATAACTGATCTGAGAAGATAGAATAGGTGAAAGCATTGTCTGAGAGCAATAAACACTTGATCTTGTCTACTGCAAGGCTTTTGTCACAGTGCTATAATATCTCCATTGTGTTCAGTTCACTTAGGTAAGTACAACTTGGTAACAGGCCCGGTCCTGGCTGATATGCCGCCCTCCCCCCAACCCAGCAAAGTAAAATAGTAGCCTAGTAGCCTGCAATGCACTTTTATGAATACCATACATGTGCAAGTTATGGTTTGTTAAACAGGCTGTTGCATTAACTTTATAGTCCTGATACCTGACAAAGACTAATCCTTTTTGCTATTCAAGCTCTGAATTTCAACTACTGTACCATAGGAAGCACATCTTAAAGTCAATTGAAATACATTTGCCAAAATTATATAATTACTCCTCTCTTTATAGAAATAAATACAATCATTTCAAAATAGTTCACCAGAGAGCATGACTTAGCTGCAGAGCATCATTAGCTTCTTAAAAATAATTGCTGTGGTTTGTTTCAAATCACAAGAACGTAGGCCTATGCTTTGTTGGGAAACCAGCAATTTGGGCAGCATGCATGGCAATAGCCCTCGCTGATTATTGAGTTGGGACTGTCAGGGAAAAGCATTTAAAATACACGTATGTGTGAAGATAATGTCATGAGTATATTGTGAAATCTCTCTCCAGAATGCACTCAGCACTCCATCCAATTCCTGCACATTTAATTCCCTCTTGGCACAGACCATATATTCCACGTTGGTTCAACGTTCATTCAACCAGTGTGTGTGCAGTGGGTTATTTCATTGTGTGAATTGTTTGCCCTTTGATTGTTTATTTTAATAAATTCCCCATTACATATGTAACCGGGGGTAAATTTACCGTTAATCCCTAATAATTTGGTTACATTAATTTCTGTTCATTTTCAGAGTGGAAAAGGTGTTTGCAGAATTCACATTAACCTGCTACACTTGTGAGACGTAGTTGCCCCTGGGCCTGTTTCATGAGCTGGCACTTTCATCGTTGCAACGAAATGCCAACTCCTGTTTACCTAGGTAGCATGTAGTATTAATTAGCTCGGTCTTTCAAAATCTCACTGTTCTCTTTTTCCTTTGCACTGTGCTGATGTTCAATAACTGTTGTTCATACATTGTCAAATCTATCCGTGAGCTGACAAATGTCTTAAGAGCTATTGTATCTGGCTTTGGATGTGAGATACTGATTTCTCATGCTTGAGTGCTATTGGCAAGTTATTTAAGTCACAGTAACCAACTCAGTAGAGTTGGTTCCTAGCAGTGCAGCCACAGAGCCAGTCTTTCCATTGATACCACTTAAATTGAAAATATATTTTTTATTTTCTGTCCTTTCCTTTGATGTAGGTCCCTAAACTCAGCCTAGGGAAAGGTAGCCTCTAGTAATTTATATGCTAATAGATGGACGGTAACTACATAATATTTTCATGCCGGTGATGCTGACACCGTTACGGTGCAACCAGCTGTCTGCGTTGCTGAATGCTTGCTGATACGTTTTGCTATTTGCTACCAGAGCCATAGCTATATTTGTAGTAGACAAGTACCATCCTTCATTTATTTTTGCCCTTGAAAATAAACAATAAACTTTTATGAGAACAGGCATGTTGTTTTGGGTTAGCAGACGAAGCCCCCAAATGCTAGCTACCCAACTTGCAAATCCGTGTCAGTTATCATTGTCTTTGTCCGACTTGAAATTAGTTGGCAAGCTAGCTAACACATTAGCTAGCCAGTTTGAGTTTAAATATTATTGAAAGCAAGCTGGCTATATCCTATGATTCGTTAGCAAGCTCGTGTCCAAGTGCTTGCCCTGTATTAACCCTAAATGCCAATGGGCTACAGTTAGCTGCTGTTAGAAAGGTAGCTAGCTAATGTGAGCTATGCACATCTCCCTCTTATATGCTACATCACATGTTAGCTTGATTTATTTAGCTATTTACAGTATCTTTCCCCTTTCATCTGTGATATCATAGCTTGCTTGGCTCGCTAGCATTAACAAATATTATACAACGGGTGGGTCTAATCCTGGATGCTGATTGGTTAAAACCCGATTCCAGCCAGTGTCTATTCCAAAAGATACCACCGGCTAAGGCTATGACGTTGAAATGCCTATTCACTATTCTGCAGTATTAGCCAAACCAGGCAATTTATAAACTTGATCTCCACTGTAAAATCATCTAGACATTATCTCCATTTCTTTCAGACTAGCATTTCATTTTCAACTGCGGAGATTTGTATTAAGCTTTCTTGACAGGCAGCAGAAGTAACCATGTCTGATATAATCCATTCCTGGCCATCTGGCAATATTGTTGAAATGCATTGGAAGTTTACACCAACTTTATGAAAGTCAATTTTATTACATTTTTTCCTTTTTATTCCAAGTACAAATTACAAATATCCGGCACAAATATGTGTTACACAGATTATCAGCAATCAACAATTTACATCACTACATCAAACATGTCTACCACGAAACAAAATGCATAGTTGAAACAAGAAGAGACCTTAATAAATAAAATAAACAATTGTGCAATTGTCCTTACACAAAAAAATCTTATTATAAAAATTCAAGGACCATTTTTGTTATTAACTAGGGATTCAAATCAATCAGAAATATTTAAATTTTGGTATAGCTTTCTGGAATTTTTGTTTATGTTTAATGTATTTGGTAACAATATTACAATTGTAACATACAATATCGTTCATGTCAACAACATTCGTAGTGTTCAAAAATCTAAATATGTAATATTTCTCCAAATCTATCATAGATTTACATTCTTAGAAAAAATGCATCAGATTTCCACCTTTTTTTTGCAGAAAACACATATATCATCAACATCAAGAAATGTGGACACCGTGGAATTATATGGATGTATAGTATCTTATGCATTAACCCTGCTTTTTTCCAGACAATGTCAGGAATTAACATGTTCCAAACAAAATGTACCTCTAGGCATAAATTTGTTCCTTGAATGGAAAGTGTCTTTATGTATTTGTTACAACAAGATTTCTCAAGTAAGCCCACGCCTTACAGGCTAAGTTCTGGATAAGCTCTGTGATCATCACCAAAGCTAAGATTAGTTTTCCTTAGCGTAGTCAGACCACTAGGAATGGCTTTGATCACAGAAATAAACTCTCTGAAAAGTATTGGAAACTCATTCAATGTAATAAATTGTTCATATGAAAGAATATTACCCCTGTTGTCGAATACATCAAGAACTAAGTTCATATTTATTTCATGCCAGCTAGGGTAGAACAATGACTTACTCCTTACAGTTATTTCTGAATTATTCCACAAATGAGCATTATGCAGGGAAAAGTTGTGTAGGAAAAATATTTTCCAGGACATTAAAGCTTGTTTGGGAAACCTACCTAATTTAGTAGGTGATCTTTCAGGAAAATAATTACATTTCAGTCAAAATGTAAGACCTCGCAACTTATTAAATACATTGTTTGGAATGAAATACCAAATGGATTCTGTATTGACGGAATATCTTTTCAACCAATTGACCTTGAACGTGTTATTTTTGTCAACAAAATCCAACACTACCAGACCTCCTTCAAATCTCTTATCTCAGAGGATAGACTTTTACAAATAAGAAATGCCTTGTCAATCTCATTACAGGTAGAGGGATTTACAAATAAAGACAATGAGATGGTACACAAAGTGAGACAGTCCCTCTGCTTTGGACAGAAGCACTCTTCCAAGTGTAGATAGATCCCTTTGTAGCCAATTATTAAATATGTACTTTGTTTTCTTAATTGTAGGAGAGAAATTCATATGTGTTCCTAAATATTTAGCGCAGTCCTTTACAGGAATATTGTATATTTATTTATCATTAGAGTCATATACTGCAAACATAAGATTTCACATTTAGAAACATTCAGTTTTAATCCAGACGCAATAGAGAATGCAGTGATGGCATTAAGGGAATGGGCGACCTGGTCTTTGTCTCTTAAAAAGAGATTCGTTTTGTTAGCCAGCTGGTACATTTTTATATCTCAGTCAAAAATTGATAAGCCATGCAAATTTGCATACCAAAATGAATAAGAAAGGTGAAGACAGACATCCATGTTGATATTGACTCTTTTGGATATATTAAGTTTTAGTATCACAGAACTCTTTAGATCTTTGTAAAAAATGTGAATACCTTTGATCACATTTTTAACGAAACCGAAAGAGAAATTAATGTTCAACTGTGTCAAAGGCTTTACAGAAGTCTAAACATAAAATAATAGCATCTGAGTCAATTGCATCTGAATGATCTATAAGGTCCAAGACTAAACTAATGTTGAAACTTAACCTCTAGTGACTACACATCCCGCATGAGGGAGCGTAATCATCGACTGACACTAATTAGCATAACGCAACGGACATAAATATTCCTAGAAAATATTCCTATTCATGAAAATCACAAGTGAAATATATTGAGACACAGCTTAGCATTTTGTTAATCACCCTGTCATCTCAGATTTTCAAAATATGCTTTACAGCCAAAGCTAGACAAGCATTTGTGTAAGTTTATCGATAGCCTAGCATAGCATTTTGTCCAGCTAGCAATAGGTAACTTGGTCACGGAAATCAGAAAAGCAATCAAATTAAATCGTTTACCTTTGATGAGCTTCGGATGTTTTCACTCACGAGACTCCCAGTCTCCCAGTTTTTTCCGCCGGTTGACTTTTGCTTGGGGTCTGAGGTAAAGAGGTTGCAAGTATCTCATCCTGGTCCATTTCCTTTTTTGCTTGCTTGAGTTTGCACCATTTTGTGTGTCCATGCTGCTCTAGCTGTCATCGTTGCTATCTAGCATGCCTGCTATCTTCTGTGAGACTTAGGTATGTCGTCTTCTGTTGTCTTTCTGTCGTGTTCTGCCCATTCAACTTGAGGAAAACAAACTCTAAACTAAACTTGCCATATATAGCTAAAACCAGTAATAGTTAGTTTAATGCTACATTGATAGCAAATATTGGATGAGCGAAATATGCGTGCATTGCACTCATATGCAGACTTGACGATAAATGTACACATGGCAGCTGGGGGCAGACAAAACATGTTGTCTCTGGGCAATTGGGTGTCATTGGCAAAAGTGGGTATGTAAGTAATCCATACTAGAGGTCTTCACGGATCCACCTTTACCCAAATACCCAAGACCCGAAATGGGACCCAAGAGGGTCCGGATCTGATATGATTGTCATGGGTCTCGGGTATTTATAATTTTAACTGACTTGTCCGGAAGCGTCCATACAGGTCCAAACGCGTCTGCTGCAGTGGAGAGAAAGAAATTGTATAATTTATGCCGCTGCTCTTGCTTTTCACAAGAGTGGAGCATGGCACTTGTAGCTTGTTGGCCAATCATAAGTCATCAAAGCGGCAATAGGCAGTCATAGATGATGAAACACAGAGAGATGAAAGATAGATAAATTATTATTATAATTTTTTTGGTACATTTTGGGGAGAAGGCTGGCTTCCCTTGGCATCCAAGAATACACACCACTGAGGCTACAACAACCAAGAGCCAACAGGTAGGCAGGCTGCTACTTAATATTCTGAATTAAGTGATTGGTAAATGTAGGATGATAAAGCTCATGCACTGCAGTCTCAGTTGGCAAACTTAACTAGATTTTCCCAGTTTGATGCAGTCCAAGACAGGTACTACGTGATCATATTGATGCTAAATAACCTAGCGGTGGCAGCTATTAGTCTACTGTAGCACAAGTCGGCTTGGTTGGTTGCGGTCTCTCGCATCTCCCTCCCTCCTCCCCGTGTCACTCGCTCACAGTACGGCCCCTCCCCCGCCTGCTAGAGCGGCACCTCTCTCATTCTCTGGCTTTAACAGCTCTGGTTAATAAAGTAGCTTAAAAAATGACTTTTCTGCTGCTTTCCTAGCTCAGACCTGGTCTGGATCTGACCAGGTCTATATGGAATGGGTCTAGTTGGCCTCGGGTACGTTCGTAACGGGATCCGTGAAGACCTCTAATCCATACCCAACCCTCCAGTAAATTGTGACGAACTCAGTTACAAAACTCAGTTTGACAAGACTGACTTTATGACCAAAATTATGCTATTTACACTTTGTAGTGAATTTTGACAGTAGAATTAATGTTGCTGACTCTTATCGATGTCACATAGGCCATTTTAAAACCAGATAAGTTGGTTCTAAGGGGCAGTTGACCTTTCATATAAGGAATCTGATTTATAGCATTTACTTTGAGCATGACAGTTTAGTACTTTTTCCACCACTGTACTTCGGTACATTTAAAACCAGATACTTTTTGACTTTACTCAAGGTCATTTTCACTTGAGACATTTTCTATTACGTTTACACAGATCAGATAGACAAGTGTGCTACCTCAGATTCAAGGGTGTTTATTTAAAACAATAAAGAAAAAGAAAAGAAACAGGTTTCCTCCTGGTTACCGCATTCTGGGCTCCAGGGAATGCTGTCTCCTCTGGGGTAGATCACCGAGCCCCTCGGATCTAGCAGACCTTGAGTACGTCTATCCGGCAGCAACCTCTCACTATCTCCATACCTCCCGTGTGCTGCCCTCATGGCAGCTGTATAGAGTACGGTGGTGGGGTCGTCCTTAAGCTCCCAGACTTGTCCTGCGTCCCCTTCAGCAGGGCCTCCGTATTCTGGTACGTCTCCACGGCTCCCAAGAGGTCCTCCAAGGTCTGGGGCGTGCATTGGCTCGCAGCCCACTTCATGTTGCGAGGTAGTGCCTGTAAGAATTGATCCATGACCACTTTTTCGGTAACGGGGAGGGTGGTTACGTCGATTAGGAGCCATGCCCTGGTGATGCGCTGTAGGTCGCTCATCTGGGCTCGGGGGGAAAGCGTCGGCCACAAACCTCCAGTCGTGGACCAGTTGGGCCTGACGGGCCAGGCTGTACCAGTAGTGGCTGAGTACCTCCCTCTTGAGATCATCGTAGTAAGCCACCTGTTCGCTTGTTGGGCCCTAACGAACTGAGCTATCAACTCGTCCATGCTGATACCGCGTAAACGTCAACCTTGATCCGACCACGTTGTCAAATGCCTCGTTCTCAGATTAGTGGGTTTGACTTACTCGCCAGCCTCAATCCGCCCCAATTAGTCCTGGCCAGACCTGTCGAGACCTGGCACATCCAGCAGAGGGAGCCACCGCCGCTTGATCTAGACTCGGTCTGTCACCTGGCTTCAACGAGTCTCCCCCTGGTGGCTGACCCGCTGTACGCCACATAATGTATCGTAACTTTTATTCAAGTATGGCAATTGAGTACTTTTTCCACCACTGTGTGACTGCATCATGAACCAACCAGCTTGTTCCATTTTGGTAGGGCAAAACTCACCAGTCAAACCATCAAAGAAAAGCTCAGAAATAGGAGAAAGACTGCATTAATTAAACCAACATGCTTTTGACTAAACAAGGTTATGACGAGAGGACAAGCTTTCCTATGAAGGAACAGGGTTTTATGTGGAGGGATGAGAGAGAGAGGGAGGTGAGCTGTTTAAAGTTGGGGAATTTGAGAGGGGATGTGAAAAGGGGTCTGAGGGTTTGAAACAAAGGATAATCCCTATAACTGCTGTCCCATTGACTCTACTGTATGTAGTTGATACCTTGTGCTGAGGGTGTAATGTAGATGATAAGTTGGTTTGGCAGAACTGCGACAATATAGCTAGCTAATACAGAAAGCGCATCTAGGATATTACTTAGCTAAGCCAGCATTTTTTTATACAACCATTGCCTGGGAAACTGTTTGGGAATGTACACAAGTGGTTGGGGCTTAATTATGTTTCTGCTAAGTGCCATGGAATTTGTAGAAGCTGAGTAGAAATTTAAACCAGTGGAAACATTGGCCTGTATTTACTAGTGCTGGTTGACATTACTGCGCCCTCTGTGAGTATTTGATTGGTTTATACATCAGCTTGTAATCCAATAGGAACCAAATGTCCGGAGACTTAGGCTACATGCTAGACTTGAGAAGTAGGGGAAACACTGGCCATTTGCAACAGAGCAAAGAGTGAGAGAGGAATGGATGGAGGAAGGGTGAGAGAGATCGCGCAAGGGATGGAGGAAGGGAGAAAAAAGAGGGACAAAACGTACTGTTCATGAATGATGTGGTATAAAACAATCCACAAAGCCATGCTTGTCAGGATGGGAAGTATCCATGTCTCAGGAGCATGGAATTAATTAAAACCAGTGCATCAGTTATTGTTTTGAGGGAGATATTGGTTCCAGCGTTCTTCAAAATATATAGTTAAATTAATTTCAAAGCTATTGAAATGAGTACACACAGACATTCTCGGTGGTCTTGTGTATTGTGAGTGTGTTATTGTGGCTGTGCAAAATAGTTAGTTAGAACCATATGCATTTTTGGGGGGGCCAACACAGTCAAACACAGTGTTATTCCCGCCGGATCCTCTCTCACCAGCCACATACAGTGCCTTCGGAAAATATTCAGACACCTTGAATTTTTCCACATTTTGTTACATTGCAGCATTTTCTAAAATGTATTAGATAGTTTTCTTTCCTCATCAATCTACACACTATACCCCACAATGACAAAGCAAAAACAGGTTTAGACATTTTTTGCTAATTTATTAAAAATAATAAACAGAAAAATTTCATTTACATAGGTATTCAGACCCTTTACTCGGTACTTTGTTGAAGCACCTTTGGCAGCGATTACAGCCTCTATTCTTCTTGGGTATGACGCTACAAGCTTGGCACACCTGTATTTGGGTAGTTTCTACCATTCTTCTCTGCAGATCCTCTCAAGCTCTGTCAGGTTGGATGGGAAGCGTTGCTGCATAGCTATTTTCAGGTCTCTCCAGATATGTTTGATCGGGTTCAAGTCCGGGCTCTGGCTGGACCACTCAAGGACATTCAGAAACGTATCCCGAAGCCTCTCCTGCTTTGTCTTGGCTGTGGGCTTAGGGTTGTTGTCCTGTTGGAAGGTGAACCTTTGCCCCAGTCTGAGGACCTGAGCACTCTGGAGCAGGTTTTCATCAAGGATCTCTCTGTACTTTGCTGTGTTCATCTTGGCCTCAATCCTGACTAGTCTCCCAGTTCCTGCCACTGAAAAACATCCCCACAGCATGATGCTGCCACCACCACGCTTCACCGTAGGGATGGTGCCAGGTTTCCTGCAGGCATGATGCTTGGTATTCAGGCCAAAGAGTTAAATCTTGGTTTCATCCGACCAAAGAATCTTGTTTCTCATGGTCTGAGAGTCTTTCGGTGCCTTTTGGCAAACTCCAAGTGGGCTGTCATGTGCCCTTTACTGAGGAGCGGCTTCCATCTGGCCACTCTACCATAAAGGGCTGATTGGTAGCGTGCTGCAGAGATGGTTGTCGTTCTGGAAGGTTTTCCCATGGAAGCTGTTGATTGGAAAAGATACTGTAACATTTACTTTTTACGTAATATACTTTTCTGTGCTGACCGTCATTATTTGTACCTAACAGAATGCATGAAAAAAGTTCTCTCTGAAGAACACTGGTTCAAGCATCTGTCAGATGTTGATTGCTTGAATCATTTGAATAACACAGCTGTTTAACTCCTGATAATCACATTAAAAAACTATCTGTTTGGACAAACACACAATTTCCTTCCAGCTTTATAATTCAAAATGATGTCATACCAGCCCATTTTCCTGCATTAGGAAACAATCCATGGAACAACTCACTTGTCCTTCCTTCACCGCAATGTAGGCTTGATTATTACTTATAATAAACTCTGCCGGCCATTACGTGATCTATTCTCTGTAAATGAGTAGCACAAACATAAATCTGAACTTTTCCTCAGGCTTGCCCTTGGAAAGCAGCCAAAGCTCACAGTAAAGAAAGGAGCAGTCCCTTTAACGAGGCAGACCAAATAAGTGTGTTATTTCTCCTCCTTTTATGCCAGGGTAACCATGGTGTTGTATTAATATGTATTTTGCCATCTTGAGAGATGTGATAACAGACTTCCTTCATTTGATGGGAGGTGTGTGTGTGTGTGTGTGTGTGTGTGTGTGTGTGTGTGTGTGTGTGTGTGTGTGTGTGTGTGTGTGTGTGTGTGTGTGTGTGTGTGTGTGTGTGTGTGTGTTAGTGTGTGTGTGTGTGTGTGTGTTAGTGTGTGTGTGTGTGTATGTGTGTGTGTGTGTACAGATGTCTGCTTGGAGAGGTTATGAGTGACATGGTTTAAACACCACAATTAATAAAAACAACAGAACGAAAGAAGAGAGCATGTGAGACAGAGAGAGAGTATACCACTTAGTTTAGATGAGTTTGGATGTGAACTTTCAATGTTTCACCTGGAGGTAAATTTAATTGTGCTGCCAAATGCATTTGTAATGCTTAAGTGTTTTTGTGTAGCTGCTGAAGAATTGTCATAATATTTTACTGCAGGTGCTCTAACTGTTATGCTACAGGTATTCCCCTGTCACACGATTGGAGGTTTTATTAGACAGCTGTGGCCCAAAGCATAGTTGAGATAAACAGATACCAAAGCCACATACTGAGGAGGATAAAATACACGTTATTTTAACCCTGTCTGACACCCCAACAGCAGCAGCAGCACAAAATCTGCCACACTTCAGTCTCAAAGCCTTACAGTATGAGTGAGTGTGTGTGTGTGTGTGTGTGTGTGTGTGTGTGTGTGTGTGTGTGTGTGTGTGTGTGTGTGTGTGTGTGTGTGTGTGTGTGTGTGTGTGTGTGTGTGTGTGTGTGTGTGTTAGTGTGTGTGTGTGTGTGTGTGTGTGTGTGTGTGTGTGTGTGTGTGTGTGTGTGTGTCTGTGTGTGTGTGTGGAATTCAAATGCAATGCATCTTGATCCCCTGTCTCTCTGTGTTCCTCAGGATGGATGAGAACTACAACATCATCCCCCATGGGGTTAACTTCCAAGACCCAATCTTCCCAGACACACCAGAGAACCACCGCATGTTCGCCAGCCTCTTCCAGTTCTCCAACTGCACGGCCGGAATCACAGTCCACACCTACACCCCAGAGTGGGAGGCTTTGGAAGACAGCCGGGTACAAATTAATCTTATCTATCGCGCTTGTTTTTGTGTGCCTTTGTTACAAAAGTCTTAACAGCATCGCTTAAACAGCAGCTCCTAAACCACCAAAGACCAAGACCGGCAAAGAAAAACAACCTAGGTTGGAAGAATCTCATCAAAACACATGCAGGAAACCTTTGACAGACACACTATAGACAGCTGATCTCATTGCCATTCCCCATGGCTAAGGTAGCATGCAGCGTTGCATATTGTAGCAAGTCTTCCATGATCACCTGCACTTGATAGACCGGAAGTTTTTAGTAAAAGATAGCGCTGCATAGTATTATGTTCAACTTAATTAACCTCCCCTTAAAACTTCTTAGGGCTGATATGACAACAGCCAGTGAAAGTGCACGGCTCCAAATTCAAAACAACACAAATCTCATAATTAAAATTCTTCAGACATACAAGTATTTCACACCATTTTAAAGATAGACTTCTTGTTAATCCCACCACAGTGTCCGATTTCAAATAGGCTTTACGGCGAAAGCACCACAAACAATTATGTTAGGTCAGAGCCAAGTCACAGAAAAACAGCCATTTTTTCCAGCCAAAGAGAGGAGTCACAAAAATCAGAAATAGAGATAGAATTAATCATTAACCTTTGATGATCTTCATCAGATGACACTCATAGGACTTCATATTACACAATACATGTATGTTTTGTTCGATAAAGTTCATATTTATATAAAAAAAATCTCAGTATACATTGCCGCGTTTTGTTCACTAGTTCCAAAAACATCCAGTGATTTTGCAGAGAGCCACATCAATTTACATAAATACTCATCATAAATGTTGATGAAAATACATGGAACTTTTGATACACTCCTCCTTAATGCAAACGCTGTGTCAGATTTCAAAAAGGCTTTACGGAAAAATCAAACCATGCTATAATCTGAGCTCTGCGCTCAGAGCCTAAACAAGCCAAAAAGATATCCTCCATATTGTGCAGTCAACAGAAGTCAGATATAACATTATAAATATTCACTTACCTTTGATGATCTTCATCAGAATGCACTCCCAGGAATCTCAGTTCCACAATAAATGTTTGTTTTGTTCGATAATGTCCATCATTTATGTCCAAATAGCTCCTTTTGTTAGCGTGTTTGGTAAACAAATCCAAACTCACGAAGCGCGTTCACTAGGAGCAGACGAAATGTCAAAAAGTTCCGTTTACAGTCCGTAGAAACATGTCAAACGATGTATATATAATCTTTAGGATGTTTTTAACATAAATCTTCAATAATGTTCCAACCAGAGTATTCCTTTGTCTGTAGAAAAGCAATGGAACAGAGCTCGCTCTCACGTGAACGAGCGTCACGAGCTCAAGGCATTCTGGCAGACCTCTGACTCATTCCCCTCTCATTTGCCCCCACCTCACAGTAGAAGCATCAAACAAGGTTCTAAAGACCTTTAACATCTAGTGGAAGCCTTAGGAAGTGCAACGTGACCAATATCCCACTGTATCTTCAATAGGGAATGAGTTGAAAAACAACAAACCTCAAATTTCCCACTACCTGGTTGGATTGTTTCTCAGGTGTTTGCCTGCCATATGAGTTATGTTATACTCACAGACATCATTCAAACAGTTTAACCTGTTGCTTCTACTCGGGACGCTTGCGTCCCAACTAGAGCTCTGGAAATGCAAATGCGCTACGCTAAATGCTAATAGTATTAGTTAAAACTCAAAAGTTCATTAAAATACACATGCAGGGTATCGAATTAAAGCTACACTCGTTGTGAATCCAGGCAACAAGTCAAATTTTTAAAATGCTTTTCGGCGAAAGCATGAGAAGCTATTATCTGATAGCATGTAACACCCAAAAAGACCCACAGGGGACGTAAACAAAATAATTAGCATTTCGGCGTTACACAAACCGCACAATAAAATAGAAAACATTCATTACCTTTCACCATCTTCTTTGTTGGCACTCCTAGATGTCCCATAAACACTATTTGGGTCTTTATTTCGATTAAATCGGTCCATATAAAGCCTAGATATCGTTATATGTAGACTGTGTGATAAACGAAAAAAACATTGTTTCAAAACGTAACGTCATTTTTTTAAATTCAAAAAGTCGACGATAAACTTTCACAAAACACTTCGAAATACGTTTGTAATGCAACTTTAGGTATTAGTAAACGTTAATAAGCGATAAAATTCATCAGGAGGCGATGTAAAGATCATTAGCTGTCCGTCTGGAAAAATGTCCGGCTAGAAACTCAACGAAAATATCCGGTCCCAGACCGGATTAGATACAGTGTCCTGTATGTGTTTGACCAAGAAAAAACTCGAAGGGAAATGACAAGACTCTAGACACCCTGTGGAAGCTGTAGGTACTGCAACCTCAGTCAATTAATTGTGGTTCACGTTTATCAATGGGTTCAAGTAGCGCATGGATATATTTTCCCCATTTTCAGTGATCAGTTTTTCCTGTGCTTTTCGATGTAAATGCCGTTCTGGTAAAGCCACAGCAGTGATTTAACCAGTTTTTTAAACGTCTGAGTGTTTTCTATCCACACAGACTAAGCAAATGCACATACTATATTCCTGGCATGAGTAGCAGGGCGCTGAAATGTTGCGCGATTTTTAACAGAATGTTCAAAAAAGTAGAGGGTCGACTGAAGAGGTTAAGAAACTTCAGAGTGTGTTCTATCCAAATATACCGATAATATGCATATATTAGCAACTGGGACCGAGTAGCAGGCAGTTTACTCTGGGCACCTCTGGGCATCTTATTCATCCAAGCTACTCAATACTGCCCCCAGCCAGAAGAAGTTTTAACCCCCAATTAGGGAACAGTGCCTATAATGAAACAGAATTCAATAGGAGCAGTGGTGTTTTGAACCCCCATTTTTAGCCCCAAAAATATGAATGATACTTGAGTTAATAAAGCCTCCATACAAACATACAAACATGGTCTTTTTTTTTGCTTTCTTGAGTAAAGCAGCTCCAAAATGCAGGTGTTTCAGCCTATCTCAGTGCTTTCTGTGGTGGTGGTGGGGCAGCCAGCGGAAAATGCGGAGTGTAAGGATTGGTAATATTCTCTAGTTGCGCCGTGATTGGCTTAATGTTCTGTCACACATGGGGACACTACATCACTGACAAATCTAAGGGTAGAGCTACAAAATTCAAGCCCCTTGGGAGCTGCCATAGAGTTACATTATAATAGCCCATCCAAGAAGGCTCAAGGTCATTGGCCACAGATAAAATGATGTCAAATCACGTTATATCTACAGTAGCTTTGATTGGACATACTTTCAAAATCTTAGCCAGAAGTCAAAGGGTAGGTAACACATTCGACATGCTGATCCTCAAGCACCGCCAGGCACGGCTCCAACACCATCATTAAGTTTGCCGATGTGTTAGTGTAATTTAATTATGCCAATGTGCTTTCATCAATTGAAAACCCTTAATCTATTTTATGAGAATTTATAAGATTCTTGTTTGCATAAAATAGACGCAGACCAGTCTTTCAATAATAGGTAACAGAATTTATTCTCGGAGCGCGCTGCCATTTAACCACGAACAACAGTTTATATACAGATCATGACGTCATTTCATTGCTTTATCAGAATCCCCTCCTCTCGACCGGGACAAAGTGAGGTGAAAAGTTCATTCTAATTTACTAACACACTCCCAGATAACTTTTGACCCCTCAACACATTATCAATCACCACTGAGCTGACAGTTCTAATTAATAGAAAACTTAGGAATGCACTCACTGTCTTATCTAAAAAAGTTTCTGTAGGGTCAACCATAGGCTAACGACCTTATTTGTTTACACAGTCCCCAACCCATTTGTTTCTTCCTAGTTGGAATGGTGTTCATTAACTTTAATTACTCCTTGTCCGTGTCACACAATCCCTTCTTATGAACTCATATTGTTAATCAGATATAATAAAACAGAGTATAAGTTTACTTAGTTACAATTCTATTTAAAATGGGGATATTGTTTATTCATTTATTCATAATAATCCCACCACGATGACACAACAGTTTGATTTGATTTGAGCATCATGAATCAAGTCAACAATCTACAGGCAAATCCTTTTTAATCCTTGTCATATGAAGCAAAATAATTATAGATAAAAAGTATCGGTGCTCATCGGGCATTGGACATAAACATTATACAGCAAGTTGGAAATCGCACTTTCAACAATGAGTGGTTTGGAAGGAATCAGTGGCTAACAGTAAGCATTGCAAAGCAATCACTAGCCTGTTATTCATTGGAGTGGGTACGTGGTCCCAATTCTCAGTTTAAGGTTCTCTTTTCCAAGCTTAAAATTATAAACATTCAACATTGGCCATGCTGTCAATCCAGCATGATTTCTGTCACACTCGTAACAAGTGTTAACTCAGAACTGGGAAATCTGACTTCAGTGAGTTCAAGACAACTGGGAACTCAGGAAAAAACTAGCTCCGACTGGGAAAATGCATTTTGAACGGTCAACTTCCAAATTGGAATTGTAAATTAGGAACTCGGGCCTCATTCTAGAGCTACTCCCGGAAGATCACTGACATCATCATGATTCAACCTTGTTTTTTTCCGAGTTCCAATATGTTTTGAAAGCACCATAAATCCAGAGAATGTCACACTTTGATGATAAAGTTTGACAAAATTTGCCAACAGAGGACCGCCGCGCCTCCTTCCTGTTCAAGTGAGTACAGCACAACAAGGTGAGCCCATAAATGTCTTGAATGCTGCTGCATAAATGATGTAATATAACAGGGAGATATGTATACTGTAGCTAAGAAAGTAATACTAAGTGTATGTTGTGTAGTAAGCTGTTAGTAGCCCATGTGCCTCACCCTAATAATTTGGTCTATTTTCCCCTCTGAATTTTGCCTACCATTCTGACTTGTTGGTGCACATGTAGCCTATAACCTGTTTTAGATAAACATAATCATCAAATATTGTAAGTGCTTTCATTGTTGGCTTATATGCCCCCTTTATTTATCATACGGTTCTGACTTGATGTACAGGGAGAACACTGTAAGAATGTTCTGAACAAACAGTTATATTGACTAAATCCGTCCTAGCTTGCTCATTAATGTCTTAATCGAAATTACAGATTGCCTCTTATCCGCTTGTCGTCCCCTTATGCCATAGTTTGTACATCTCAATTGTCAATAGAAACCATATTTGTTTAAGCATGTCAGCCATATCAGATATGTTGTTTTAAAAGGCAGTAATTTTTTAAATCTGATTTCCCACTAGCTGATCATTGTCTGCAGCCAGCTCTGTGCGTAGTGTAATGAGACAAACAGGGAGAAGTGGTCAAGTCGATTATCCACGCTTATAAACACAGGGTTGCTACAGTTATTGTTATTTGTGGTGGTAATCATTCTTTTTGACTACATTTTATGAGGGGGGTGTGTAAATTGTTTTTACAGTACAAGGGGATGGCCATGTGAAAATATTTTTTACATCCCAAATAGTGACTTTGTAGTCAGGGCTAACCACAATCTTCAAAGGTCCACTGAGGAGAGTCTTGGAAGTGTAATTTGTTCTTTGTGGCTGGGAGACCAGAATTCTTTAGGTGGTGGATAGAGGCCTTACTCTGATGGTCCAGACAGTCAGACTCCCCTTGGTTAGAGCTCGCTGTGCTTCTCTCTCTAAGTGTCAATGCAGAATAAAATAAAATAAAATCAAATTTTATTTGTCACATACACATGGTTAGCAGATGTTAATGCGAGTGTAGCGAAATGCTTGTGCTTCTAGTTCCGACAATGCAGTAATAACCAACAAGTAATCTAACTAACAATTCCAAAACTACTGTCTTATACACAGTGTAAGGGGATAAAGAATATGTACATAAAGATATATGAATGAGTGATGGTACAGAGCAGCATAGGCAAGATACAGTAGATGGTGTCGAGTACAGTATATACATATGAGATGAGTATGTAAACAAAGTGGCATAGTTAAAGTGGCTAGTGATACATGTATTACATAAGGATGCAGTCGATGATATAGAGTACAGTATATACGTATGCATATGAGATGAATAATGTAGGGTATGTAACATTATATTAGGTAGCATTGTTTAAAGTGGCTAGTGATATATTTTACATCATTTCCCATCAATTCCCATTATTAAAGTGGCTGGAGTTGAGTCAGTGTCAGTGTGTTGGCAGCAGCCACTCAATGTTAGTGGTGGCTGTTTAACAGTCTGATGGCCTTGAGATAGAAGCTGTTTTTCAGTCTCTCGGGCCCAGCTTTGATGCACCTGTACTGACCTCACCTTCTGAATGATAGCGGGGTGAACAGGCAGTGGCTCGGGTGGTTGTTGTCCTTGATAATATTTATGGCCTTCCTGTAACATCGGGTGGTGTAGGTGTCCTGGAGGGCAGGTAGTTTGCCCCCGGTGATGCGTTGTGCAGACCTCACTACCCTCTGGAGAGCCTTACGGTTGTGGGCGGAGCAGTTGCCGTACCAGGCGGTGATACAGCCCACCAGGATGCTCTCGATTGTGCATCTGTAGAAGTTTGTGAGTGCTTTTGGTGACAAGCCAAATTTCTTCAGCCTCCTGAGGTTGAAGAGGCGCTGCTGCGCCTTCTTCACGATGCTGTCTGTGTGAGTGGACCAATTCAGTTTGTCTGTGATGTGTATGCCGAGGAACTTAAAACTTGCTACCCTCTCCACTACTGTTCCATCGATGTGGATAGGGGGGTGTTCCCTCTGCTGTTTCCTGAAGTCCACAATCATCTCCTTAGTTTTGTTGACGTTGAGTGTGAGGTTATTTTCCTAACACCACACTCCGAGGGCCCTTACCTCCTCCCTGTAGGCTGTCTCGTCGTTGTTGGTAATCAAGCCTACCACTGTTGTGTCGTCCGCAAACTTGATGATTGAGTTGGAGGCGTGCGTGGCCACGCAGTCGTGGGTGAACAGGGAGTACAGGAGAGGGCTCAGAAAGTAGAATAGAGTATGTTGACTGGAGAGTAGGATGTGGGACGCGGCTGAGAGACAAGGAGAGACATACAGGTTTTTTTATCCATCTATGGAGTTTTCTACAATGAGCAAAGAACAGAAATGTATTAGACTGTACTTATTGTAATGGCTATTTGACCAAGAAGGAGAGGGATGGAGTGCTCCATCAGATGAACTGGCCTCCACAATCACCCGACCTCAACCCAATTGAGATGGTTTGGGATGAGTTGGACCGCAGAGTGAAGTAAAAGCAATCAACAAGTGCTCATCATATGTGGGAACTCCTTCAAGACTATTGGAAAGGCATTCCTCATGAAGCTGGTTGAGAGAATCCCAAGAGTGTGCAAAGCTGTCATCAAAGCAAAGGGTGGCTACTTTGAAGAATCTCAAACATAAAATATATTTAGATTTGTTTAACACTTATTTGGTTACTACATGATTATATATGTGTTATTTAATCGTTTTGATGTCTTCAGTATTATTCTACAATGTAGAAAATAGTCCAAATTAAGAAAAACTCTTGAATGAGTAGGTGTGTCCAAACTTTTGACTGCTACTGTAGGTAAAACATTTTGGTAAAACTTTATTTGGGTAGTCCATCTGTAGATGCTCTACAGGCTAACCCTAACCCTTATTCTAAACCTAATCCTAACCGTAACCTTAGCTTGTTTGTTGATAGTAGGACCATCTTTAGAGCATTTACAGATGGACTATCTGGACTGTTCAAATTAAGTGTGACCAAATTATGAGATCAGTTTCAAAGCCCTGTCCCGTGGTCCTGATTTGAAGTAGGTTGAGGGAAAAGTGTGCCTCATACGCATTGTAAGATACTGAATGCTAGTAAACATGCTGATGACTATGAAGGCTACACATTTCTCCATAACCTATCCATGGTTCACCTCAGAGTTTCAGTGTCAAGATCAACGCCAGTGATTGCATCATAGAGTCCTGTACGGTCCCTTTATAGAAGCGAAAAATCTGCCATTTCAACGTCTTTAGACGCCATTCATTGAATTCAAGATTTACATCAGTCTTCTCTGTTTCCAATCATGTGCTGACTGCACATAAAAGCCTTCTTTCACGGTGAAGGAATAAGAATTGGCTTATGTTTCCATTAATGACCACATCTCAGCTCAAATCTGTAATCAGAGGCAAAGCCAAGGAAATGCACAATGTTTTTCTTATGATTACACTCGTATTACAAAATAACTGAAAGGAATGGCTAGGCCCACAGGCTGGACTGTGTGACAGCACAACGCAATCATATACTGTCATCATGCCACACAGGCATGACTGTTACTGCTGTGTAAGAATGACATTCTAGGGATTTCACATGTAAAACGAATGATAATTACCCAACACACATGCTGTTATGATTATAGTCGTCAATTTCCTGCACTAGACTGAAAATATCATGCCCATGGAGGTATCTTCAACTGGGACCCACAGCTGTTTTCCCTCAAAAACCTTTAAGATGTCCCTCTGATAACATGGGAAAATGTTCCACTAAGGCTGGAAATAAATGTATTAATGAAGAGATGAGTGTCAAAATTGCATGTTATGTCAATGATTCAATGGAACCTGGGTACCTACCATTATGGCCACAGTGATACATCATTCATCTGCCACTTGTGATTAGTATTTTTTGGTTTGGTTGCGTAAACAGTTGAATGTATCAACATTTTTCTAACTGGGTTGGCTGCCATGTGAAAGATATGATTAGGATAGCATTCAAAGATGTCTATGACTATTATGTAGCTGTGGTGCAGGTGTGGATCATACGTTGGAGAAAGATGCACAGATCACAGTCCAGATTTTTCAACTCCAGACATTTTCAAGGGCAATTAAATAGGTATGTGTCCACAATGGAGCTTGTTCTGGAAAACCATAGAATTTACAATAACAATGACAGAAAGATGTGGAAATGGGGACTTTACTGTGGGTACCTCTGGTCTGAATGAAACACAAGCTCCATCTCTCCTTCCAAATGTTTTGGTTACCTGGAATTTGCTGTTAAGAGTTACCTGCTGAGTGGCCTGGCTGGTCTAGCTGTAATGACGCAGCCTCCAGCACATAATGTATATACTATATACTGTATACAGTGTCGGCATAGGTTCTAATCTGGCTTACTGCTATTTGACAAAACCTCATTGTTTTTTCCCTATTTACTCAGTGATCGATAGAGCTATTGATACCATATCTTATGACAAACAACCTACAGTGCCTTCAGAAAGTATTCATACCCCTTGATTTTTTCACACATTTTGTTACATTACAGCCTTATTCTAAAATTGATTAAATAAAAAATGGTCCTCATCAATCTATACACAATACCCCATAATGACAAAACAAAAACAGTTTTTTAGACATTTTTGCAAATGTATTAAAAATAAAACCTTAAATATCATATTTAAATAAGTATTCAGACCATTTACTCAGTACTTTGTTGAATCACCTTAGGCATCGATTACAGCTTCGAGTCTTCTTGGGTATGACGCTACAAGCTTGGCACACCTGTATTTGGGGAGTTTAACAAAAGGCTAAGCTTGAGAGCAAATAGATTCATTTCATTTCATTTGCGATTTTCATGAATAGTTAACGTTGCGTTATGGTAATGAGCTTGAGGCTGTAGTCATGATACCGGATCCGGGATGGCTCGACGCAAGAAGTTAAAGGTTTTACAGCGAAAACACAAGATATATTTATGTTAGACCACCACCAAATCAAAAGAAAAACACAGCCTTTTTTCCCAGCCAAAGAGTCACAAAAGCAGAATTAGAGATAAAATGAATCACTAACCTTTTGATAATCTTCATCAGATGACACTCATATGACATGTTACACAATACATTTATGGTTCGTTCGATAATATGCATATTTATATCCACAAATCTCGGTTTACATTGACGCCCTGTTCAGAAATGCCTCCAAAATATCCGGAGGAATTATAGAAAGCTACGCCAGATAACAGAAATACTCATCAGAAACTTTGACTAAAGATACATGTTCTACATATAATTAAAGATACACTGGTTCTTAATGCAACCTCTGTGTCAGATTTTTTTTAAACGTTACGAAAAAAGCCTACCATGCAATAATCTGAGACGGCGCTCAGACAGAAATACGAAATTACATCATATATATTCCCTTACCTTTGATGATCTTTCATCAGAATGCAGTGCAAGGAGTCCTAGTTCCACAATAAATCGTTGTTTTGTTCCATAATGTCCAATACAAATGCTCTCCATCCAACCTCACTGAGCTCGAGCTGTTTTGCAAGGAGGAATGGGAAGAAATTTCAGTCTCTCGATGTGCAAAACTGATAGAGACATACCCCAAGCGACTTACAGCTGTAATCGCAGCAAAAGGTGGCGCTACAAAGTATTAACTTAAGGGGGCTGAATAATTTTGCACGCCCAATTTTTCAGTTTTTGATTTGTTAAAAAAGTTTGAAATATCCAATAAATGTCGTTCCACTTCATGATTGTGTCCCACTTGTTGTTGATTCTTCACAAAAAAATACAGTTTTATATCTTTATGTTTGAAGCCTGAAATGTGGCAAAAGGTTGCAAAGTTCAAGGGGGCCGAATACTTTCGCAAGGCACAGAGAATGTTTTGGGATTCTCACTCTCCAGGCATTATTTCCTGAAGGTCTTAATGATGAAATGCCCTGGCATGTTATTTTGTAAATGTGAACATGAATTAATGCCACCACTTCAGATGACTCTGACGTTTTTCTTGCGCTGTACCCAATGATTTACGAAAACTTGCTTGCTGGGTCGATGTCCTCATTGTGGTTTTACAGATGTGTTTAATACGTTTTATGTTCACACTTTATTCAAATATTTATGAAATGCGCATTGTTATATTTGGTAACACTTACTTATTTTCCCTCGACTCCAACCACATTCGATGTATTGAACGGATGTGGGTGGAGCTATGTCTACATAAAGGTGCTAATTTTTAAAAAACTCACAAAAGCTTTGACGAAGGCCGATACATAAAGCTTAATTAATAAAGAGCAGTGATACTATCAAGAGCAGTGTGCGGGTTTCTTGTTTTTTTTCTCATCTTATTCAACTGTTACCATGTACCTGCAAAAAAGCGAGCTCAAATGTGCAAGTGTCTTTTGAATTTTACAATTCCTGGCTAAAAAGTATCCAAAAGAACCAGGGAATCTCTTTAAATACAAGTAGACTTCACTGTTGGTCTTAGAAGATTTAACACTATCAACAAACGTGATAGGTTACTCTCCTCAGTGCTACCACTGTTAACTGATAACACCTGTCATCATTCTGAAGAAATGACCTTGTGTTTATCGTTAATCATTACAGTTGTGCGTTATGTGTCTTGAATGAAGGGAATATTCTTCAGTTGGATAGTATGTTCACTTACAACTTAGCTGTAGAAGTTTCTCACTCGTTCTCTTGGAGATGTACTGTATCTCATACCAACCTGATATTTTTTAAACTAAAGTAAAAACACAGTAAATTAGCAGATATCTTTCATCCTGAATCTCAGTGTATTCGCTTTCAAAGGATTAGGTCTAATTCGTGACATATGAGGTGAAAATGATTCGAATCTGTCTCAGACTTTCCATCACTGAAGTGGAACAGTTTCTAGATTTTGGGTTTTCAATCTCTATTGTTTGGCACAGAATAAATAGTGGCTTGACATGGCCATTTTAGCATATCCCCCCTACAAGGCAAGCATTTGTTTTCTGAAATATGTTTCGAAGAAAGGAGATGAATATCTTTGCCTTTTGAAGTAAATGATAGATTTCCAAACATTAAGACTGTATCAGGCACTTGAGTACGCATAGGATCTAAAGATTCAGGACTGAATTAGTGTAACAACTTGGTTGGGGTTTGTGCAATGGATCATCAAAGGTCTAAAACAATGATGGGAGCAGCATGCTAAACAACAGCCTTAGACTTTATTCTCTGAACTCGCACATCATCTGAATCAATTATGATCAACTTCAATCTGGTAAACTACAGGACTGACTTCCTGCTTCCTGTTTCTTCCAGCTGCTGTGCTCGACGGTGCAGAAGGCCCTCTTTGAGGAGGAGGAGCGTGTGAAGACTCTCTCCCAAAAGGTGCGTTCTCTGGAGAAGGCCAACAGCCATCTGCGGGACAAGGTGAAGAACATGAAGCGCCTGATACGCCAGGCCAAACGAGACACAAAGGACCAGAAGACCCTTCCAATGAAACAGCTGCACAACCTCGAGACCCCCCACCCACACCAGGACACCACACAGGACCAGAAAAGACCCGCCCTCAAAAAGATCCTCACCAAGACGCTAAAAATCTGAGCCCAAACCCGCCCCTACCACCACCACCTGTTGCACTGCAGACATGGACAGGCTTAAAAGGATATAAGAACTGTATAGAATGTGACATCAGGAGAAGGAGAAGTAGGCTATAGACAGGTATTGTATGTAATAGTGTATCATGTCAAAAGCTATGGAGATAGAGGAATTGCATACCCTTAATGTGATGCAGACTAGGCACACCTCTGTTATAAGAAAGTGCATTCAGCAAATCAGAAATGTTTTGTATGCTGAAAAAAACAACGATGCAGTGAAACAACGATGGAGGTTTCTTAATATTTTTACCTTCAATAATATAATACTATAGAATAGCCTTCGTAATTTCTAAATATAAATCAAGTTATTTCATACACATATACTCTGTATGGATCTATAAGGAATGCCTACACTACAATGCGATAAGCATTTATTGTCATTGCAATCACATTGTGTCACTCTGTTCTTACCACAGGAAGAGTAGCAGGACAATTTGAGGAAACCCAGCTAGCAATGAGGAATCGGCCCAGAAACGGCCCTCTTCCGGGGGGCTGAACTGATCGAATCGGCTGCCCAGAATCGGCCCAAGTACATCGGGCCGTTTCTGTCTACCGGAATTCAGCTGACTTTGACGGCATCTTACCAGAATCCCCCCAGAAGAGGCCTGATGCAAATGTAAATAAATGTATTAAAAATTACCCAATTTCGTAATTTTAAATATTACTATTATACATTTTATACATACAAATTATACCCATTCACAAAAAAACACCATACACCTGGTGACCATGTCAGCGAAGTCGCTACAGCGCGATGGGACAAGGACATCCCAGCCGGCCCTCCCCTAGCTCGGACAACGCTGGGCCAATTGTGCATCGCCCCATGGGTCTCTCGGGCACGGGTCTCAAATCTGTAGCAATGCAGTTTGCACTGCAATGTAGTGTCTTAGACCGCTGCGTCACTTGGGAGGCTCCATCCACAAAGTTTTTAATGCTTATCAATTGCCTTGCACAAAGTATCAAAATACTAAACTACTACACAGGACAATTTTTTTTATCACAGAAACAATGAGAAAATATGGGAAAAAAATTATAATGAAATGTTAATTATATAAAGCAGCCCGTGTAATCATCTGCCAGAGAGTAGCCCCAATCGGCCTGAGCCCCAAGTAATACATTTGGGCCAGATAACTCTCACCGGAATAGGCCCGAGCTCGATCTCTGCATCCTAGCCATAAGTAATACTGCCAAAGGCTGCCCAGACTCAGGCCACATGACGTCGGCCACATGACTCTCAGCCGAGTGCCTCGACTCTCAGCCGGAATCGGCCCAGATTCACTGTGCTAGCTGGGAAACGTTGTCTTGGATCAAATGTGATTTCCGCACACAGGCTGAGACGGCACTCTTGCTTCATTACAACTCACTGGTTATAGAACAGTGAGAACAAAACAGACGGGGGTTCGCTTCGATTGTTGACAACATGTAAGCTGTATTTAGTCTCCAAATGTTTATTGAAAACATAAATACATTTGTACAATGAGGACTTCTCTCAAACACATCGTTACACTTTTTGGTTAGCAAGCTAGTGAATTTTAGCCATTTTGGTATTGACATGAAATCAATGAAAACACCTCAAAATAAGATATGGTATCAAGAACAAGATAAAACTAGCTGAAACGAGCCAGCTACGAATCGCAAAATGACATCTTCTTGTCATTTTTTTCTAGCTATCTGATCATTCAGAATCATAACAAAGCAAGGCCACATTGATGCACACTCTTCATTTCTGTGACGTTGTCAGCCAACCCGTCTATACAACTGCTTTGTTACAAACATGTATGCTGTGGGATATGGTAATCACAAAGTCTCATCCCACCGGGCCTTCCTGACCCCCTATCTCATCCAAACCTTGCTCCCATATCCCCCCTTTCCTAGGTCCCCTCATCTCAGTACCATAGAGTAGAGATCAGTGCTGCCTCTGTGAAGCCTTATCCTCCTGTGAGGGTATAATATTGAAAAAATTAATAACATTCTGATAAATAAGATGGGGTGTTTGAGCTATGTTGGCAGGTCAAAGTCTCGCCCTGTAATTTTACACACCTCTCACACCCCAAACATGCCAAGGCAAAATACTGTGCCTTCCCCAGAGTGGAGTTCGATGCCAGTCTCCATGCCAGGTGAGTTGCTGCCATGGTAGCTGACACCTTTTGGAGAACTAGTGGGAAAGTCAAGGAAAGGCCTACAGGTGTGCTGGCAAAACCATGCCAAAGACCTCACACTGCTGCCCTGAGGATGCGAAACCCAAAACAGTCATACTGGTTAAGAACATCTGCTAAATGACTTGAGTGTTACATGTAAAAGGTTACATTCTGTCCTTAACAACTGATGCTGGATCACCTCCACAGAGTACAGGAAGATTGATTTAGTGACAACACAGACGATAGACAACACAGATGCTAAACTCTTAATACGGTATCTATGGCTCTGATAAGCTCTCCCGACCCTTCCCTTCTCTCCCCAGTCCCAACTATAACCATTACACACTAAACAACAAATTCTGTTGAAATCTAGATGTTTCTCATTTTGCCAGTTATATGGTTATTATTAATCAATAATAACTTTATCCCAAAGGCTTCCGGGTTAATTTGTTATTTTTTTAAGATCCCATCTTTTTGTGGGTGGTTTTATAAATTTCTATTGAGTGAAAAATGTGTTTTTATATTTGAAACAGGGTGCTGAGCACTCAATAAATACAACCACTAGCCAATGAGGTGTAATGTGGTACAGTAAAATATTTTTCTGTGTCAGAACTGAGAGGAGTCCCTAGTCTCCTATTATGTGTTGTACTTGGCTTTTATGTTTGTCCTCTTCAAACAATACTCATTTGGTTGCCTTTAACTTTAGTATATATTCATGTATGACAGCAAATAATGAAAAAAATAAACTTTTTTTTTTTTACATTTGTATCGCCATCTTGCAGTTTCTCAATAGTATGAGCTTGTAGTTTTATTATTAGCGAAAATGTTATGATTGACTTCCAGGCATCCATATCTACTGTAGCATCGCAAAGATCAACCTTGATCATTCCCTAAATCTGATCCTTGCCACATACAGTATCTCATTAAAGACCAGTACTGATTAGTAACAAACAGATCACTGCATCCCGATGGAACAAGATTGTCATAATCGAGCAAAGAAATTAAATTCAATGCCTGTAGGACGTTATTATTTGGCACCCTTCAGACACATTGAGGCTCTTACGATATGATAGGTGGTTGTTAGGTCAAGCCCACACTTCTCGCAAACACAATATATAGAAAAGTATGTGGGCACCACTTAAAATTAATGGATTCATCTATTTCAGCCACAACCTATGCTGACCGATGTATAAACCCGAGCACACCGCCATGCAATCTCCATAGACAAACATTGGCAGTAGAATGGCCTTACTGAAGAACTGTCATAGGATGCCACCTTTCCAAAAAAGTATGTTTGTCAAATTTCTGCCCTGCTAGAGCTGCCTCAGTCAACTGTAAGTGCTTTAAGTGCTGATATTGTGAAGTGGAAACATCTAGGAGCAACAACAGCTCAACCACAAAGTGGTAGGCCACACAAGCTCACAGAATGGGACCGCCAAATACTGAAGCGCCTGTTCTTGGTTGCAACACTCACTACTGAGTTCCAAACTGCCTCTGGAAGCAACTTTAGCACAAGAACTGTTCGCCGGGAGCTTCATGAATGGGTTTCCATGGCTGAGCAGCCACACAAAACCCTAACATCACCATGCGCAATGCCAAGTGTCGGCTGGAGTGGTGTAATGCTCGCCGCCATTGGACTCTGGAGCAGTGGAAACCCATTCACTGGAGTGAGGAATCAGGCTGGACCATTTGGCAGTCCGACAGACAAATATGGGTTTGGTGGATGCTAGGAGTACGCTACCTGCCCCAATGCATATTGCCAACTGTAAAGTTAGCCGTCTTTCATGGTTTGGGTTAGCATTTCGCTACACCCGCAATAACGTCTGCTAAAGATGTGTATGTGACCAATAACATTTTATTTTATTTGATGAGTGATGAAGCTTTTTTTTCTTCAAAGTAGCTACCCTTTGCATTAATGACAGCTTTGTACACTCTTGGCATTCTCTCAACCAGCTTCATGACGAATGCTTTTCCAACAGTCTTGAAGGAGTTCCCACATATGCTGAGCACTTGTTGGCTGCTTTCCTTCACTCTGCTGTCCAATTCATCCCAAACATGTCACGCCCTGACCATAGAGAGCCTTTTTATTCTCTATTTTGGTTAGGTCGGGTGTGACTAGAGGGGGTGTTCCTATCTAGGTTGTTTTGTTTCTATGTTGTCCTGGTATGGTTCCCAATCAGAGGCAGCTGTTTATCATTGTCTCTGATTGGGGATCATATTTAGGCAGCCATTTCCCCACTGTGTTTTGTGGGATCTTGTTTATGTGTAGTTGCCTGTGAGCACTCCATAGCTTCACGTATCGTTTGCTTTATTGTTTTTTTTTGTGCGGTTCACTTCTAATAAAATATGTCGAACCGATTTCACACTGCACTCTGGTCTGAATGTTCTTTCGACGATCGTGACAGAAGATCCCACCACAACAGGACCAAGCAGCATACCCAGAAGGAGAAGGTATCCTGAGCTTGGGAGGAGATCAAGGAGGAGAAGACATCCTGGACTTGGGAAGAAATAATGGCAGGAGACGAAAGCCTTCCTTGGAAGCAGACGCAAGGAGAGAAGGAAGGACAGCGACGACGCCGGGGTTCGCGGCCACATAGAAAGTCCAAAAGTCAGACCCCCCAAAAAATGGGGGGCACATGAGGTGGTCGGCGGAGCCGAGGAGTGAACCAGAGCCAATCTGGGAGAAGATGGAGAAATTGGAGGAGAGTGAATGGAGAGAGTCAGAGACAGTCAGTGAGTTGATGAAGAAATTGGAGGAGAGAGAAATGAGAGATTTGTTGTGTTGGTGTATGATACACGACATTCGCACTAAGGAGCGTGTTATCTGTTTGATGCCACCCGAGTCAGCTCTCAGTACTCGTCCTGAGGAGCGTGCTAGCAGTCTGGTAAAAAACTGTGCCGGCTCCACGCACCAGGTCTCCAGTATGCCTCCACAGCCCTGTACGTCCTGTGCCAGCTCTCCGCACTCCCCTTGAGGAGCGTGTCATTTGTCCGGTACCATGTGTGCCGGCTCTACGCACCAAGACTCCAGTACGCCTTCACAGCCCTGTACGTCCTGTGCCAACTCTCCGTACTCGCCACGCGAAGTGTGTCATCATTCCGGTACAATTTGTGCTGGCTCTACGCACCAGGTCTCCAGTGAGCCTCCATAGCCCAGTACGTCCTGTGCCAGCTATTCGCACTTGCCGTGCGAAGTGTGTCATCGTTCCGGTACAATTTGTGCAGGCTATACGCACCAGGTCTCCAGTGCGCCTCCACAGCCCAGTACGTCCTGTGCCAGCTCTCCACACTCGCCGTGCGAAGTGTGTCATCGTTCCGGTACAATTTGTGCCGGCTATACGCACCAGGTCTCTAGTGAGCCTCCACAGCCCAGTACATCCTGTGCAAGCTCCTCGCACTTGCCCTGAAGTGCGTGTCACCAGTCCTTTGCCACCAGTACCGGCTCCACACACTAGGCCTCCAGTGCGCCTTTCCAGTCCGGTACGTCCTGTGCCTGCTCCTCGCTCTCGCCCTGAAGTGCTTGTCCCCAGCCCGGTGCCACCTGTGCCGGCTTCACGCACCAGGCTTCCAGTCCGGAACCTCCTGTGACGGTCCACAGTCCGGAACCTCCTACGAGGGTCCACGGTCTGGAACCTCCTGCGATGGTCCATGGTCCGGAACCTCCTGCGACGGTCCACGGTCTAGAACCTCCAGCTCCAGGGCAGTAGCCTTCCTCTGCGCCGATACCCAGTCCAGGCACGGTGTCCAGTCCCGCTCCAGGGCAGGAGCCTCCCACTGAGCCGATGTTCAGTCCAGGCACGGCGTCCAGTCCTGCTCCATGGCAGTAGCCTCCCTCTGTGCCAGTGCCCAGTCCAGGCACGGCACGGCATCCATTCCTGCTCCATGGCCGGAGCTTTCTCCTGCGCCGGTGCCCCGTCTGGGTGCGGCGTTCAACCCAGCTCCATGGCCGGGGCCCTCCTCTGCGCCGAGGCCCAGTCCGGGAATGGTGTTCTATCCAGCTCCATGGCCAGACCAGTGGTCTGGGTGGGGGCAAAGACCCGTACCGGAGCCGCCACTGACACTAGTCACCCCCCTACCCTCCCCAGTTGGTTTCAGGTTTTGCGGCCGGAGTCCGCACCTTTGGGGGGGGTACTGCCACTCCCTGACCATAGAGAGCCTTTTTATTCTCTATTTTGATTAGGTCTGGGTGTGACTAGAGGGGGTGTTCCTATCTAGGTTGTTTTGTTTCTATGTTGGCCTGGTATGGTTCCCAATCAGATGCAGCTGTTTATCGTTGTCTCTGATTGGGGATCATATTTAGGCAGCCATTTCCCCACTGTGTTTTGTGGGATCTTGTTCATGTGGAGTTGCCTGTGAGCACTCCATAGCTTCACATATAATTTTCTTTATTGTTTTTTTGTGAGGTTCACTTCTAATAAAATATGTCGAACGGATTTCACGCTGACCTTTGGTCCGAATGTTCTTACGACAAAACCATCTCAAATGGGTTGAGGTCGGGTGGATTATGGAGGCCAGGTAATCTGACGCAGCACTCCATCACTCTCCTTCTTGGTCAAGTAGCCCAAACACAGCCTGGAGGTGTGTTTGGGGTCATTGTCCCGTTAATTTTTTTAATGATATTCCCACGAAGTGCACACCAGATGGCTGCAGAATGCTGTGGTAGCCATGTTGCTTAATTGTGCCTTGAATTGTAAATAAATCACTGACAGTGTCACCAGCAAAGCACCACCACACCATCACACCTCCTCCTCCATGCTTCATGGTGAGAATCGCAGGTGCGGAGATCATCCATTCACCTACTCTGCGTCTCACAAAGACACGGTGGTTGGAAAAAATCTCAAATTTGGACTCATCAGACTGAAGGACAGATTTCCACTGGTCTAAAGTCCATTGCTTGTGTTTCTTAGCCCAAACAAGTATTTCCTCCTTATTGTAGTGGTTTCTTTGCAGCAATTAGACCATGAGGGCCTGATTTACGCAGTCTCTTCTGAACAGTTGACGTTGAGAAGTGTCTGCAACTTAAACTCTGTGAAGCATTTATTTGGCCTGCAATTTCTGAGGCTGGTAACTCTAATAAACGTATCCTCTGCAGCAGAGGTAACTCTAGGTCTTCCTTTCCTGTGGTGGTCCTCATGAGAGACAGTTTCATCGTAGTACTTGATGGTTTTTGCGACTGCACTTGAAGAAACTTTCAAAGTTCTCTACATGTTCTAGATTGACTGACCTTCATGTCTTGAAGTAATGATGGACTGTCGTTTCTCGTTGGTTATTTGAGATGTTTTTGCCATAATATGGACTTTGTCTTTTACCAAATAGGGCAATCTTCTGTATGAACCTCTATGGGATCGGTGTCCCTAACCTGGGACACTTGTTGCTAAAGTGCGCTAATGTGACTAGAATGATGTTATAAGTAACAGCCAACTTTCCAGGACATATAAATGTCTTATATGGGCAAAAAGCTTAAATCTAACGGCACTGTCCAATTTACAGTAGCTAGTACAGTAAAAAAATGCCATGCTATTGTTTGAGGAGAGTGCACAGCAACAAACGCTTTTATCACGCCAACTGGTTTGATACATTCACCTCTGAAGTTGTCACGCCCTGGCCATAGAGAGGCTTTTTATTCTCTATTTTGGTTAGGTCAGAGTGTGACTAGGGTGGGCATTCTAGTTTCTTTATTTCTATGTTTTCTGTTTCTATGTTTTGGCCGGGTATGGTTCTCAATCAGGGACAGCTGTCTATCGTTGTCTCTGATTGGGATTCATACTTAGGCAGCCTGTTTTGCCACCTTAGTTGTGGGTAGTTGTCTTTGTTCATGGCCTGTTTAGCCGAAGTAAGCGTCATGGTCGTTTCCTTATTCTTTGTTTTGTTGGCGACATTTATAAATAAAAGGAAATGTACGCTCACCATGCTGCACCTTGGTTCGGTCACTTCCACCCTGATGACGATCGTGACAGAAGGTAAATAATGTACTAACAGTACATTCAGTAATCTTGCTCTGATTTGTCATCCTGAGAGTCTGTTACGGATACCAGTATCCTGTGTGTATCCTGTGTTCTGTTCTCTCCTTCTCCCCTCACAGGTGAAAATCATCACTCCCCAATCAGTCACCAATCCAATCATCAATCAGAAGACACCTCCTCCTGTTTCCTACCCTATCACAGTTCCTTTCCCTTAGTTTAAAAACCCTGTCAGTTGTTTGCTCTAGAGCTCAATCTCTCTGTAAATGCCATGTCTGTAGGTCTTTTTGTTTCACTCGCTCTTTGTGTATTAACCTCTCTTTTGTTTGAGCACCTCCATAGCACTTTGTCATCACCTGTGAATATTGTTTTTGGTTATGGTGTTTGTTTGATTGCTGGTGGGAAAAGGGGAAATCAAGACAAGTCGCCCATGGGCATACACTACCCGTAGGTAGACTTTGTTAAATACACTAGTTAGAACTGGGCGGACCACCCACTGTATTTTTGGTTAGTTAGTTCGCTGTTGTTAAAGTAGGCTAGTCTAGCTTAGGTCTTTTTTTGAATACTTATTGTTTCTTTCCTTGGGTCCAGCTCAGCCCCTTTTCCTGCTCCCCCCATTACCGTGTGTTTACAAATAAACCTTGAGTTTGATGGTAGATTTCAGTTGTCGTAGTTATTTCGTTCTCACTTTTACTTTGTCACTATTATAATTTGCATGAGTTATGTTACGGGTCTCATTACCATCCCCCCTAGACTGTCGGGCCAAAAGGGATTCGTAACAGAGTCCCAGAAATAAAAAATAGCATAGTTTTGGGTTCTACAGTTTGAACCCCTGCTGTCTCTGGTTGTCTATTTTTGTGACCTAGAAGAAGATCAGATCAAACTTTATGACCAATTTATGCAGAAATCCAGCTATTTCCAAAGGGTTTATATACTTTTTCTTGCCACTGTATACAGGTCAGAGTCTAGCTAGCTACATTTTCAGATAGCATACATTTCAAATTTTGTCAAAGTAATTTTCATTACAAATTAAAGAGTACTGTTAGCTAGCTAACATTAGCTGGCTGGCTCATTAGCTAACTTTACGTGTATGATCTGTGTAGTAATATTTGTCTCTTAGAAAGCCATTTGCATTGCTAGTTATAGCATAATATTAGCTAGCTAACATTAAACCTAGTTGGTTAGCTTTAGCTACAGTGCCTTGCAAAAGTATTCATCCCACTTGGGGTTTTTCCTATTTTGTTGCATTACAAACTGTAATTTAAAAATATTTTTATTTGGGTTTCATGTAATGGACATACACAAAATAGTCCAAATTGGTGAAATGAAAAAAAATAACTTGTTTAAAAAATAAAAAAAAAGTGGTGAGTGCATATGCATTCACTCCCTTTGCTATGAACCCCCTAAAGAAATCTGGTGCAACCAATTACCTTCAGAAGTAATTAGTTAAAGTCCACCTGTGTGCAAACTAAGTGTCACATGATCTGTCATATAATCTCAGTATATATACACCTGTTCTGAAAGGCCAGAGTCCTCAACACCACTAAGCAAGGGGCACCACCAAGCAAGAGGCACCATGAAAACCAAGGAGCTCTCCAAACAGGTCAGGGACAAAGTTGTGGAGAAGTACAGATCAGGGTTGGGTTTTTTTAAAATATCAGAAACTTTGAACATCCCATGGAGCACCATTCAATCCATTATTAAAACAATTAAAAGAATATGGCACCACAAACCTGCCAAGAGAGGGCCGCCCACCAAAACTCATGGACCAGGCAAGGAGGGCATTAATCAGAGGCAACAAAGAGACCAAAGATAACCCTGAAGGAGCTGCAAAGATAAGCAAACATGTTTGGTGGTTGCCAAAAGGCATGTGGGAGACTCCCCAAACATATGGAAGAATGTACTCTGGTCAGATGTGACTAAAAGTGAGCTTTTTGGCCATCAAGGAAAACGCTATGTCTGGCGTAAACCCAACACCCCCCAGCACCCCGAGAACACCATCCCCACAGTGAAGTATGGTGGTGGCAGCATCATGCTGTGGGGATGATTTTCATCGGCAGGGACTGGGAAACTCATCAGAATTGAAGGAATGTTGGATGGCGCTAAATACAGGGAAATTCTCGAGGGAAACATGTTTCAGTCTTCCAGAGATTTTGAGACTGAGACGGAGGTTCACCTTCCAGCAGGACAATGACCCTAAGCATACTGCTAAAGCAACACTCGAATGGTTTAAGGGGAAACATTTAAATGTATTGGAAGGGCCTAGTCAACGCTCAGACCTCAATCCAATTGAGAATCTGTTGTATGACTTAAAGATTGTTGTACACCAAATGAACCCGTCCAACTTGAAGGAGCTGGAGCAGTTTTGCCTTGAAGAATGGACCAAATTCCCAGTGGCTAGATATGCCAAGCTTATAGAGACATACCCCCAAGAGTCTTGTAGCTGTAATTGCTGCAAAAGGTGGCTCTACAAAGTGTTGACTTTGGGGGGTTGAATAGTTACACACACTCAAGTTTATTTTTTTTGGTCTTATTTCTTGTTTGTTTCACAATAAAAATATTTTGCATCTTCAAAGTGGTAGGCGTGTTGTGTAAATAAAATGACACAAACCCCCCCAAAAATCCAAATTAATTCCAGGTTGTAAGGCATTAAAATAGGAAAATGCCATGTGGGGTGAATACTTTTGCAAGCCACTGTCACTGCATATCCATGCATGATAGTAACGATATGAGTTGGGATTATCATTCCTTGTTTAATTAGCTAGCTAGCTAGCATCATGTCTAAACAAAAGACTCCTTTATGCAAGTAAATGTTCCGTTTACACCTTCTGTATCCTGTTCATGTGACAAATAAACTTTGTTTACCAGACATGGTAATGTGAAGAACAACATGACCTTCACCAAAGTTAAATTAGGATATAACGTTAGGCCAACAAGACAGCGTCCAAGTTCTAAAATTCTCTGGTAGAATGCCCTGCATTTATTTTGTCAAACTCACAACCGTAAAACATTTCTGCAATTAGCTTTTTTTTTTTTTTACCTTTATTTAACCAGGCAAGTCAGTTAAGAACACATTCTTATTTTCAATGACGGCCTGGGAACAGTGGGTTAACTGCCTGTTCAGGGGCAGAACGACAGATTTGTACCTTGTCAGCTCGGGGGTTTGAACTCACAACCTTGCGGTTACTAGTCCAACGCTCTAACCACTAGGCTACTCTGCCGGACCCATTCACTTGTAGATAATGATCGTGTTGTGAGTTTATTTTCCTGTAATAATGAACCACGTAACAACGTTTTCTGACGTTAAGATGTTGTCAGCTATGATATGGTCATTATTTAACTTAACCTTAGCTAGCTAGCTAACAAGCTAGAAACTAACCAAAACGTTGTTTAGAATGTTGATTTTAGTTGCCTGGTTTGCTAGATTGACATATACTGAATACATTTTTAAACCAATGGGTTTATTGGTCTTAAAATAGACCAATTGTGCTATTTTGGACCACCAGCATGCTAATGTCATGCAGCCTGTTGTTTTGTGTTTATACTTTTTCATAAAGACAATGACAAGTTTGATGTTGGATGACAATAGAATGTTGATGTCACTGCGACAACTGTCTACAGACATGTCGATAAACGTAGTATGAACAAGGCTTTAGTCTTGAAATATTTGGTTGTTTAGTACAATGTTTAGCACATAGCCTCACATGTGAATCCTTAAATAGATGAGTGGGGATAAAGCTTAAGAGGGTATGAATTATGCTGAATGGGCGTAAACAAAGAAGAGCTCTCCAGTAGGTGTATCAAAACATTCAAGAGCCATCTTCTCATAAGTGGGGTTACAAGTTTATCAACTTTCAAAGTCCTCTGTTCCTCAACTGTAGTGTATGATATACCATTTTCTAGCTCTGAGTCTATACATTTATCCAATGTAAAAAAAATAAAAAAATAAACACATTTACTACATAAGATCGAGCCGGTAAGATCGAGCCGGACGGTCACAAATGGTTTGTTGTGATCGGTGAGGAAGAACTTGACTGGCCTGCGCAGAGCCATGAACTCAACCCCATTGGAATGAATTGGAACACAGACAGCGAGCCAGGCCTAATTATTATTATTTATTTTTTAACTAGGCAAGTCAGTTAACTTTGTAGGGATATGACTGCGTGCTCCTCGTTGTTTTTCTCCGATATTATTCCGTCTTAAATTTGATCTATTATTTACATATTAGGGTACCTGAGGTTGGATTAGAAACGTTTTTCGGACAAAGTTTACAGGTTACTTTTGTCAGAGTCGTGTATATAGGTGGCAGGGAAGTCAGGCGCAGGAGAGTCAAACGGAGTGTAAAATGGAGTCTTTTAATTTATGGATAAAAAAACGTTCCCGTTTTAAACAAGATATTTTGTCACGAAAAGATGCTCGACTATGCATATAATTGACAGCTTTGGAAGGAAAACACTCTGACGTTTCCAAATCTGCAAAGATAGTATCTGTGAGTGCCACAGAACTGATGCTACAGGCGAAACCAAGATGAAATTTCAAACAGGAAATGCCCCAGATTTTGAATGCGCTTTGTTCCAATGTCTCCTTATATGGCTGTGAATGCGCAAGGAATGAGCCTACACTTTCTGTCGTTTCCCCAAGGTGTCTGCAGCATTGTGACGTATTTGTAGGCATATCATTGGAAGATTGACCATAAGAGACTACATTTACCAGGTGCTCCGGTTGGTGTCCTCCGTTGCAATTATTGCGTAATCTCCAGCTGCGTGTATTTTACCATTTGCTTTAGAGGAGAAACCAAACTGCTACGAATGACTTATCATCGAATAGATATGTGAAAAACACCTTGAGGATTGATTCTAAACAACGTTTGCCATGTTTCTGTCGATATTATGGAGTTAATTTGGAAAAAAGTTTGGCGTTGTAATGACTGAATTTTCTGGGTTTTTTCTTAGCCAAACGTGATGAACAAAACGGAGCGATTTCTCCTACACAAATAATATTTTTGGAAAAACTGAACATTTGCTATCTAACTGAGAGTCTCCTCATTGAAAACATCCGAAGTTCTTCAAAGGTAAATTATTTTATTTTAATGCTTTTCTTGTTTTTGTGAAAATGTTGCCTGCTGAATGCTAGGCTTAATGCTATGCTAGCTATCCATACTCTTACACAAATGCTTGTGTAGCTATTGTTGAAAAGCATATTTTGAAAATCTGAGATGACAGTGTTGTTAACAAAAGGCTGAGCTTGTGAGCCAATATATTTATTTCATTTCATTTGTGATTTTCATGAATAGTTAACGTTGCATTATGGTAATGAGCTTGAGGCTATAATTACGCTCCCGGATACGGGATTGCTCGACGCAACAGGTTAATGAATGTCCACGTAACATGCTCCATAACACTAATAAGAAAAGAATATAAACAAACATGGGTACAAGGACCCGTCGCGCACCTATACAATAAACACAACACTGACAATAAACAATCTCTGACAAAGACATGAGGGGAAATAGAGGGTTAAATACACAACAGGTAATGAATGGGATTGAAAACAGGTGTATGGGAAGACAAAACCAATGGAAAATGAAAAATGGATCAATGATGGCTAGAAGACCGGTGACGTTGACCGCCGAGCACCGCCCGAACAAGGAGAGGCAACGACTTCGGAAGAAGTCGTGACAACTTTGTACATTCCTTTGTAGGCATGTTGGGCGAGTTGGAACAGGTGTATTTCTGAATCAAACACACCAAATAAATATAAAGAAGGATTTTATCGAACAAAACTACCAATGCTTACTTACAGGCTCTAACCAATGATGCGGGGAAAAGAAGAAGGAAAAAAAGTGTGTGTAAGTAAAGAAATAAAACAACAGTAAACAATACATTTAAAAGGAGTAGCAAGGCTACATACAGACCTGTTAGTCAGACTTATTGAGGTAGTATGTACATGTAGGAATCGTTAAAGTGACTATGCATATATGATGAACAGAGAGTAGCAGAAGCGTAAAAAGAGGGGTTGGCGGGTGGTGGAACACAATGCAGATAGCACGGTTAGCCAATGTGCGGGAGCGCTGGTTGGTCGGGATAATTTAGGTAGTATGTACATGAATGTATAGTTAAAGTGACTATGCATATAAGATAAACAGAGAGTAGCAGCAGCGTAAAAGAGGGGTTGGGTGGGGCACACGATGCAAATAGTCCGGGTAACCATTTGATTACCTGTTCAGGAGTCTTATGGCTTGGGGGTAAAAAAACTGTTGAGAAGCCTTTTTGTCCAAAACTTGGCACTCCGCTACCGCTTGCCATGCGGTAGTAGAGAGAACAGTCTATGACTGGGGTGGCTGGGGTCTTTGACAATTTTTAGGGCCTTCCTCTGACACCGCCTGGTGTAGAGGTTCTGGATGGCAGGCAGCTTTGCCCCAGTGATGTACTGGGCCGTACGCACTTCCCTCTATAGTGCCTTGCGGTCGGAGGCCAAGCAATTGCCATACCAGGCAATGATGCAACCGGTCAGGATGCTCTCGATGTTGCAGCTGTAGAACCTTTTTAGGATCTCAGGACCCATGACAAATCTTTTTAGTTTCCTGAGGGGGAATAGGCTTTGTCGTGCCCACTTCACGACTGTCTTGGTGTGTTTGGACCAATCTAGTTTGTTGTTGATGTGGACACCAAGGAATTTGAAGCTCTCAACCTGCTCCACTACAGCCCCGTCGATGAGAATGGGGATGTGCTCCTTTTCCTGTAGTCCACAATCATCTCCTTAGTCTTGGTTACGTTGAGGGATAGGTTGTTATTCTGGCACCACCCGGCCAGGTCTATGACCTCCTCCCTATAGGCTGTCTCGGTGTTGTCGGTGATCAGGCCTACCACTGTTGTGTAGTCAGCAAACTTAACCTGTTGCTTCTACTCGGGACGCTTGCGTCCCAACTAGAGCTCTGGAAATGCAAATGCGCTACGCTAAATGCTAATAGTATTAGTTAAAACTCAAAAGTTCATTAAAATACACATGCAGGGTATCGAATTAAAGCTACACTCGTTGTGAATCCAGGCAACAAGTCAGATTTTTAAAATGCTTTTCGGCGAAAGCATGAGAAGCTATTATCTGATAGCATGCAACACCCCAAAAGACCCACAGGGGACGTAAACAAAATAATTAGCATTTCGGCGTTACACAAACCGCACAATAAAATAGAAAACATTCATTACCTTTCACCATCTTCTTTGTTGGCACTCCTAGATGTCCCATAAACACTATTTGGGTCTTTATTTAGATTAAATCGGTCCATATAAAGCCTAGATATCGTTATATGTAGACTGTGTGATAAACGAAAAAAACATTGTTTCAAAATGTAACGTCATTTTTTAAAATTCAAAAAGTCGACGATAAACTTTCACAAAACACTTCGAAATACGTTTGTAATGCAACTTTAGGTATTAGTAAACGTTAATAAGCGATAAAATTCATCAGGAGGCGATGTAAAGATCATTAGCTGTCCGTCTGGAAAAATGTCCGGCTAGAAACTCAACGAAAATATCCGGTCCTAGACCGGATTAGATACGGTGTCCTGCATGTGTTTGACCAAGAAAAAACTCGAAGGGAAATGACAAGACTCTAGACACCGTGTGGAAGCTGTAGGTACTGCAACCTCAGTCAATTAATTGTGGTTCACCTTTATCAATGGGATCAAGTAGCGCATGGATATATTTTCCCATTTTCAGTGATCAGTTTTTCCTGTGCTTTTCGATGTAAATGCCGTTCTGGTAAAGCCACAGCAGTGATTTAACCAGTTTTTTAAACGTCTGAGTGTTTTCTATCCACACAGACTAAGCAAATGCATATACTATATTCCTGGCATGAGTAGCAGGGCGCTGAAATGTTGCGCGATTTTTAACAGAATGTTCAAAAAAGTAGAGGGTCGACTGAAGAGGTTAATGATGGCGTTGGAGTCATGCCTGGCCATGCAGTCGTGGGTGAACAGGGAGTACAGGAGGGGACTGAGCACGCATCCCTGGGGAGCTCCAGTGTTGAGGATCAGCATGGCAGATGTGTTGCTACCTACCCTCACCACCTGGGGGCAGCCTGTCAGGAAGTAACAGGGACCCTTGTGATTGCATCCAGATGAAGATCTTCAAAGATAAGGGATTTCTGACTTCCGCGATGCATCTGCTTGGTTGGAAAATGTTTTTAATGCTTTTGTATGAGGGGGGCTGCTCTCAGATAATCGCATGGTGTGCTTTCGCCCTAAAGCCTTTTTGAAATCTGACCGCGGCTGGATTAACAAGAAGTTAATATTTTAAATTATGGATGACACCTGTATTTTCATGAAAGTTTAATATTACGATTTCTGTCATTTGAATTTGGCGCTCTGCAATTTCACCAGATGTTGTCAAGGTGGGTTGCTTGAGGCACGCCTAGCCCACATTAAGATCAAATTCTTATTTTCAATGGAAGCCTAGGAACAGTGTGTTAACTGCCTTGTTCAGGGGCAGAACGATAGATTTTTACCTTGTCAGCTCAGGGATTCAATCTTGAAACCTTTCCGTTCCTAGTCCAACGCTCTAACCACTAGGCTACCTGCCGCCCCATAATTGCCCAACACCAGTGCCTGACCTCGCTAATGCTCTTGTGGCTGAATGGAAACATGTCCTCTCAGCAAAGTTTCAGCATCTAGTGGAAAGCCTTCCCAGAAGATTGGAGGCTGTTATGGCAGCAAAGGGGGGGACCAACTCAATATTATTTCCCATGATTTTGGAATGAGATGTTCGATAAGCAGGTGTCCACATACTTTTGGTCATGTAGTGTATGTGGTTGGAAGGAGAGACAAAACAAATATTGCTGAAAAATATAAACGCAACATGTAAAGTTTTGGTCTCATGTTTCATGAACTGAAATAAAAGATCCCAGAAATGTTCCATACACACAAAAAGCTTTTTCTCTCAAAATGTTTGCACAAAGTTGTTTACATCCGTTAGTTAGCATTTCTCTTTTGTCAATATATTCCATCCACCTGACAGGTGTGGCATATCAAGAAGTTGATTAAAAAGCATGATCATTACACAGGTGCACCTTGTGCTGGGGACAATAAAAGATCACTCTAAATGTGCAGTTTTGTCACATATCACAATGCCACGGATGTGTCAAGTTTTTAGGGAGTATGCACTTGGCATGCTGACTGCAGAAAGGTCCACCAGAGCTGTTGCTAGAGACTTGAATGTTAATTTCTCTACCATGGGATTTAGAATTCCAAGGGGTACCATATTGACACCAAAGGTTACTAAACGATTACATACATATTGTCATGGAATGTTTGGTGCCAACAAGGATAGTTTGCCAAACTCTTTTTATCTATGGATCTGGTATTTCAACATAGATGTATACAGCCAAATGTTAGAGCTACCACCAGGAGAATTTAGTTGCAAAGAGAGCATACAGAATTTTCCAGACAAGACTCAAATCAAAAACAGACAAGATTTTTCCTCTGTTCTGCTGTGTGACAGATTGTGATAGATTCCTTCTGGCATTTATGGGGTCTTCAATGTGATACAAAGTGAATAAATCATGATCTCTTTTGCATGAATACAAAGCAGGATTCTAAATAGTCAGCCCAGATAAGGACCTTTTCCTCGAAAGATCCTTTTGTACGGAGTTAGGTGTAGCCACGGAGGAAGGATCATTTCCGATCTGGAATAATCTTGGCAGACCATTTTCTATAAAAACTTTCAACACAATTTCCAGGAGAGAACTGAACCCAATCTCTTCCATATGGGGCCGTTTCATAAAAGAGAGGGAACAGGTAAGTAAAACTCAGAAATGACAACATTGAAAACACATTTTGCAGTGTGTTAACCTCTTCCAGTGGTGAAAAGGGAGACATATCACAGATAATAAGATTGTGGGCGACTTTTACGAGCCCTTTCTCTCTGTTTGGGGCCTCTGGCGGGCCTCGGTTGACCTCTGAAGGGGAGACAGTTACAGAATATAACTCTCTCCATTTCTCCCCTCCACTCTCTCAAAGCACTACATCAGACGGTTTTGCCTGCAGGAATATGTCATAGCCCTGTGGAAGTGGGCCAAAGATGATACATGTACATACGCTGCCTTTTCAACATAAAACCCTTGCACCCCAGCAAGCTGCTGCAAAACAGATGTCAGACAATATGGCCACATTTGTGGAGGTCCTCCCTGGCGCATTCAGCCTAATTATAGACCTGGTTTATTTATCTTTTATTTATGTGGTTTGGGATTTTGTTGTTTTTACAGTGGGGCAAAAAAGTATTTAGTCAGCCACCAATTGTACAAGTTCTCCCACTTAAAAAGATGAGAGAGGCCTGTAATTTTCATCATAGGTACACTTCAACTAAATGAGAAGAAAAAAAATCCAGAAAATCACATTGTAGGATTTTGTTATGAATTTATTTGCAAATTATGGTGGACAATAAGTATTTGGTCACCTACAAACAAGCAAGATTTCTGGCTCTCACAGACCTGTAACTTCTTCTTTAAGAGGCTCCTCTGTCCTCCACTCGTTACCTGTATTAATGGCACCTGTTTGAACTTGTTATCAGTATAAAAGACACCTACCTGTCCACAACCTAAAAACCGTCACACTCCAAACTCCACTATGGCCAAGACCAAAGAGCTGTCAAAGAACACCAGAAACAAAATTGTAGACCTGCATCATGCTGGGAAGACTGAATCTGCAATAGGTAAGCAGCTTGGTTTGAAGAAATCAACTGTGGGAGCAATTATTAGGAAATGGAAGACATACAAGACCACTGATAATCTCCCTCGATCTGTGGCTCCACGCAAGATCTCACCCCGTGGGGTCAAAATGATCACAAGAACGGTGAGAAAAAAAATCCCAGAACCACACGGGGGACCTAGGGAATGACCTGCAGAGAGCTGGGACCAAAGTAACAAAGTCTACCATCAGTAACACACTACGCCGCCAGGGACTCAAATCCTGCAGTTCCAGACGTGTCCCCCTGCTTAAGCCAGTACATGTCCAGGCCCGTCTGAAGTTTGCTAGAGAGCATTTGGATGATCCAGAAGAAGATTGGGAGAATGTCATATGGTCAGATGAAACCAAAATATAACTTTTTGGTAAAAACTCAACTCGTTGTGTTTGGAGGACAACGAATACTGAGTTGCATCCAAAGAACACCATACCTACTGTGAAGCATGGGGCTGTTTTTCTGCAAAGGGACCAGGACGACTGATCCGTGTAAAGGAAAGAATGGGGCCATGTATCGTGAGATTTTGAGTGAAAAACTCCTTCCATCAGCAAGGGCATTGAAGATGAAACGTGGCTGGGTCTTTCAGCATGACAATGATCCCAAACACACCGCCCAGGCAACGAAGGAGTGGCTTCATAAGAAGCATTTCAAGGTCCTGGAGTGGCCTAGCCAGTCTCCAGATCTCAACCCCATAGAAAATCTTTGGAGGGAGTTGAAAGTCCGTTTTGCCCAGCAACAGCCCCAAAACATCACTGCTCTAGAGGAGATCTGCATGGAGGAATGGGCCAAAATATCAGCAACAGTGTGTGAAAACCTTGTGAAGACTTACAGAAAACGTTTGACCTCTGTCATTGCCAACAAAGGGTATATAACAAAGTATTGAGATAAACTTTTGTGATTGACCAAATACTTATTTTCTACCATAATTTGCAAATCAATTCATAAAAAATCCTACAATGTGATTTTCTGGATTTTTTTTCTTCTCAATTTGTCTGTCATAGTTGAAGTGATGAATTACAGGCCTCTCATCTTTTTAAGTGGGAGAACTTGCACAATTGGTGGCTGACTAAATACTTTTTTGTCACACTGTATGTCTCTTCGTAAACTTTTTCATAGAATTTAAATGTTGGAGTATTCTGATTACTGGTATAATACACGGTAAGGGGATTTCTGTCAGTCTTCTCTTGGAAATGTAGCATTATTTATCTATGTCAAATAGCTAGGTTGGGTTTCAATCCAATCTCAGGTTATTGGCATGAAGGTTTTTAAAGAAATGTTCCCATTCATGGTAAACGCTGTATATGTTGGCTCAATCGGAAATGATCTGCAATGCCTATAGCCCATGATCGGATGATCATGATCGGATTGAATCCTGGCATAATTTCATGCAATATACAATTCCATACACATACAGTTCGTGAGAATCTCATTAGGTTCTCAAACCATCTTTGTATCACTTCTATGTATATTTTTGTATCTCTCTCTCTCTCCCTCTCCTGTTTCCTTCTGTCATCTGTCTCAGGTCTCTTGTGTTATTAGACAGTTGAGAAAAACAAATGATTGAAGAAAATGAGATGGCACCCTGTTCCCTATAAAGTGCACCACTTTCGACCAAAGCACTATGGGTCCCCGTATGATACATGTTTCATTGTGTAATGGTTGAACCTGTGATATATCACCTCCTGAAGATATTATATGAATCGATTTGGCAACAGTGCAGTTTGGCAGTGTCAGTTGTTACAGTATATACAGACATGCTAATGAAGCATCATTGGTTTGAATCTACTCAAATGTATATTATGGTAACCCTAACCCTGACAGGCTCAGCTCAGATTTGAAGTGCATTCATGCCTTTGTCTGTATCTTAGTGCTTTTCCAGCTGAGTCCCCCCCCCCCCCACACACAAAAGAAAATGCAGACAATTACAGTTTAGAATCCTTTTCACGTGGTTTAAAAGATGGTTGGTGTCATTGTTCAAATTGACTGTCTAGTTAATAGGAGAAATTGTGACACTGAAGCACTGAAGGAAACACCAGGGTTGCATCCCAAATGGCACCCGTTTTTCTATGTAGTGCACTCATTTTGAAAAGGGACCATAAAGCTCTGGTCAAAAGTAGTGCACAACGTAGGTAATTGGGTGCCCTTTGGGACATAAACCAGCTCTTCACCTACACCATGAAGTTCAAAGTGCTTTACCCCATATACAATTATCTTTGCTTCAAAGATAAATCTTACTTACTGGTTATGTCATACAGAATGAAGTATATAACTCAATATAATAAATATTTTATTCATCCAACCTAAGAGACATCTACCATGTGAACATGAACAGTCTCTGGTCTAGATCACATCTGCTTCTGTTGGTAATAACTCAAATATGTACCATAGGAGCCAACACTTCCTTTTATGCACAGGAATTCCAGTTCCTTTAGGTTTTTAATCACTCACCCTACAATAAAACCCCAGTCTCTGGCACACCAGTGTGATTTTCCTACATTCCTTCAGGCGCACTGGCAAGCAGCTTGTACAGCTCCAAAGTCGTATGATACATGTTTCATTGTGTAATGGTTGAACCTGTGATACATCACCTCTTGAAGATATTTATAATTGCTTTGGCAACAGTGCAGTTTGACAGTGTCAGTTGTTACATACAGACATGCTCCTGAAGAATCATTGGTTTGAATCTAAGCAAATGTATATTATGGTAACACTAACCCTGACAAGCTCAGCTCAAATTTGAAGTGCATGCATGCCTTTGTCTGTATCTTAGTGCTTTTCCAGCTGAGTGAGGACTACTGTAGGTGATTTCCATCATTGCTTGTCTATGTCTGTTTCAATAAGGAGCAGGGAAGTATGTATTTTTCCTCTGAGGCTGCTGTCATTCCTATAGTTCTCTGTCAGACGATGATTACAATACCAGGCCTCCTAAAAGGAGAAGAAAAGAGCAATACCCATCAGGCTGAAACAAAAGCTGCTCTGACCTGAGCTGTATCTCTCTTTACAGAGTAGGATACTGGTGCTCTCTCCTGACTAAACGAATCAGACAGTGGAGACAGTTTCAGTACCTTCGCATGAGGATATCACGCACACATAGAGAAACACACGCTCACATCTGGGACAGTCATTGAGAACTCTAACAAAGTACACACCCTCAAAGTTTGCCGATGACACACACCAGTCTCACACACAGTCTCAGAACACATTGGTTTTGGTATACCCAGCACACAGCAGTAAAATACATTGTGATGGTTATTGGCATGGAGGGAGGGAGCAGCAGAGGTCAGCTCAGTTCAGTCCTGCAGAGGAAAATGACACATGCCGGTTGTTTTCTCAGTGCTCATCCCTTCTCATTTTAAATAACACCTGCCAGATTACCACCGAAAAGGCCTACAGTATATACAGTCAGCATGGGGAATGTATACACTACAGATGTAGGATATTCATTTTTGCAAGTTTGCCATAGCAGGAAAATAATCCTGCCACAGGAGGAAAATGTCATTATTATGCGGATTATAATTAAATTACATTTTTCGTAAGGGAAAATCAAGTCTGAATTCAAAGTGGAAATTACAATCTTCAGAACCCTTGTTAAACCTCAAATACACAACAAATGTAAAATGTCCTGCATTGCAGGAAAGTTATCCTGCAACAGGATGATCAAATTCAAATCCTACATCTTTATTGATCAGATTCTGCTTGGATTGTATATTTGTCTTGTGTATGTTGTTTTGTGAAGGTTTACTGTATGTACAGCACATGTGCAATTCCCTTGCTTTCCTTTGATTTCCCTGCTTCCCTTGCTTTCCAAGGCTCTACATTTAGCCTTACTGTTAAGAGTAAATATATGCTAAACTACAGAGGAGCGCCACAATGAAATGATTGCAAAGAAAAGCAGGGAAAAATGAGCTGGAACCAGGTGGAGGAAGTTAATATAACCATTGAGGGAAATTTGCAATATTTTCACTGGCTATGACATCAAGCTGTACAAACAGAAGGATCCTGGGCATTTTTACCAGACAAAGAGACATGTAGGTCAATAAGAAGTAGACTTCAACATTTCATTCAGTGGATGCTCTCCTGAGTAATGTAGCTAGTTGATCACAAACAGGATATAAGAATGTGTGAGGCTTTGTCCACCATATGTGCATGCATGCATATCTGTCTGTCCGTGTGTGTGTCAGTGTGTCTGTCTGTGTGTGTGTCAGTGTGTCTATGTGTTATTTGACTTTGACATAACTGTACACCTTCAGGCTGCCATCCTCTCTCCTGTAGATAATTAAAGCAGTGCACTGCCAAGAAAAGCTAAGCTGGCTGCATGTTAAATGGTGAGCTGCAGGCAGAGCTAAGCACAACACTCTCCTAATGAAGGGATGGTCCAGAGCCAGGTCACAACAGCCCTCTGTCAGGAAGAGGAGACCGAGAGAGTTATGCTTTTTATACAGATGACTTGTCTGTAATGTGAATGTGGTTGTTTTACATCTCAGCATATTATGGGATGTTGAAGATATTGAGCAGTATTGGCCTTGTACATTTATTTGTTTTTATTTGTTTGTAAATGTACTTGAAATTGAGTTTGTTTGGGGTATTGTTTGTTTCTTTGTTTCTTTAGTTAGCAGTGGTCACTTGCACAAAAGGATCCCTAACATTAACTTGAGCCAAAGAGATTTCTGTTGTGTTTCCATCTGAACTTAAGATGACACAGAAGATTTCCCAAGAGTTTCTCTGATCTGCAGCCACCATCTGTCACGGTTGTCCTCCTCTTCATCTGAAGAGGAGAGGCGAGAAGGATCGGAGGACCAAAATGCGGCGTCGTATGTGTTCATGATGAATATTTAATTAAAGAAAGTACTGAACACTGAATACAAAAACAATAAACAAATAAAGACCGTGAAGCTATAAATGAGACCTGTGCTGACACAAGCAACTAACATAGACAATCACCCACAAACAAACAGTGAAACCCAGGCTACCTAAGTATGATTCTCAATCAGAGACAACTAATGACACCTGCCTCTGATTGAGAATCATACTAGGCCGAAACATAGAAATCCCAAAATCATAGAAAAACAAACATAGACTGCCCACCCCAACTCACGCCCTGACCATACTAAATAATGACAAAAACAACAGAAATAAAGGTCAGAAAGTGACACCATACCTCACATTAAGGAGTGTTGTCTGTGGGGAGATCATCAACAAAGCCACTGGCTGCTGTGGAGGAGTTTATGTACAATGATGGAAAGAACTTGATGGTGATGAGTTAAGGCTTTGATCGAGATAGTACTTACCTCTAGTTTATTGTCAGTATTGTAGCAATTACTTCAACGACATATAGTTTGGTTTCCACATGTACCCGTTAATGTGTGTCAGAGTTAGTTTACTGCAAGAGTGCAAGAGTTACCTCTTTTACGTCTCTGATTGCTACCATTTGGAAAATTATCAAACAGTCCCATCATGACATGATTAACTCAGCCTTCTCCTAACACTTCACTGACCGCCTTCCATCCACTCTCTTCTCTCCCTCTCTCTTCCCTCGCTTTTACTGCTCTCTGTTTTCTTTTCTTGTCTGGGCCACAGCATAAGCAGCATGTGACTTCATGTGTTTGCTGTTAGCAGTGCATAATTGTGTTTTAAATCTATTCGCTGACTAGGGACAAATTAGGTTAACGTTCCCATATTTTCCACCCCAGTTGTTTAAAGAGCTTGTGAGAGATTGTGTGGCTCATGTTTTCACGGCATGGACCAGAAAGCCTTTCATGATTGATGTTGGACAGTGTCGTTCCTGATTATTAATGTTCAGCTCGATGCCAGATCCTTCTTTTCCTCTGGGCCTTCCTCGACACCTCATCAACCACTAAAGCTGTGTATCTCAGGCCTGGTGTATTCAACTCATTGTTGCTGTTACAATATCTTATCAATCATTACACACTGCACAAGACGGTGTATGACCTGAACTTGTGTTTTGCTTGATTGCGTTCTTGATCATGCATAGAATCCTCCTATGCATGATCAAGAACGCAATCAAACAAAACACAAGTTCAGGTCATACACCGTCTTATCCCTGAATAATGTTTAGGATTGCCTATGATTCTTCATGGCGAAAGAATAACAAACTGGAGAATTCCTAATGTTACCATGATTGTAGTTGGGGGTGTCCGTATGTTTTGAGTTGACTTAAGCCAATGTGACGTTGTCTTGCCAGGGCAATAGAGTAGTTGAATGCAGAAACGTCAGGTATCTATCTACCTAGGTTACGATTACTCATGGTCTACAATTTAGGCTTCAGTCACAACCTTAGTTATTCCAGCATGGCCATGAAATGAAAGATTAGAAGTAAGGATTAGTAATTAGTAATATCATTGCTCTGATGTCTCTACGCTACAAAATGACCGTCAATGAGGCAACCTTTAAAAAAACGGAAAAAACACTTGCTTTTCATACACCTGTGAACAAATCACATTCGGTTTTTAGACGTTTGTTTTTTTGCACCACTTCCAGCTACATCTGGTCTCCCATCCAAGGACCAATCAGGACCAATCCTGCTTAGCTTCAGAGACAAATCCACAGTGGGATGCAGGGTGATATGTTGCTGGAATGAATGTGCCAAAACTTGTAACTGTAAAAAAAGGTAGCAAAAGCAAAGGCCAGGAAAACATAACCATAAATAGGGAACATTGCAGGAAAGAGGGAGGCATTTTATTTAATAACCGTATAATAAAATCACTAAGAACCCTTTTTGTATCCATGTACAATTAACTTGTTCTCGCATTTCAAAATGATTTCCTAGCAATATTTTGTTTTGCTATGTCGGTATTCCGCATCTGCGGTGGAAGGTGGTAGAACATTGTTTGAGGTCAGTACCACTGATGAGCCATCTTCTGTCTGTAGCGTCTGAACAATTTGGGCTACACACTAATATGACCCTTCTATGGAAAGACGAGACCACAGTTTCTAAACCCAACATCTCGAGAATTCCAGAAACATTTGCGAAACAGACCAAGCAGACCTGGCTGGGTTTAAAAAAAAGTTTTGGGGTTGTTAATTTTCTTGAAATCTAAAGGCACAACCTAGATTCGAGCCAATGTCTTAAGTAGTTGAACATGTTATTACTCCAACCTCGTGAAAGTGACAAACTGACACATTTTCATTTTCGTCAAAAACAACTTTATGTCGAAGTAGTGCCTTTGATCTGATGGCCTACACATGTGCATGCAGTTTGGCACGAGACGACCGTTAGACACGATGACGTGTTTCTAGCCAACGTCGCCATGACAAGTGTGATCTGGGATTTCTATTGGAGAACACTTTCTGCCTATCTTCATACTGTACTGTTATTGATGAGACTCTCATGAACTCAATGGTGTTCTCTGTTTTGAGCTACAACCCCCAAGTGTCACGGGACTCGTCTGGAGGTAACCCGGGACCTAAAATGTATGGAAGTGAATGGGGCATTTCCACATCAAAGGTATATGGATAATTCCACGTTTTCTCTATCCACTGCTTCGCAAATGTCCTGCAAAATGATTCCCTTGTCCACATTTGGGCTATTAAGATGCGGTCACCCTAATTCCACCAGTGGAAACATTGGTACTGCAACATCTTAACACCATATTTCCACGTGCGGAAAATAACATTATTTCAACCCCACATGTGAACTTGCAATTACACATGTGAAAGCCATATTTTCACATGTGGAGTTTTCTTGCATGTGATCCTGCAAATTAGATTTTAATATGTGAAACTGCAATTCTCCTTACATGTGAAATGGTGGTGTTAACATGTTTCACTCAGCATGTAAAACAGCAAATTTAACATGTGTTTTTTGTAAGGGCACACTTCCTTGGAATCTAAGGGTGACGTTCAGAATGTGGCTTTATATAGTTTATTTTCCCCAACTGCTGTTGGGACATGGCTGCTTAGGGGGAACCTGATCAGCCTATTTCAGGATGATATAATTCATACAGGGCTTCAAACACATCTGTGGGGAGGTGGGAGGAAGAAGGGTTCACATGCTGATCTCTGTTTCTCAGCCCAGTGTCAGCCAACTGTCATTCATCCTGGCCAGGCTGGTGAGGTAATGGCAATCATATCTCCCTGTCTGCTGGACTGTGGACCCGGAGGCCAGAGCAGCTTCATCCAAAGAGTCAGAGAGGAGACATGGGACTCTGACCGGACACATTGAACTCCTGACCATGTGCTCATTCCCAACCCTCCCTCGCCCCCTTCCTCCTACTCTCTCCCTTCCTCCCTCCCTCTCTCCCTCCCAAACCAGGTCAGCAGGTTCAGATACATAGAGAGGAAGAGGAAGAGACAGAAAGAGACAGAAAAGAGAAAGCGAGAGAGCAACACAGCAAGCAAGGGAAAGAAGAGAAAGGGAGAGAAACATTGACAGAAAGAGAGTGTATGATGGATGGCAGGAATAGATGGCCAGCACATTTGACACACTGCTCTCTGACCAGACCTTTGGGAGGAACAGACATTACCAGAACTTTGAATCCTTGTAACTGTCTCCTTGTAACAGACATGGAGAGAAAGCAATCCTTAAAAAGGTGTTGTTGTCTGCCATGAAGCATCAATGTGTACACACCAAACGTGTTATCCCGCTGTTGCTACTAGGGTTAGCATGAGTCATTCTGAAAGGGACCCTGGGCGGAGCACGCACGAGCTTGTATGTTGACATCAGCATCAGCACCTGATCTTGTAAAATGTGGTCATGTCCAGTGTGAACTATAGTTACCTCTTCCGTCCTGTTCAGGGACATTATGCCATATTAATTATTTCCCATTTTGTATTGGTCCATCAATTAAATCTATTCATCTACAATGCCTATTCAACTTTATCTTCAGACTGTTACAGATTTGTAATTTGTGATAAATACCCGGCCAACTGGCACATTGAAACACAGGAAGCATGGTAGAATGATTAAAACAACCACTTCAACACGGATCTATTTAGATCACAGAATTGAGAAAAGTCCTAGAGAAACACTGAGAAACCTTCTGCGTATTCTAAACACACACACACACATACACTATTTGCTTGTTCATGCACCTCCTCCTCTGTAGCTCTCCCAAAATGTCTGTGTATTTATGAGACCTGAACGCCACATAAATTCTCCTTCACAGGACGGTTGGCAGCAGCACCACTTTTCCCATCCCAGGCCTTAAACCCAGAGCACCTCACAGACACACACTCTCGCTCACTCACTCGCTCACTCACTCACGCACGTGCTCTCACACACACAAATGCACGCTCTCACAAACAGTGGGTCGTCTGTCTGGCCTGCCTTTGTGAGCGCTGATCGGTTCGGTTCTGGGAAACTCTCCCTTTCCTCTCTCTACATCACCAGTAAAAGCTCCCCATGAAAAAAGGTCTGAATGGCCAGACAGAACAATGTGAAGACAAGGTAATGGAAGGATTCTGTGTGGGCTAGGGTTATTTAAACACAGATATCGTAAATTAAGATGGATGTGACTGTAAACGACAGAGAATGTTTGTTACTGTCTAACGTGTTTGTCACAGAGGAAACATCATGTCAAGATTAAAGTATTATAACTAATTACATTTGGCATTTAAATGTGCACATTTTAAAAGGTATTTGCATGACAGCTAAATGTGTTTGTGTGTGCATATTGTATGTATATGTGTGTATAACCCAGCTTGTCCAATCAATGAGAAGGTGTTCCTGTCTGTGTACACATTGCCCCGAGGAACTCAAAGGACCCATGGCCCTGAAATTCCATTCTCTCTCTGGTCCTTTCATCCATTGTTGCAATGGAAGCATTCTGAGAAGAATCGCATTCTAAAGACTACGGGTACGGAAAAAAACACTCATTCATAATTCTCTTTCTAACCCTCTCTTTCCATGCTCTCTTCATAACCTCAATTTTTCCCCTCTATTTCTGACACTCACTTGGGAGCTCTGGGCTGTCTGTTTGCCTGTGTATGTGAGAGTTTTGTAATAATTCCAGTTTTCATAGAGTCGGGTTTCAAACCTGTCAGTAATACAAATAGCATGTGTCAAGTGTCTGGCAGGGTTTGATCTACTCTGATGGGACATGGACCCCTTAAAGTGGAAAAATAACCCATTCTCCTGCGCTCACTCTCTCTCTCATCCATCTGTTTTGACTGCAACAAGTAGTTTGATAGATGGTTTCTGTTAGATTTACCAGCAAACATCCGCCTGCAGACAGATAGACTAGAATGTAAGCAGGTTGAAAGATAAATGTGTAGACTGACAGACATACTCATCATAACAGACAGGCAGGCAGATAGACCGATAGAGAGACAGTTCACACATTTTCCCAACTCCCTATTCTCCTTTCAGAAACCTACTTGTAAAGGGTCTGGATTTATTTTGGATCCAACATCTGACTGCTGACAGTATCTAGGCCAATTTAATATTTTTTGTCTATAGAAAAATGAAGAGGCGCATTTATTAATGAGAAAGGTTTTCCGTTCACAAGCCAGCCTTTTTCACTGTTGCTCTGGCACCTTGCGGAGCATAACGTTCCAGGTTTCGGACCAGGAACCCATCTCATCTGTATATACTGTTTTCTATACTATTCTACTGTATCTTAGTCCGTTCCGCTCTGACATCGCTCGTCCATATGTATATAGTCTTAATTCATTCCTACTTAGATTTGTGTGTATTGGGCATACAGTATGTTGTGATATTTGTTAGATATTACTTGTTAGATATTAATGCACTGTAGGAGCTAGAAGCACAAGCATTTCAATAGACACACAATAACATCTGCTAAGCACGCGTATGTGACCAATACAATTGGATTTGACTTGATTTGAAAACATGACCTTGTCCTGTTCGACGGCCCTGTGAACACACACTGGACACACCCTGTGGTGACTTCATAGTACCCTCTGGGGAACTGAGGAGGCGTGACTGCGCTCTAACCAACCTCTATAAAATAAGCATAAGATATTTGATTGATGGGTCAGTGAAGTAACTACACATTTGCATATTTAGGATTACAGTTATGGTGGTAGAGATAGAAATATAGAACCAGTGCCCAGGCACTTTCAGTCCCCAAGTGTAGATGGACACAGGGGGCACATGTAACTCCCGGCACCGCTGGCAGACACGGACCCAATGTGGTGCTGACGACAGGCGTATGGGCAGTTAGAAGGACATGGTGTGTGTGTGTGTGTGCACACCATGAAACATATCATATATTCCAATACACTCCAGGCTCAGGCCTTTGACATACTCTGAGCAAGATTGTCACGTTCTGACCATAGTTCTGTTATTTTATTCTTTGTTTTAGTATGGTCAGGGGCGTGAGTTGGGGTGGGCAGTCTATGTTTGTTTTTCTATGTTTGGTTTCTGTGTTCGGTATGGTTCTCAATCAGAGGCAGGTGTCGTTAGTTGTCTCTGATTGAGAATCATACTTAGGTAGCCTGGGTTTCACTTTTGGTTTGTGGGTGTTTGTTTTCCGAGTCAGTGTTTGGTGCCACACGGAACTGTTTCGTTGATGCACGTTAGTTTGTTTTGTTCTAGTGTTCTGTTGTTTTTCGTATTAAACATAATGGACACATACCACTCTGCGTTTTGGTCCGATCCTTACTCCTCCTCAGACGAAGAGGACGATACCCGTTGCAAAGATAACCTTGGATATTGAATAGTAACAGTTAAATATAGAAGCAATAAAGGCCTAGTGAGCTAATTTTGTGAGAGAAAAATAACATTATTTATCAGCAACACTACTTCCCATGGCTATGAATGAGTGGTGATTGGTCAGAGTTTATATGAGGTCCAAGGTCAAATTCTCAGTTCAAATCTTCAGTCCATCAGGTTAGCAGGTGAAACCAAACACATTTCCCATGGGCTTACACTATGGTGATGAAGTATTCCCTGTTAGAAAAGGTTTTAGGACTCTACTAACGAAAGAACAAGGGAGGGAGCTGAGGGCTTTCAAATAGATTGTGTCACTCCAAAACCCCAACCGTGAGATCCTGTCTGAACAGTAGAAGATTCAAGAGGAAGTCTTAACTGGATATATCCAAATGTTAAATGGGGAACTGGGAGGTGGGGCAGCCCTATTGTGGGGGTTAGGGTTAGGATGTGGACATGAAGCTAGGGTAAGAGTTAGGTTTATGGCTAGGGTTAATGCTGAGGGTACAATGTATTAAAGACCAATGGAGGGATCGGAAAGAGTCCTAGCAAGGGCTTAGGAGCTTTACTTTTATTGTCCCTATTGGTCAGATTGGAACTAGGGCAGGTGAGGTGGCCTCTGATTCTCTCTTCCTCTCAGTCTCTCTTGTTGTCGATCTCTCTCTCCCAGACAGGAGGAATGCTGGGTAAATGAGGCTGTGGTGAGATGAGGCAGGGGAAGACTACTGCAGATAGACAGAAGGAGTCTGGCAGTCTCAGAAGATAACTCACATGGAAGGAATTATGGTGGTATTGCCAGGAAAATTTTACTGATTGAAAATAGAGAGTGGGACGATGTGGATTTGTATTAATTTTTTTACCTTTTATTTAACTAGGCAAGTGAGTTAATTAAGAACAAATTCTTATTTTCAATGACTGCCTAGGAACAGTGGGTTAACTGCCTTGTTCAGGGGCAGAACGATGATGAAGGTGAGAGAGTGAAAAGATGCAGAGAGGTAATGATTGTTACGCAGAGATGTAGGGTTAGGGTGAGACCAAGGTTCTACCCAAGGTTCTCTCTTCCCTAGGGGGCCATTGAGCAGTATGCATTATCTGAAATTAAATAGATTTGTTGAATTATCACTTGACTTTGCTGAGTCACCCCCCTAACTCTCCTTCCTTCTTCTCTCCTTACTCTCATCATCCTTCTGTACTTCAGATTCAGCTTCCCAGCTGACATTAATCTAGGGTTTTAAACCAAGCCACCAAGTCTCCCCATCCCTTTAAAGGGGAAGAGAGATGTGTTTCAGAAGGCTGAGGTTAGTGGGGTATAAACCACTAACATCTGAGGGAAAGTTACATGGCTGGTAGTTATGCAGGAAACCTGAACATCCAAACAGCAGAGAAAGAATATATAATAACGGAGTGCGTACTGGCAGAGAAGTCAGGCGCAAGGAGAGCGAAAACTGATTTACAACGGTGTCGTTCCATAAACATAAAAACCACCGTAAACAGAATAATCAATGAATGGGTCAAACAAAACCCAGTATCCACCAGCATAACGTACACAAGCACTACAAGAAACAATTCCGGACAAGGACCTGGGGGAAACAGAGGGTTAAATACACAACATGTAACTGATGGAATTGAAACCAGGTGTGTGGGAAGACGAGACGAAACCAATGGAAAATGAAAGGTGGATCGGCGATGGCTAGAAGGCCGGTGACGTCGACCGTAGAACGCCGAACGCCGCCCGAACCAGGAGAGGGACCAATTTCGGCGGAAGTCGTGACAGTGAGTGAAACTTGAATGAATTCACTATCCTGGTGCACTTTGTCTGCAACGACAGGACAATATCAGACTTTTAGGACACAGCCTGAGTATCAAGTTGGACTTCAAGGACCAATAAGCTGTAAAGCAGGACACAGTTAGACAGACAATGCATAGACAGAGTAGTTTTAATATACCATCAGTTTACAAATCAGTTCAAAGTACAGTACAAATAATTAGCTTTGATACTTAACAATACTCCGCAGTTAATATTCAATAGCTCACGATGCATTGCATCCATGCATTAGTATAGTAGCTTTTACAAAAAAATACTATATTATATACTTCACTATGCATACACATTTTCATTTACATAATTTACTTCCAATAAAAAACATAAAGAACAGAAAATATAACTAAATACACTTTTCTTATCAAAGGACTTGTTCAGATTGTTAATTTGGAGTAAGCAAATGTCAATGTGTAAACTCATCAAATAAACATCAGCTATCAAATAACCATCACCTATTGAGATACAGTGAAGCCCTTCATATACATTTTGAATACAGAACGTTTACCACTTGAGGTAAGGCTAGAATGCCTTCTTGTGATGTGCAAATGTGACAATAGCGTCCTCTCTAAAATACCTCTAGTCTTCATCTACTATTCGGCTACAAGAAACTACTAAACTATGCCTAACTCTATCCTCTAGAACGGTCTGTTTCTATTCCTTCACCTCTCTCTATCCCTCCTTCTCATCTCTCAGTCTCCCTCTCTCTTTATTTCTCTCTAATCAGAATGAATGGGTTAAAGCCCTGGGCAGTGGACATAGAGGGTTACCTGCCTCCTCCAATCTGCCCACCCTTGTTCGGACACTCTACCCTCACACACTCTAGGGACATTTTCACTCTACCACAAACAACTTTACTATCCAAACATATTAGTGGAGATCAAATAGAAGATAAAGCCAATAATACATTTTAAAGAATTACTCACAATTGTTACTGTTAGTCACACTTGAAGATATGACAACTTGCACTGCCCTTGTCTGTGTCCACACAAATGGCACTCACTATTACCGTAGTTTAACAAAGGAAACAATCATAGAATCAAACGATACATTCAGGGGGAAAGCTAGAGTTGGAGAAGTTAGCCTCTCTTTTAATTTTCAGAACATCACTGAATAGAAAGAGATCAGTCCCTGTCCTCCACTATATCTGGAAGACCTCAACATGTAGTCAGTCTCATTGGTTTCCAACATGTCAATCTCAGCTCATGAAACCAAATGTTGGCACCTTTTTAGTGATTAGCCATTAACACTGTACTAATTTGACTTGAAAGTCATTCCTTAATGAAAATGGCACTACTCTTAGTTCAATGAATGTCTCTTTAAAAAAATAACCGACGGGGCATTGGGCAGAGTAGACCATTTGGTACACAACATTGAGAGCAAGACTCAATCAAAAGGTCTATGTTGTGACAGCTCAATATCAACAAGCGGAACAGCACAGCCATTGATCAGAATTTAGAACCAACACACTACACAAAAGCCACTGAAACAGTAAACGTCAAGGCAAATTTGTGTCAATCATTTAGCTTTGAATGCAATGCAGGCTATGGCAAGTAGGTCTGTAGAGTCAATGCCTGTGTGTTGGACTAGCTAGAGTGAGGACAAAGAGGATGTCCCTCTACCCTCTAGTCTCATGTCGCCACACATCCAAGTCCTGTCCACTTGGCTATTGAAATGAACGTGAAAAAGTCCTAAATCTTACTTACAGTAGGAGCTTACAACCCACTGGACTGGACTGGTAATTTAAACACATTGTACCCTTCTCATCAGAGAATTCAATCAAGTCAGTATGTGTTTATTAAAAGTGTGAGCATTATATGGCAGCTAATTTGAGTACAGTAAATGTATGAAGATGATGGATTGAATGTAAACTGAACTGTTGAAAAAACAAAGGAACAATAAAAAATGAGTAAAGTGAAATTCTTTGATATAAAATCCTGCATTCTCTTTTAGGTAACCAAAAGTATGTTCTAAATGACCTTATAAACTGGGTGGTTCAAGCCCTGAATGCTGATTGGCTGACAGCTATGGTATATCAGACCGTATATCATGTGTATGACAAAAAGTTTATTTTTACTACTCTAATTACCTTGGTAAGCAATAAGGCACCTCGGGGGTTTGTGGTATACTGTATGGCCAATATACCACGGCTAAGGGCTGTATCCAGGCACTCCACGTTGTGTCGTGCTTAAGAACAGCCCATAGCCGCGGTATATTGGCCATATACCACACCCCCTTGTGCCTTCTTGCTTAATTATGATGAGTGAGAGAGAAGAAATGATGAGGTGAGACAATGAGATGTATATTTACATTCTTTAATTCAAGTTCTCTCTGTACAGATACAAAGGCTTGAAAAAATGAAGTATTAACTAGTACTAAGAGGAATGGCTGTGTATGTAAGTCTATCTCCAGGGTATTACACTTCTCAACTGGAAAAGCGATCTGGACAGATCTGGACCGAGGTGAAAGTCTGTATTTAACGATAGAATTGCCACGTTGAAATATATACAAACATACAACGATAGAAATGAAATAGCCGCTAATGCTCGTTCAACTGTGCAGAGATATAGAGACGTATCTTCAGATTTCTAAAAGCCACCAGAAAATAAACATTTGATACTGTTCTAAAGGCAGCATAGAGAAGAAGTCCCTGTGCTGAATCTGTTCAAATCAGAAAGCCTTATTCTGTTACAAGCCTGTGGTGGGAGCACAACCACGAACTTACAGTTGTGAAACACAACCATGCTGAGAAAAAATAGAAGAAAGAACAGATCTAGCTAAATGCTGGGTCTACTGTATACTAGCCCAATGGATGAAGTATTCTCACATTGATTATCCAGATGTGGTATTAGGTGAATGCTTCTAGGGCTACATTTATATATAAAAAGAATATTAAGATACAACAAAGCCATACAAATGTAATGCTGAAGGACTAAATTCATTAAGGTCATAAAGATGTGTATCTGCAGTACAGGAACTATAACATAATGATTACCACCATACACGATTTTGCAATAGACTCGTCACGCTATAAAACACCTGCCGCCAACATGCAAGGGGACCTGTCACCTCATCATGCAGAAATCATCCATGGATTCTGTCAAAGTGGAAAGACAATGAAGATAGAAAACACCATGCACATAAATGCAGAGATATAAAAAGCAGACGCACATTTTAAAAGGATGAGTAAAACCCTGTCCAAGCTCTGTCCCGCTTCCAAAATATATGAGCCAGGATTATTCTGGGCACCATACCTCTTTCTCAATGTTCTCCTCCTTTCCTTTCCTCTGCCCTCTCATCTCATCCCCCGCTCTCACCCAATCCGTTCAAATGACCTCCTCTGTTGACATCGAGTCCCTCCTCCCCACCCTGGATTCATAACCTGCCTTCCCCTCCTGGTGGCGGGTTGCTGGAACAACTCTGTATTTCTGGCCAGACAAGGGAGTTCTCTGGTCTCCAGAGGTAAATGGGAAAGTCATTGGTTGGCCTCGCGTGGCCTGGGTGTGCAGGGATCAGACCCGGCTGGTTGGATGGCAGCGGTAGGTGCAGTTGGAGAGGTGGTCGCGCTCCGCCCCCCCATCAGCACTCTGGGAGCAGCCCCCCTCACACGGAGACTCTGGAACACAGAGAGAGAGAGAGCGAGAGAGAGGATCACCACACATAGATCTGAAAACTCTTCTACACTATAAATCTGTCTCTTATTAGCCTTTTTCAGCCTGGACACTAGGCAAGGATTACATATCAAAGTGTTACTGAGTGAGACAGTGTTTTGAGACGTGCGTAATCCTGAGCCTAATACACTGTGAAAGGGACTGGTTATTTTCTGGAAACATACTGTACCTAGCAACAAGACCCACTGGGGATGAATGAACAAAACAGAACAGCAAAATTAAGTATTTTTCACAATATCAAGTCGTGTCTCCACAGATTTGAATAAGTTTAGCTACACTTGAATAGTCCTAACTTGTGTGGTGTGGCGGTGCTTTGACCCACTGACCAGTGGTGTCCTCTGTTTCTGTGGCCTCAGACAGCAGCAGGTGGGCTCTGAGAGGGCTGGGCAGGGTGGTCTGACTGGCGGCCTCCTGACTGGTGCCCAGCTGCAGACGCCTCATATGACGTACCACCGCCGTGGCATTAAACGCTTGCTGCGGGGCAGAACATTTCAATTAAGATCAGAATTTTGAAAAGTGATACATGATAAACGCCATAACAACTCTACTGACTTAATAATAGTCCGCTGAATACTGCAGGATCTTTAGTATTCTACTAATATACTAAACACAGCACACCAGCACAAATGTATTTGCATTTTGACGAGGACCAAAAAAAGTAACTCACCCTCCACTTGCTCTTGGCAAAGTTCTTCCTGATCTGAGCACTGACAGACTCATGGATGTTCTTATCTAGAGCGGTGTCACCAGCGATCCTGAGGGACAGAGAAAGACACGAGGGGACAACTTCTGCTGGTTGTCACAAGAACAGGTGAACGCTTGGCAAAAGTACACATTTAGTCGATTATTCTCGACATGATAAAGTCGCGTTGTGTGTGTGTGTGTATTGTGACGGAGAAGATGGTGTTCACTACCAGGGGTGCTGCAGAGCCTGGTCACATGTGTAGCGTATCCTGGGGTCCTTCTCCATCAAGTGGACTATGAAGTCTTTGGCTGAAAACACAGAATGAAAAGTCATATATTTAACTCAAATGCAATGTTTTTTTAAAAACATACATTAGATCTAATGATGCTACTTACACAGAATAAAAAGGTAGCTGATGCAGAAAAAGACTCCTAGACTACTACAGTAAAAGGAGCTTCACTGCAGCAGAAACACTGTCCAGACTGACTTGACAGTAAAATACATAAACTGGCCATGTGCCTTTGGCCTGACTTCAGAAACTCCCCACAGGACTATGTACTGTACCATGACCCCCAGAGCTCTATGTAATGGTGATCTCACAGGGCCTCAGTGATTGTTCTATGGCCAGTGAGTGTATTATGGTTAATCCCATCACACACACACTGACAGCTTGGCAGGAACACTCAAACCATAACAAACCCCAGACCAAGGTAAGTAATTTACAATAATATGAAACTGCTGACAAACAGAACTAATAATGACAACATAGGTCTACTGGACCTGAGTCAGAGATATCGTCCCAGTAAGGAGAGTCAAACTCATATTCAGCCTTCAGAATCTGCTCAAAAAGCTTGGCGTCGTTCTCGTCATAGAACGGAGGGTATCCACACAAACTGCGTCAGAATAAGAGCACAAAGGCATCATGTGAGAGTTAGGGAATGAGTTGATTGTTGAAAATGATGAAGTGGATACTAGGGTAACACAGTAAGACTGGTAGGAGAAAGACTAAAGTGAAAGAGCCAGTCCAACCCCATGACTCACAGGATGTAGGCGATGACACCGATTGACCAACAGTCCACCGCCTTGCTGTATGGTTTCTGGGCCAATACTTCAGGGGCTGCCAACGATAAGAGAGCAGCGTTTTCATCAGCATCATTACACATCTAGCCTGACATGATCACTGGGTGTGCGCTTGCTCTCAAAACAGAGGGCTCTTTTCAATCTGTATTGCTGAAGCGATTGTAGCGCTATAAATGTAAAGGTCATTTCCTATTGAACCGTTTACAGTGAGTGCAGTCTCCGCTAACGTGGGAACAATGCCTTTTAATTTCAACCATGCTAAAATGCTGGATTTCCGCAATACGGATAGAAAAGAGCCCTAAATCATAGAAATCATGCTCTTGAAACATAGACAGACACACACAAAGGCATGTACTGATCAGTACCAGTCCTCCTTACCCACGTATCCTGGTGTTCCGCAGGCTGTGGACATGACACTTCCAGATCCCTCGATCTTCGACAGGCCAAAGTCACTGATCATGATCTTAGAGTCCTCTTCCATACTGTAGTACAGAAGGTTCTCCGGCTGGAAAAGAAGACAGAGCATTCAATCAACTTTATTGTTCACTAACATTTTATAAACAGACACACACAGACTGGGGAAATAATTTGTTATTCAAACTAATGATCAATCAGTTTACACGCTGCTGAACTGCCTGTAAACAAATTATCTCATTGGAGGAGTAAAGATAATTCATCTAATTTAAAAGGCACTAAAGAATGATTGGGACAAAGGCATCATGTGCCTAGGCAACAAACATGTTCCATACTATAAGGTCACCCTTAAACCTCTAGTAATTAGTAATACACTAATCGCAAAATAGTAAAATGGTTGAAATTCAAAGTTGCAATTTTCATAGCACACCTGGTATCTTCATCTTATAGAGTGGCTATCAAACATCCAGTATTGTGACTATTCAGTCATTGGACAGAAAGAAGAAGGTAAATGACTCCAGTGTTAAACACTGAAATCTCCTCTTTCACTGTCATACACACCACCTGACCCTTGACCCCTAACCCAGGCTCACCTTCAGGTCGCGGTGTACGATGCCCATGTCATGGAGGTATTTGACAGCGTCCAGGATCTGCTGGATGAGCTTGCTGGCATCTTTCTCTGTGTAAAAGCCCTTCTCCACTATCCTGTCAAACAGCTCCCCACCAGACACCCTGGACAGAGAGGAGGAAGGCGTCTGACATACACCTGCTAAGTATGTCCATTTAACTTCCTGCTATATGCCTACATCACCACTAGGTGGAGGCATTGCTTCTTCCTAGATGAACCCACCACTGCTCTCTGTGTATCAGCTCTAACATCAAGCTAAAGCCATGTCATGCTGCCTCCCAGAGAGAGAGAGAGAGAGGGGGGGGGGGACAGAGAAAAAGAGTGAGAGAGAGAGAGAGAGAGGGACAGAGAAAAAGAGTGAGAGAAAGAGGAGGGAAGGAAGGGGGGGAAGAAAGAGAGGGATAAAGGGGATTTTTGTTTGTGCGAACCCCCAACTGTTCTTTGGTTAAATCTGAATGCCCTTACGGCAGTGTTGCTAAAGTGAACACCCCCCCCCTTCATCTCACCACCCACTGTTTTCAACAGTAAAAGCAATCTCTATCTCTCTCACATACCATTCCTTCTCTTCTCTGTGTGTGTGTGTGTGGGGGGGAGGGGGGGGGCAGTCTGTGACTTGACTTCTGTTGGGATCAGTTGGGATCAGGGAGTCTAATACACACACGCAAACACACATACATTGCAGAGGAATAATCTTGAAAGTTTTCAAACTGAAGGCTGCCTCTTCACAAGTCAGAGAGTGACTTGGTTGAGGGACAGAAAGGGGTAACATGGGTAGAAGGAGAACAGAGAGAGAGAAAAAGATAGAGGCAGGTCATAAAGCCAGCAGGATGATCACTCACAGCTGCATAACCAGGTAGAGGTGAGATTTACTCTCAAAGATGTCCTCCAGGGAGACAATGTTGGCATGTTTTAACCTAGAGAGAGAGAGAGATAGAGAGAGAGAAAGAGAGAAAAAGAGAGTCAAAGTCACAAACATTGTACATTACCATTAGAAATACAGAACTGTCTGACAACGTATGGTGGTTAAACATAGCATTCTGTGATTTTCTCTGAGATCATTCTCATTCATTCTGTATCTAAATAAACATCATAGGGAGCACTTCATATTGAACAAGTATTATTTTATATTAAAAAGGTACTTTATACATAATCTCGGTTATATATAATCTTGGTTAACCCAGAGCTAAAGTCTCATGTAATTGGTCAGATGGTTGATTAAGTTCTGGGTCCATGTTAAGAGAAGGAAAGAAGAGCTCCACCCTCTCTCTTTGCAAGTTATGACAAATCTGTAGGCCAAATGTCCCCTCACCTTCGGAAATTCGAAAGATGCTAACACCTGCGAAATCATGATTTGTCCAAAGCACCGGAACTAATGCTGCCCGTTATCTCACATCTTCCATTATATCATGACAGCTCTATGGTACCATTTCTGGTTACACAGTCCGTCGACGAGAGATTACGATATGTATGATACTAATTATCACTAATATTAGTTTAAGCTGGAGCTAGAGTTGTGTTGCCAGTGTTGACTGTGTGGTGGCAGGCGTCTCTCTAATTGGTTGAGCAGTGTATTCTGACGCCCCCCTGAGAGTCATTGGCGTGGAGACAGAACAGAACACTGAGCAGGTGAGTCACGGCTCTGGAGGTGGCTTTCTTCCATCATCCCCATGCTGCCCACCTACAACACTTCACCTTACACTCAAAGACTGAGAAAGACTGTTTACATACACGCACACCCCAGCCACGCACACACACATACACACTCACTCACTCACTCTCTCTCACTCAGACACTCCTCACAATCTTCTTTACTGTCATTTTTCAATCTTTGGTTTGAGCTCAGCTTGAGTGTAGGAGCCATGAATTGGGGTAGAAAGCTAACAATGCTCCAACACAAGGCCAAATCCTCCAAGAGTAGCTCCTCTATCAATAGGTGTCTCTCTCTCTACACCAAAGTATCATGGCACAGCGCAGGTAGAATACATTACTTTCCCCTTAAGCTACTGATAGTCCATCCATCTGTGTCACTACATTTTGAGAATGTAGACACTTGTCACACTGGCACGGCTCGGAGAGAGGCCAAAACAAAAATGGAACCGCACCGCAGTATCAATTTTGTATCACGTGTGTTCCTATGCCCTGTCTGAAACATTGCTGCCTGGGGAAAATCACAACACATTATCATTGGCAGGGGTCCAACTGAGACAAGAGGGAGATTATAAAAGCCTTTCAATTTCATTATGGTCTCTGTAAAGTGTTTCATTGAGTTGAGAGAGTGAGCAGAGGTAATGAATTGCTCCATGCAGGGGCTGACTAATGGTTTTGTGCAGGACTCTGGGGGGATACATGCAGTACAGTACAGTAGGCTAAACTATAATAGAGTAAGGGAAGTTAGCGGCACAGCCCCTTCAACAGCTATAAAGGGTTATCCTTATCTCTCTCTCTCTCTCTCTCTCAGTAAGAAGTAAGAAACTGTCCCTCTTATTTGTATAAACTTGATTAACACTTTGCCATGTGATGTTACAGATCTATGCGGGACCATGAAGAGGTTTGTAGGGGCTTGGGGTTGATTACAGACTGTTAACAGATAACTATCCACAACCCTTCCCACTGATACCAACTACCCACTATATTCTACACTGTTTTTTACTTCGTGCTGTCTGATGCAACTCTGGGTGACTCAGCAGCTTTGTCTTGTTTCATTGCCTTACTAGCCAAAATCCTTGCCCCAGCCAAACGCTATGCCACGCCCACAGACTTTAGTTTCTTCTCCGCTATGAGTCTGGATCTGAGTACCTCCCCAATGATTTCTAGAACGCGAACACATTCTAACCATTCTGATTGGTCCCAGAAACTGATGGATGGGCCAGAGCCAGAACACAAAGCGGCATTTTGAAAATTTGTCAATGGCTCTGATACTCTGATTGGTTAGAGATGATCCGATCGCTGATTACTTTGTTTTGTATAACACCCTTAATTTTGACGTCACCACAAACGACTTCAACGATGGCAGCCTCGGACTGAAGTATGTAGCGAACATAGTGCAGAGGAAGAATTCATTTTGAGTTGTCAGACAAGTTGTTTCATGGGTGCAGTAGTGATGTCCTCTAACAGATGTTTTTACACCGTCATTAAGAGGCAGCCATCTTGCCTTGAGTAATTGGGTAAACAGACAGACAGAGTTCAGAATCTCACTTCAGGTTTCTCTGACAGTTCATGACCTCATGGGAATACACTAATGGGAAGAGTAGGAGGCTGTGTCACTACTAGAAGAATGAGGTGATCTGCAATGAAAATGGTACAATTCTGGCTTAATTTGGCTTTTGGGAGTTTAAGGTCTCTCTCTGTATCTCTCTCTCTCTTTCCTTCTTTCTCTTTCTCTCTCCCTCACAATCTCTCTCTCATCCCCACATTCTCAGCTCGAGAAATATCCCTGTATATTCACTAGGCCTCTGTGTCTCATGTAACCCAGGTAACAAGAGCACTATAAATAGCTTAAGCCCCTCTAGTTTCATAGTTTCCGGCTTAGTCCGTAATTCCGCAGTTTTAAAGGGAGGTATTTTAACCAGACTGTCATTACTGCAACTGTAGTCACTATCTGTCTCAGAGTTAAATCACTTGCTCCCCTAACATCAATAAGCAACCAGGGCATGTAAATGTGTGTGTGTTCATCACTCACTTGTGCAGGACAGCGATCTCATTTTCTATGCTGTTCTCTTTGCCTTCCAGGGCTTTCTTAGGGATGCATTTGATGGCCACCAGTTTCTGTGTCCTCTTCTCTTCCGCTAGGACCACCTCAGAGAAAGCCCCCCTGAAACACAAAGACAGGTCAGCCAAAGACATCACAGACCGCCAATCACATCTTATTCACATCATTTTTCTCAGCAACCATTTTAATTAGTAATCCAGGCCATCCCTCCAAGAGACAACAGAGGCAAAAAATCATTGTAAAAGGTTATGAACCAGAAAGAACCCAGCTCTACAGTTGGAGTCCATTGTCCATTCAAACCATTCTAAATGTTACTAAGAGGCCTAGATACAAGAAAAGATGTTCTTAATTTCTCCTCTAAATGAATACTGAGGAAACTAGACATTTGCCTGGGAGGATATTGGTTGGCATTACTATGTACAGGTATATTATCAGTGCTCCAGTACCCATTCTGAAGTCAGTGGAGCAAGATCTGGAAAACCTTGCAATCTTGTCTCAACAAGCAGGGGTTACAAAATCGTTTTTTGTAATTTTACCCAAATAAAACAATTTTCTAGTCTCACTAGATAAAATATACTTTATTTCTGGCCAGATTCTAAAGCCACAGTTGGCCGTGACCCAGGAGGCTTTTGCCATGATGCTGATGCATCATCTGGGAAACACCATAGGTCAACTCATGAGAGAGATAGACACAATGAAGAATGACAGAGAGAGTGGGAGAGTGAAAGAGTGAAAGAGAAAAAGAGAAAGTGAGAGAGAGAGAAAGTGAGAGAGAGAGAAAATGAGAAAGAGAGAAAGTGAGAGAGAGAGAGAAAGTGAGAGAGACAGTGAGGATGTTCCCCAATGATGGAAAAAGTTTGGGAACCACTGATCTAACTACTGTGGAAACGGAACCCAGCTGCAACCCAAGGGGACTGGCCACAGCCCACCACTTAGGAAGCACTGTTCTAAACGGGTCATTATGATTCTGGGCCCAAATCTAGCCCTGCATCAGGGGGTGGGAGGTTACCAGTTCAAATTCCTCTCTAGAATCTGGGGCAGTTGCCATTCTGAACTATGAAGCCACCAGGAGGGACCAGACTAGAAATGGCAGAGAGGGCAAAAATAAGACCAGTGATAATGATGATGATGGATGATGATAATGATAATGATGATCTGATAAGCTTGCCAGACTGTTTCAGGATTAGCCAGCTCTATTGACAGTACCACACCCTCTCGTGTGTCAATGTGTTCTGTTTACTCAGAAGATACGTAATTACAGACAGTAAACATGATCTAGTCTAAACAGTACATTTAGATATATGACTGATAACGATGCCTTTGAAAAAAACATTTAATCATCTATAAGTATTTCATAACCAAACAACATTGATCGCTCTGATTAAAGCAGAAAATCCTGAGGGATGTTAAGAAAACAAGTCTATGCAGTATGATGACTAATTCATAAGAACAGAGCAAGTGGTTTTGGTTCAGTGACGTGCTGTGGGCCTTGGCTGAGATGGAGCAGAGCAGAGTTGTGGGTGTGTTTACTGAGCTGATCCTAACAGGATGTTCTTATCATCACCAAGAGACACAAGTCCGGGAAGACGCCTGGCCCTGATGCTATTCAACACTAAACTGTCTCAGCATACTACTAATACCAGCAGACAGAGCCTCCTCTGAGATACACTCACATAGACACTATCCAAACACACACCTATCACAACAGTTGACAGCTGTGCTCTTCTATACAGACTACGGTACTAGTCAAACAGTCAACTAAACTAACATTTAGTCAACAGTATTTTAGTCAGTCAACAGTTAAAACAGTCAAATGTTCACATAGTCAAGCATCCTAGAAGAAATGTATTTTAACAGTCAGTCTCTAAAATCAACATTTTGCTTCTGAGCTTCTAAAGACAGTCTGTCACTATGCTGACAGTCTAGTGTCCCAACGGAGCCTTAAGATCATCACTGTTTGAAACAAACACTTTTACATAAGAATAGCCAGGCAGGGTCCCTAGGGGAGGGAGTAAAAAGTACACTCAAAGCCAATTTTATTGAAGCTTTAGCCCCAGTGAAAAAGTATTGTCCTCTAACACTGTCACGCCCTGATCTGTTTCACATGTTCCTGTGATTGTCTCCACCCCCTCCAGGTGTCGCTTATTATCCCCAGTGTATTTATCCCTGTGTTTCCCGTCTCTCTGTGCCAGTTCGTCTTGTATGTTAGTCAAATCAACCAGCATGTTTTTCCCGTACTCCTTTTGCTATTCTCTTTTTGTTTGTCTTCCAAGTCTTGACTCCAGCCTGACTCTGGACTACTTTCCCGCCTGCCTGCACTGACCTTGATTCTGCCTGCCCTTTGGTACCTTCCGGACTCTTAATTGGTTTTTGTCCCTTTTGCTTGTCAACAACCATTCTCTTGCCTTTCCATATTGGATGAATAAATATTAATATATTGTAAGACTCCAACCATCTGCCTCCTGTGTCTGCATCTGGGTCTCGCCTTGTGTCGTGATAGTACGAACTGGCCATGACAGACCCAGCAGACTTGGACCAGCTCCCTGCAGGGTGCCACCATTGGGAGACATCAGGAGTTTCTACAGGGCCTTTTGGAAGGGCTCAGTTCCTTGACGGAATGCCACGACCATGGGTTAAAGGCTATTATGGAGAAAATCAGGGAGTTAGCTCAGAGACTGTCAGCCACCTCTGGAAAAACCCAGTAATTTTTTCCCTATTTGTGGTGAGTTGGTACAGCCTATCCCGTCTCCCCGTGAACCCCGCTTACCTCCTCCAGAGCGATATTCAGGGAATCCTGGTACCAGGATTGAGCCACAGCCATCTTAGTTTTCTTCAGACCGATCAAAGATAGCGTATATAATTACGCTAATGTCAGGAAGGGCGCTCTCCTGGGCTACGGCAGAGGAATTTATGGCAGAGGTGAGAAAGGTTTTTGAGTTTCCGGTATCTGGGAGAAAGGCGGCCAGCAAACTGCTTGTATTACGTCAAAACTCCCGTAGTGTGGCAGACGACGCGGCGGACTTTCACACGTTGGCCGCCGAGATATGCCTGGAATCCGGAGTCTCTTTTCGATACTTTTCTGCACAGATTATCTGAGGAGGTTAAGGATGAGCTAGCTGCTCGGGAACTGCCGGTGGACCTCGAATCCCTTATCGCCTTAACCATTATAATTGATGGACGCCTAAGGGAACGCACAAGTGAGAGGAGTTCTGGTCTTGGGCACACTCGTGCTCCCGATATGGCGCATTCACCTCCAATGGAATCCGGAAGTTTCCAAAGGCAGCTCTTCCGAGAGGAGTTGAAGCCACCTGAGCTCTCTCTCGTGAATCTACGACGGGTGAGTTGGATACTCCTGAGTCTAATCAGTTGGGAAGGACTAGGCTATCAGTTTGGGAGCACTCAAGGAGGATGAATAATAACTGTTGTCTGTACTGTGGAGGGGCAGGACATTTTATAGCTGCCTGTCCTATTAGGAAATCCTTGTCTCTAGTGGGTACCAGTTCTACAAGTGAGTCAGACTGGGAGTTCTCTAATTCCAATCACCCGCACACCCTTTTTTTGTGCTTGTGCTGTGGGGAGACCAATCTAAGTCTCTCCGAATGCTCATTGATTCTGGGGCTGATGAAAGTTTGATGGATGCCACTATTGCTTCGGAGCTTGGTATTCCCTCTCAGCCTCTCTCTGTCCCCATGGATGCTAGGGCACTGGACGGCTGCTTTATAGGGGCATTCACCCATAGGACTCTTCCCATTCAATTACGGGTTTCTTGTAACCACAGTGAGACCATACAGTTCCTCCTCATTGCATCTCCCCATGTTCCGGTTGTTTTGGGATTTTCCTGTCTCCAAAAGCACAATCCTGTGATTGATTGGACCACAAGCTCCATCCTGGGTTGGAGCCCATTTTGCCATTCCCACTGCCTTCCCCTAGTCGTCTTCATCAGGAGGTTAGCAAGACTGTGGATGTCTCTGTTATCCCCACGGAATACCATGACCTCCTGGAAGTGTTTAGCAAGGCACGTGCTACTTCCCTTCCCCCGCACCATCCTTATGATTGTGCCATTGATCTTCTCCCAGGTACTACACCACCTCGGGGTCGGTTGTATTCTCTGTCCAGACCAGAGACCATTACTATGGAGAAGTACATAGAGGAGACTCTGGCCACTGGGGCCGTCCGTCCGTCTGCATCTCCTGCCGGCGCAGGGTTTTTCTTTGTGGAGAAGAAGGACAAGATCCTGCGCTAGTGTATTGACTACCGGAGACTTAACGATATCACTGTCAAAAACCCCCTACCTTTTCTCTGCTCTGCGTTTGAACCTCTCCAGGGGGCTACCATGTTTTCCAAGTTGGACCTTTGGAATGCCTACCACCTGGTTTGGATACGCGAGGTGGACATTATGAGTACCATTATGAGTACCAGCTTGTACCACTGTCTTCCAGGCTTTGGTCAATGATGTGCTTCGAGACATGCTAAACCGGTTTGTGTTCGTCTACCTGGACGGCATCCTGTTTTATTCCCCGATCTGCCCAAGAACATGTACTCCATGCCAGACAGGTCCGTCAGGGCCTCCAGGAGAACCAATTGTTTGTGAAAGCCGAGAAGTGAGTTCCACTGCTCTTCTACCACCTTTCTGGGATATGTCATTGCTGAGGGCAATATTCAGATGGATCCTGGAAAGGTGAAAGCAGTGGTGGATTGGCCTCAACGAACGTCCAGTGTGCAGCTGCAACAGTTTCTTGGTTTTGCAAACATCTACCGCCATTTCATTTGGGATTACAGCACCCTGGCGGCCCCCCAGAAGTTAGCCGGTGGTAACTTGTGGAATAGACACCGGCTGGAATGCGGTTTTAACCAATCAGCATTCGGGACTAGACCCACCCATTGTATAATGACTCATAATTCACTTAAATGTTAAATATTTTTCTTGTTTTGTCTTACCATGTTAAATGATCTAATATCATTGGCAGATAATTAGATAATTTTGCATATTGTAAACTAAAAAAGCCTTTATATACATGCAATTTATCTTATTTCAAGATAGTTTTCAGGATATTGTATATTAATAAGATGATTAAGGTAAAATATCTTAAAATAAGAAATTACTTAAGCTTATACTAGGTTAAAATAAGCACACATATCTGCCAATGACATTAGAAAATGTAGCTTTGTAAGAACAACTGGAAAAACACACACATTTTAAGGAAATTATCACATAATATAAGATATTCAGGCATGCTTAGATTTCACTTTTTGCAGTGTAGAGCTAGCACCCCTTCCCTACTGTAGGTATGCAGAACATACACACCAGCTCTAATGCACACAGTATACTATATACAGCCATGGTACAGTGCCTGTATAAGTAAACGCTTCACAGCCATTATGCAAACAACTGTATCTGTATTCATGTCCATGCCTATACGCTACATGCAAACTATAGCCTACTATTTGTAAAGGCTATAATCTATATGCAAATTACAGGTTCAGAACTAAGAGAGTTGCATAGTATCTTTCCAAGTCATCACACAGTCATCATGTCATACAATACCTTATTACCAACCAATAGAAAGGTTATTATGTACCAATAAAACAGTCACTGAATCAAGCAAACAATACAAAGAAGCAAAATACACTAAAACAGGATGTACTGGACAGAATGTGCACAGAGCATTGTCTTTATCAAAACGGGGGAAGTTGAAACACTTCTCCTATCTGTTCTTATGACACATTAACACTGACAAGCAAAGGGTATTTGATTTACATGAAACAAAACTAACATTATAATAATTAAGCCATTTAATCTCTACGTGGCTGGCAGCAGAGTAGTGTTAGAGAAAATTTTCTCTGTCTGCCAATAGAGCTTAAAATAAAGACTTGGTGTTGCTTAGCTTCCGTCGCTAACAGCAACCCCCCTGTGAGTGTGGTTTGGTCTCTCTCCCTTCTCTCCCTCTCTCTCTCTATGATTTTAATGACTTTGCTGTGCATCAAAGGAATTCAAAGCTTAACACACTCTCTTACACACACGCACATAGAAAAAGTGTACACGGATACAAACACACACACACAGGCAAACACCCATCCACACACACACTAACGAGTGTGGTCTTGAGGCAGAAATAAAGGTCAAATGAAGTAGTACCAGGCTAAGATAAGAGCAGTCTCTGCTCGTGTTTAAGATTCTGGGAAGCAGACACAGAGCTCCCCATTAGTAAGGGGAACTGCGATAGGAATTCACCATCTTGGGCATTTGCTCTTATTTCCTTCCTGCTGAACATGGTCCTGGTGTTGTCTGCACCATTCACCAACTGAGCCATCTGTACAACTAAGACTCTTGGCCAAGCAGGTTGGAAACAAGAATATATGAGCCAAATGAAGCAAGGCAAAGGAAAGGTCAGCCAGGCCCACAGAGAGCCATCTGGTTCAGAGGTACCACACAGACTACTCAGGACCTCCATGTCCAAGACAACACCACCTGGCAGACCACACCCTCTCCACCATGCCATTCAATCGTTTCTTACAACAACAAAAAATCACCACGTTATGTTTCATAATTCAGCAGCCGGGAGCTTGCGTCCTCAGCTCTACTTTGAGAAAATTAGATATGAAGAAATGACAGCCGTGACTACAAAAGATAGGATAAGAGAGCCTTGATAGAGCTGTGTTTATCAGTATGAGTGACAGCCTGTTACATATAGCGATGATGACAGTTCTCTGTGTGCTACTAATCCCCCTCAGGGTTAGCTCTCAGCTAGCCTGGGGCGCCAGTCTGTTCCTGCATAAGCCAGTGACGACAGACCAGAAACCCACCGTCTGGCACCAATGCTATAGCCCTACTGAGGTGGACATGCCAAACCTCCCTCAGCACCTCTGATAACATGTACACCTGCCTGACAGAAACAATGGTCCTGGTTAGCTCATTAAAGAGACCGCACTCATTCCCCTGCTTTCTCTCCTTCCTCCGCTCTTCTCCTCATCCCTCGATCCTATCCTCCACCCCTCCGCAAGACTGATCAAAGTGGCTTCTTCTCTTCCCCTGCTACTGTCTTTGAAAGTAAACCTAAGCTGACCGAAATGCTTACATTTGTGCCAGCCCCAGAAAACTGGACTAAAACTAAAGATGTGTTATTAGAGAAAAGGCTGATCAAGTTAAGGCATGAGCCTTCTTCAGAAGAGGGATACTGACCGGGAGGTCCGTGGGGAGATGCACAATTGGCCTAGCGTCGTCCGGGTTAGGGAGGGCTTGGGCGGTAAGGATGTCCTTGTCTCTCCTGTGGCGGGCCGGGCGCAGTGCGCGCTAAGCAAGGTTGCCAGGTGCACGATGTTTCCTCCGACACATTGGTGCGGCTGGCTTCCGGGTTGGATGCGCGCTGTGTTAAGAAGAAGTGCGGTTTGGTTGGGTTATGTATCGGAGGACGCATAACTTTCAACCTTCGTCTCTCCCGATCCCGTACGGGAGTTGTAGCGATGAGACAAGATAGTAGCTACTAAAAACAAAACTATTGGATACCACGAAATTGGGGAGAAAAAAGGGGTAAAATTCAAAAAGGAAAAAAAAGAAAAAAAGAAGAGGGATACTGTCATACTTTTAGTTATTACTGGAGATATCTTCTAATCCACACATGAAGGAGATAGGCACAGCTAGGAAGACTTGCTAGCTTAAGAATAGACCTCTCATAGATATAAGATACTCAAGAGACATGGACCACGCACGACAACAGGTAAGATTTCCGAACTCACAGTTCAATCTCTGTACTTATTGATTACAGTTGTAGGCGCACTCTAGCTCAGACAGAGCGGGAATATCTTGACCAGCCTGACAAGCCAACTTGAGTGTACACCATACAAAACTATACAAAGCGGATATTACGCAATACATCCTTACATAGTTTTGGCTAACAGGAAACAGTTACCAGTAATTAAAGTAACGCAAACTGTAGTAACCCTCGTTACAATATCTTTTAGTTTCCGTTATGTATTACTTCTTACATTGTTACCCCAGGAAATCTTATGTTTTATTACATACAGCCAGGAGGAACTATTGGATATAGGAGCAATGTCAACTCACCAACATTACGACCAGGAATACGACTTTCCCGAAGCGGTTCCTCTGTTTGGTCCACCACCCAGGACAATGGATCAGATCCAAGCCGGCGACCCAAAACAACGGCGCCGCAGAAGGGGCAGATGGAGCGGTCTTCTGGTCAGGCTCCGTAGACGGGCACATCGCGCACCGCTCCAGAGTACACTACTCGCCAATGTCCAATCTCTTGACAACAAGGTAGACAAATCCGAGCAAGGATTTCCTTCCAGAGAGACATCAGAGATTGTAACGTTCTTTGTTTCACGGAAACATGGCTCACTTGGGATACGTTATCAGAGTCGGTAGAGCCACCTGGTTTCTTCACGAATTGCGCCGACAGAAACAAACATCTCTCTGGTAAGAAGAAGGGCAGGGGTGTATGCCTTATGACGTGGTGTGATCATAACAACATACAGGAACTCAAATCCTTTTGTTCCTTATAATCCTTACAATCAAATGCTGACCTCATTATCTACCAAGAAAATTCTCTTCGATTATAATCACAGTCGTGTATATCCCCCCAAGGAGACACATCGATGGCCCTGAAAGAACTTAATTGGACTCTATGTAAACTAGAAACCACATATCCTGAGGCTGCATTTATTGTAACTGGGGATTTTAACAAGGCTCCCTAAATTTGATCAGTATATCGAATGCGCGACCCGGGCTGGCAAAACCCTGGATAACTGTTATTCTAACTTCCGCGACTCATACAAAGCCCTCCCCCGCCCTCCTTTCGGAAAATCTGACCACGACTACATTTTGTTGCTCCCAGCCTATAGACAGAAACTAAAACAGGAAACGCCCGTGCTCAGGTCTGTTCAATGCTGGTCCGTCCAATCGGATTCCACGCTTCAAGATTGCTTCGATCACGTGGACTGGGATATGTTCCGCATAGCGTCGGACAATAACATTGATGAATACGCTGATTCGGTGAGCGAGTTTATTAGTAAATGCATCGGTGATGTTGTACCCACAGCGACTATAAAAACCTTCCCCAACCAGAAAAGGATTGATGGCTGGATTCGCGCAAACTTCAAAAGCGTGAACCACAGCTTTTAATCAGGGTAAGGCGACCGGAAACATGACCGAATTCAAACAGTGTAGCTATTCCCTCCGCAAGGCAATCGAACAAGCTAAGCGTCAGTATAGAGACAAAGTAGAGCCGCAATTCAATGGCTCAGACACGAAGAGGTATGTGGCCGGGTCTACAGTCAATCACGGACTACAAAAAGAAAACCAGCCCCGTCGTGGACCACGATGTCTTGCTCCCAGACAAACTAAACAACTTCTTTGCTCGCTTTGAGGACAATACAGTGCCACCGACACGGCCCGCTACCAAAACCTGCGGGCTCTCCTTCACTCCAGCCAATGTGAGTAAAACATTTAAACGTGTTAACTCTCATAAGGCTGCCGGCCCAGACGGCATCCCCAGCCGTATCCTCCGAGCATGCGCAGAACAGCTGGCTGGTGTGTTTACAGACATATTCAATCAATACTTATCCCAGTCTGCTGTTCCCACATGCTTCAAGAGGGCCACCATTGCTCCTGTTCCCAAGAAAGCTAAGGTAACTGAGCTAAACGACTCACTTCCGTCATCATGAATTGCTTTGAGAGACTGTGACGAGCCACAGATCTGGGGAAGGATACAAAAACATTTCTGCAGCATTGAAAGCCCACAGGAACACCGTGGCCTCTATCATTCTTAAATGGAAGATGTTTGGAACCACCAAGACTCTTCCTAGAGCTGGCTGCATAGCCAAACTGAGCAATCGAGGGAGAAGGGCAGTTCTTGGTCAGGGAGGTGACCAAGAACCTATGGTCACTCTGACAGATCTCCAGAGTTCCTCTGTGGAGATGGGAACAACTTCCAGAAGGACAACCATCTCTGCAGCACTCCACCAATCAGGTATTTATGGTAGAGTGACCCGATGGAAAACACTTCTCACTAAAAGGCACATGACAGCCCGCTTGGAGTTTGCCAAAACACACCTAAAGGACTCTCAGACCATGAGAAACAAAATTATCTGGTCTGATGAAATCACCCCACCCCACCCCACACAAACACACACACCATCCCCTCTACAACCTTCCATCTCCAGGATCCAGTTACCACAGTGATAATGGACAGAAAGTGAGGCCGCCGAAACAGAGGTGGGCGGTCTTGTCATATGTTGCTGACCGCAACCAGCTGGAGACCTAGAATGGGACTGTTATCCCTGTGACTCAATCTGGGGAACAGCCAATTACACACAGAAAAAAACGGCAGAGCCACCATACGGGACCCAGCTTATTTATTAAAGAAAAGCATAAAGAGTCACTGAGGGGGCAGTTAGTCAGAACACAAAGAATTCCTCAAGAAACTGTGTTCTCTTGACTGATCCTTCCCATGCTATCGCTGCTGGACATCAAAGTAAAGAGAGATCTATGGTGGTGGCGGTAGGCCCATTAGCAACTGATGAGCTCACAGAATGATTACATCCTGGTACAAACTCTGGAGGAGTTGCAGAATCAAGTTAATAGGCTCAAAATGCACTGTGACTTGAATTCCTCAGCTGTAGTATTTAAACAGGCATGTTAAAATTACATTAAAGCCTAATACTTAAAAATAAATGAGACAGAATGGCATTGAGCTAGCTGAGACAAACGTTGATATTTCTATTCCTCCTTTTATATGGTGAGGCTAAATTGGTACTAGTTTCCTCTCACGGGACAGATGACCGATTGACATGACATTTACTTAACCCGCTGCTTGCATGCAATGGTGTCATTACTGATTCTCTGAAGCCACAACAACAGGGCCCATGCAGTCACTACAGTGTGCATGTGCAGGTCTATCCCTCAGAATTATCCTGTTACCAAAACATGTTGCTAACAGGAGGAGCTGCCTAGGGCCAGAGTAAACAACCCAGGTATCTACACTCCTCCTTTCTCCTCTCTCTCATTCTAGTTTTCCCTCTGTCCTCTGTGTGTTTATCTCATTGTCTCTCCCTCATCCAACTCTCTCCTACCTTTCAGCACATCCCTCTCTCACCTTCACAAGTGACTATTTTATCACCCTTCTTAGTCTCTTTTCTTCCCTTCTGTCAAACTCCCTTTCTCTCTATATACAGTATATTGCATTTTAGCCACAGTATATAACTTTAAGCGTCAGCTGGCAGAGCAGCTTACCAATCTCTGCAGCTGTACACAGCCCATCTGTAAATAGCCCATCCTACCAACTACCTACCTCATCCCCATATTTGTTTTTGTTTTTCTGCTCTTTTGCACACCAGTATTTCTACTTGCACATCCTCATCTGCACATACATCACTCCAGTGTAAATTTCTAAATTGTAATTACTTCACCACTATTGGCCACTATTGGCCTATTTATTGCCTTACTTCATCTGCACACACTGTATACAGATTTTTCTATTGTGTTATTGACTGTACGTTTGTTTATCCCATGTGTAACTCTGTGTGTTTTTTGTCGCAATGCTTTGCTTTATCTTGGCCAGGTCGCAGTTGTAAATGAGAACTTGTTCTAAACTGGCCTACCTGGTTAAATAAAGGTGAAATTAAAAAATGTAATTAAAAAAATAAAATGTTAATCAGGAGATTGAATTTAACAGGGAAAACTCCACAAAGTTGAGTGAACACTATCAACGTTTCCCTTTACTGTGGCAATTGTGATGGAATCAATGCAATATTAGCCACTTTTAATGAAACATACCGAAACAAAACCAACTATGCAAGAGATTTTGTTGTAGGCAGAACGCATCGGAGTAGGATTCTATTGCATTGACACACACAACTCAGCCCATACTCTACACAAGCCAGTGCAGCATAACCAATCAGAGCTGCAGTAGGCCTATATGCAAATAGAACATCGCCATATATGGATCTGTGCCATTTACTTTGATCTGGACTGTGATTACAGCTGTGGTCATGAGTAGATGTGCTTGTTTTGAGATCAAAGCCAGAGCTGCATGTGGCCACATGTAAACATTTTGTTCATATACTTTGCTAGTTAGTGAGTTATTAGCCCAGTTATACTGTAGATAATTTGTAGTCAGCAATATGGGAGGGACTGCATCCTACAAGAGCACAAAATGTGTACATTTCTAGACATCTTTAAAAAGCCAGTCAGGTAAAAGTCTTAAAGGGGTAGTGTTGTATTTTGAGACAGGCTTGACTAAGCTACGTAGCCAATAGGCACAGGGTAGCATAATTTCTCTGATTCTTTATAACAATGGTATGGGAATAATGGTGCTTGTTATTTCATAAAGTGGTTTCTTGCATCAAACAAAACGTTTTTCACTCACCTCCCTGTGGGTAGACAGGTGAGTGACTTTCCAAATCATATCCAATCAACTGAATTTACCACAGGTGGACTCCAATCAAGTTCTAGAAACATCTCAAGGATGATCGATGGAAACAGGATGCACCTGATCTCAATCTTGTGTCTCATAGCAAAGGGTCTGAATACTTATGTAAATAGTTTTTTATTTTTAATATATTTGCAGATGTTTCTAAAAACCTGTTTTCGCTTTGTCATTTTAGGGTATTGTGTGTAGCTTGATGAGGGAAAACATTGATTTAATCCATTTTAGAATAAGCCTGTAACTTAACAAAATGTGGAAGAAGTGAAGGGGTCTGAGCATTTTCTGAATTATACTGTATATAGAGGGAGGCTAACGGAGTATGGACTAGTTTATGTGGAGTTGCAAGAAAACGCTAACATCCATTTTTCAGGGATACAGTAGCTTCGCTCAGGTGTATTTCTACACCTGCTACATTAGGTTAGTATGGAGGGGTTTGAGGGGAGCGAGGGGGAGGCTGAATAATTGATTGAGTGGGACATCTCCCTGTGTTTTCCATGCTGGGAGTGACATCTTCTCCCTTGCCTCTCCAGACTCACCTAGACTACCTCCATGGAGATAGAGTACGACTACATATGAAACATCTATAGTAAATAGGATAGTTTTACGGTAAAAAATCATCTATACAGTACAGCTCATACAATACAATAACTCTTTTCATTCTCTCTCTCTCTCTCTCTCTCTCTCTCTCTCTCTCTCTCGCACTCTCAAAGCAGTCCACTCCAGTGAGGAGGCCTCTCATTATGGAGTACTGTTGAAGCAGGTAAAGCGCAAGATGCTTAACTATACTGCATATCATAGGACAACACCAGGTGGGCTCTTCACTCCCCCAAACTGGAGCCCCATTGAATAAGATTAACATGTCTTTTGAAGAGTAATCATCATTGATATCCTCCGGAGAAAATGAGACAGACATATCCGATCATACGCCCTACATGGAAGAGTCTGACGTTCTAGACAGAACCAGAGGGACACTATGCATTGAAACATCCTCCAAACATCAAAAGTTTACGAGAACCTTCAGTACAGCCATCACAAATCAACTGGAGTTGAGGCTAGGATACTTTACAAAGCTTCAACACACCTCATGTTCCAAAGATGAAGAGATAAGAACAATGTAGGACATCTCAGAAAGACAGGTGGCGGGGAACACAGAGTTTCCCTATTTCAAAGAGGTGGGCGATCCATCATTCTGAAGCCTCCCAGCTCTGAAGCGGCCTGCTGAAGTGGTCCAGAGGGCCAGCTGCCCTGTGTCCAAGAGAACAGACATATCACTGGCTCTGACTAAGACCAAATGGATTCTGTCGAGGCAGCAATTTTCTCATTTTGAAATCAAAAATAGGTATGGACATAAACCTCAACCAACTGCAACAAAGAAAAAAAACATTTGTATTTTTTAAGATGCAAACTGCATTGTAAAGGTATTGCGGAGACAATGTCCCCATGTCTCTTCGTATCCATAACAGGCCCACTGCATGTGCTGACCTGGTGTTTTCAGGCTTTTCTCAGTGCCTATCTCACTCTCACACACACACAGCTCACTCTCAAACAATCCCAGCTTTATTGATTTTAAACTATTCCAGTGCTTTCCCTACCTCCCCGTCTCCTCTTCGCTTCCCCCTCTCCTCCTCCCACGCTCCGTTTCCTGCTCCCCTTCTCTCCATTTTGCCAGGCATTCTGGTATTGTACAGAATAGCTGCATTGAAGTGCTGTGAAATATTTTCCCTTCATAAGCCTGGGTTTACTGCCAGGGCCCAGACTGTCCTTTCTATGTTTTACTAGGCCATTTAGAAGTAAAAATGGCACTGGCAAAGGCAGTTGTACAATATACAGTTTGTTGAGAAACCCCAGAGTCTACCCAGAGAGGTCACTGAGAGTGTGGGAACAGACACCCAGGATCCGCCTGTCCCCTGAACACAGCTGGGAACGTTTAAAAGAGAACCACTACTACACAATACATTATGGGCGGAGAATGAGGCTGGTTATGGAGTGCTATGTAATTTGTGGGCCATGTCCAGTGTGAACAATATACTGATAAACAGTAAAGCAGCTGACAGGCTATAGGTCACTGTGTCATCAGAAAGTAACAACAATGAAAGATACACAGCTATTAAAATACCATATAATCAACCAAGACATTCTGCCAAAAAATTTAAATGGCAATCAATTAATCATATTTGCTCATGGATCATTCAAATATTCCTCTTTAGAAATTGCCTGAGGGGTCTAAACATTTTCAGTTATTTTTAGTGTGCATGTCTATTTCAGGATAACACTCACCCGACATAAAGTCAGTCTGTCAGCTATGGAAATGATCAATATGTGTTTTTATGTTTCACTGCTCCCATCAGTAGCCTACAGCACTGGAGCTCCTATTTCAGCTTCACAACACACTATAGGGCCCAGTGGCATATAAACCCCAGTGTGAAAACCGCTACTGATTATGAGGCAACTTGGGAGAAGAGAGACAAAATAAAGAAGAAGAGATGAACATAGTGCAGGGGAGAGGACTTTAGTTGATTGGAGTTAGGTAAGGGCTGGGCAACATAGTGAATTAATTTGAATTTTAGTTTTTGCACGATATTCCAAATTGCCTGTATCACAAGAATCGAGGTTTGGTTATTTTTGTTTTTTTGGTATTTTTGGTTTATTTCCGCTTGTTCTCCTTTGCTATTTCTGTGCTATGTGCAACTTCCCATTTACACCAGATATTTGTATATAATGAAGAGATGCACGTCTCAGCCCTAACAATGGGAGGCGTTGTCCCAAAGGCAGGTAGGCAAGCGGCATGGTCCAAAATAAGCCCATAGAAACGCATAGGGCTTATTTTAGACAGATTTCAACGCTTTGCCTCTTCCTCTATGGTTTAAACACACTAAGCCTCTCTCCCTGCCTCTCACACCAACATAGTTGAGAGATCGCATCTTGCTCTCTGACAAGCGATTTCAACTGGCTATTTGCATTTGAGGTTAAGTCCAACACAAACGGTCGTATGGAACACCAAAACACATTGGGACCTTATTTTACTGTCATAGAGGAGAAGTTACTTTTTCAAACGATAAACTTTCTATGTCTCAGCTACTCAAATTGCGTGCAGAGCAGACACGAGATTATCAATGAACATTGGTTCTGGAAAATTAATGCTCAGTTTGCCGCTCGTGTCATTGGGGTACCACTAGCAGCATTTTAGCCAAAGACTGTTATGCTAGCAGTCCAGTCTGTGTTTTATAAATGTGCAATAAGCATAACACCATTTATATAAGGAATTGGCAACTAAAAGTCTCATTCTGAGAAATAAGGTAAGCCACTTGATTTCAACATCTGAACAAAGTGGACAGGCTAACAAGCTTTTCAAACAATTGGAGACAGACAGAAGGATGTGTTCATAACAATTCCACTGTTCAACCTAGTTAGTTAGCAAAAAGATCCAAGTTGGCTAAACTTCAGATATAAAGAATAGCTGGCTAATTACTAGGACGTGGGCTTGAGAGATTGTTGATGAGACCTGTGTTCATTTTCTATAGCCTAATGCCTGCTACAAGAAGTTTGTCATTAGATGTCCAACAATGCAGAATTTAAAGTAAGAAAATATTTGCGAAACAAATGTATCTAAAATAAAATAAACTACATTAAGAAATAAAGTAACGCTATAAAATAACAATAATGTGTCTATATTAGAGGTCGACCGATTGTGATTTTTCAACGCCGATACCGATGCCGATACGGATTCATCGGCTGATTTATTTTATTTTATTTTTTAAATTTGTAATAATGACAATTACAACAATACTGAATTAACACTTATTTTAACTTAATATAAAACATCCATAAATTTTGCCTCAAATAAATAATGAACCCTGTTCAATTTGGTTTAAATAATGCAAAAACAAAGTGTTGGAGAAGAAAGTAATATGTGCCATGTAAAAATGTGTGCCATGTAAAAAAGCTAACGTTTAAGTTCCTTGCTCAGGACATGAGAACATATGAAAGTTGGTGGTTCCTTTTAACATGAGACTTCAATATTTCAAGGTAAGAGGTTTTAGGTTGTAGTTAATATAATATTTATAGGACTATTTCTCTCTATACCATTTGTATTTCATATACCTTTGACTATTGGATGTTCTTAAAGGCACTATAGTATTGCCAGTGTAACAGTATAGTTTCCGTCCCCCTCCTCAACCCCTACCTGGGCTCAAACCAGGAACACATCGACAACTGCCACACTCGAAGCATCGTTACCCATCGCTCCACAAAAGCCGCGGCCCTTGCAGCGCAAGGGGAATAACTACTTCAAATCTAAAAGCGAGTGACGTTTGAAACAGTATTAGCGCACACCCAGCTAACTAGCTAGCCATTTCACATTGGTTACACCAGCAATTAGGCTGATAGGCTTGAAGTCATAAACAGCGCTGTGCTTGCGAAGAGCTGCTGGCAAAACGCACTAAAGTGCTGTTTGAATGAATGATTACGGGCCTGCTGCTGCTCAGTCAGACTGCTCTATCAAATCAGACTTAATTATAACACAATAACACACAGAAATACGAGCCTTTGGTCATTAATATGATCGAATCCGGAAACTATCTTTTCGAAAACAAAATGTTTATTATTTCAGTGAAATACGGAACCGTTCTGTATTTTATCTAACAGGTGGCATCCCTCAGTCTAAATATTCTTGTTACATTGCACAACCTTCAATGTATGTCATAATTACGTCAAATACTGGCAAATTAGTTCGCAATGAGCCAGGCAGCCCAAACTGTTGCATATACCCTGACTCTGCGTGCAATGAACGCAGGAGAAATGACACAATTTCACCTGGTTAATATTGCCTGCTAAACTGGATTAGTAGTTATAACTATGCAGTTTTTTGTTTTTTTACGTGTTATTTCTTACATTAGTACCCCAGGTCATCTTAGGTTTCATTACATACAGTCGAGAAGAACTACTGAATATAAGATCAGCGTCAACTCACCATCAGTACGACCAAGAATATGTTTTCCGCGACGCGGATCCTGTGTTCTGCCTTACAAACAGGACAACGGAATGGATCGCATGCAGCGACCCAAGAAAACGACTCCGAAAAAGAGGGAAACGTAGCGGTCTTCTGGTCAGACTCCGGACAAGGGCACATCGCGCACCACTCCCCAGCATTCTTCTTGCCAATGTCCAGTCTCTTGACAACAAGGTTGATGAAATCCGAGCAAGGGTAGCATTCCAGAGGGACATCAGAGACTGCAATGTTCTCTGCTTCACGGAAACATGGCTTACTGGGAAGACGCTATCCGATGCGGTGCAGCCAACGGGTTTCTCCACGCATCGCGCCGACAGAAACAAACATCTTTCTGGTAAGAAGAGCGGCGGGGGCGTATGCCTCATGACTAACGAGACATGGTGTGATGAAGGAAACATACAGGAACTCAAATCCTTCTGTTCACCTGATTTAGAATTCCTCACAATCAAATGTAGACCGCATTATCTTCCAAGAGAATTCTCTTCGATTATAATCACAGCCGTATATATCCCCCCCAAGCAGACACATCGATGGCTCTGAACGAACTTTATTTAACTCTTTGCAAACTGGAAACCATTTATCCGGAGGCTGCATTCATTGTAGCTGGGGATTTTAACAAAGCTAATCTGAAAACAAGACTCCCTAAATTTTATCAGCATATCGATTGCGCAACCAGGGGTGGTAAAACCTTGGATCATTGTTACTCTAACTTCCGGGACGCATATAAGGCCCTGCCCCGCCCCCCTTTCGGAAAAGCTGACCACGACTCCATTTTGTTGATCCCTGCCTACAGGCAGAAACTTAAACAAGAGGCTCCCACGCTGAGGTCTGTCCAACGCTGGTCAGACCAAGCTGACTCCACACTCCAAGACTGCTTCCATCACGTGGACTGGGACATGTTTCGTATTGCGTCAGATAAAAATATTGACGAATACGCTGATTCGGTGTGCGAGTTCATTAGAACGTGCGTTGAAGATGTCGTTCCCATAGCAACGATAAAAACATTCCCTAACCAGAAACCGTGGATTGATGGCAGCATTCGCGTGAAACTGAAAGCGCGAACCACTGCTTTTAATCAGGGCAAGGTGTCTGGCAACATGACCGAATATAAACAGTGCAGCTATTCCCTCCGCAAGGCTATTAAACAAGCTAAGCGTCAGTACAGAGACAAAGTAGAATCTCAATTCAACGGCTCAGACACAAGAGGCATGTGGCAGGGTCTACAGTCAATCACGGACTACAAGAAGAAACCCAGCCCAGTCACGGACCAGGATGTCTTGCTCCCAGGCAGACTAAATAACTTTTTGCCCGCTTTGAGGACAATACAGTGCCACTGACACGGCCTGCAACGAAAACATGCGGTCTCTCCTTCACTGCAGCCGAGGTGAGTAAGACATTTAAACGTGTTAACCCTCGCAAGGCTGCAGGCCCAGACGGCATCCCCAGCCGCGCCCTCAGAGCATGCGCAGACCAGCTGGCCGGTGTGTTTACGGACATATTCAATAAATCCCTATACCAGTCTGCTGTTCCCACATGCTTCAAGAGGGCCACCATTGTTCCTGTTCCCAAGAAAGCTAAGGTAACTGAGCTAAACGACTACCGCCCCGTAGCACTCACTTCCGTCATCATGAAGTGCTTTGAGAGACTAGTCAAGGACCATATCACCTCCACCCTACCTGACACCCTAGACCCACTCCATTTTGCTTACCGCCCAAATAGGTCCACAGACGATGCAATCTCAACCACACTGCACACTGCCCTAACCCACCTGGACAAGAGGAATACCTATGTGAGAATGCTGTTCATCGACTACAGCTCGGCATTCAACACCATAGTACCCTCCAAGTTCGTCATCAAGCTCGAGACCCTGGGTCTCGACCCCGCCCTGTGCAACTGGGTACTGGACTTCCTGACGGGCCGCCCCCAGGTGGTGAGGGTAGGCAACAACATCTCCTCCCCGCTGATCCTCAACACGGGGCCCCACAAGGGTGCGTTCTGAGCCCTCTCCTGTACTCCCTGTTCACCCACGACTGCGTGGCCACGCACGCCTCCAACTCAATCATCAAGTTTGCGGACGACACAACAGTGGTTGGCTTGATTACCAACAACGACGAGACGGCCTACAGGGAGGAGGTGAGGGCCCTCGGAGTGTGGTGTCAGGAAAATAACCTCACACTCAACGTCAACAAAACTAAGGAGATGATTGTGGACTTCAGGAAACAGCAGAGGGAACACCCCCTATCCACATCGATGGAACAGTAGTGGAGAGGGTAGCAAGTTTTAAGTTCCTCGGCATACACATCACAGACAAACTGAATTGGTCCACTCACACTGACAGCGTCGTGAAGAAGGCGCAGCAGCGCCTCTTCAACCTCAGGAGGCTGAAGAAATTCGGCTTGTCACCAAAAGCACTCACAAACTTCTACAGATGCACAATCGAGAGCATCCTGGCGGGCTGTATCACCGCCTGGTACGGCAACTGCTCCGCCCTCAACCGTAAGGCTCTCCAGAGGGTAGTGAGGTCTGCACAACGCATCACCGGGGCAAACTTCCTGCCCTCCAGGACACCTACACCACCCGATGTTACAGGAAGGCCATAAAGATCATCAAGGACATCAACCACCCGAACCACTGCCTGTTCACCCCGCTATCATCCAGAAGGCGAGGTCAGTACAGGTGCATCAAAGCTGGGACTGAGAGACTGAAAAACAGCTTCTATCTCAAGGCTATCAGACTGTTAAACAGCCACCATTGAGTGGCTGCTGCCAACACACTGTCATTGACACTGACCCAACTCCAGCCACTTTAATAATGGGAATTGATGGGAAATGATGTAAATATATCACTAGCCACTTTAAACAATGCTACCTTATATAATGTTACTTACCCTACATTATTCATCTCATATGCATACGTATATACTGTACTCTATATCATCGACTGCATCCTTATGTAATACATGTATCACTAGCCACTTTAACTATGCCACTTTGTTTACTTTGTCTACATACTCATCTCATATGTATATACTGTACTCGATACCATCTACTGTATGCTGCTCTGTACCATCACTCACTCATATATCCTTATGTACATATTCTTTATCCCCTTACACTGTGTATAAGACAGTAGTTTTAGAATTGTTAGTTAGATTACTTGTTGGTTATCACTGCAATGTCGGAACTAGAAGCACACGCATTTCGCTACACTCGCATTAACATCTGCTAACCATGTGTATGTGACAAATAAAATGATTTGATTTGATTTGATTTGATTGATTTTAACTAGTGATTATGATTGATTGTTTTTTATAAGATAAGTTTAATGCTAGCTAGCAATTTACCTTGGCTTCTACTACATTCGCGTAACAGGCAGGCTACTCGTGGAGTGCAATGGTTAGAGCGTTGGACTAGTTAACTGTGCGGTTGCAAGATTGGAACCCCTGAGCTGACAAGGTGAAAATCTGTCGTTCTGCCCCTGAACAAGGCAGTTAACCCACAGTTCCTAGGCAGTCATTGAAAATAAGAATGTGTTCTTAACTGACTTGCCTAGTTAAATAAAAGGTATTAAAAATAATAATAATATGTATATATTTTTTTTAATAATTGGAAATCGGCGCCCAAAAATTGTTTACGAAAACTTGAAATTGGCCCTAATTAATCGGCCATTCCGATTAATCGGTCGACCTCTAGTCTATATACAGGGGGTACCAGTAACGAGTCAATGTTCGGGGGTACAGGTCAGTCGACGTGAGGTAATATGTACATGTACAGTCGTTCCTCCTTTAAAAGTTGTGTCATACTGCGGCACACCTTGCGTGCTGCAGCAGCATTTTGTGGCACATCATTTAATAGTCTGCCATTTTTTCTGTTATTGCTAGTTTGACAACCAGAGGGCATCTTTGAGAAGCATTTGATAGTATTCCAAATGGGCATTACCAGAGAATTTAAAACATTTTTTTTGTAATAACATAGTATATGGGATTGATTTTAAGAAATTTGGCTTAATTAATTTGGATAATATTATGGTGTTTCTATTCAGAGGAAAACGAAACCCTCAGGGTTTCCGTTAGGATGGAATGGAAAATATGGTGCTGTACAACGTGACGGTCGGGAGTAGGCTACATTATTGGAGGATTCTAAATGGTTTGCCTTCATTAGACATCTTTGTTCCAATATTTCTGTAAATCAGTGATATGTATTCCCATAGTAATTCATTATGGATCCATAACTAAATCAACATCTGCATTTTGAAAGAGTATTTTTTAATCATTTATTTTATTAACCTCTTGAGTGTAGGGGGCAGTATTTTGATGTTTGGATGAAAAGCATACCCAAATGAAACTGCCTATTTCTCAGGCCCAGAATCTAGAATATGCATATAATTGTCAGATTATGAGATATATATATATATATATATATATATATATATATAGAAAACACTCTAAAGTTTCCAAAACTGTCAAAATATTGTCTGTGAGTATAACAGAACTGATATTACAAGTGAAAACCTGAGGAAAATCCAATCCGGAAGTGTTGTTTTTCCTGAAAGCTCTCTGTTCCATAGCCTGCCTTCACTCCATTTAAAGGGATATCAACCAGATTCATTTTCCTATGGCTTCCCCATGGTGTGAACAGTCTTTAGACATAGTTTCTGGCTTTTATTTTGAAAAATGAGCGAGAAAGATCACGTCGCGTCATTGTATGGCTGGGTGCCAGCAGCGTTTTGCATGAGATACAGTTTGGAGCGGACATTTCTCTCTCTCTCCTATTGAAGAAGGTACAGTATATTGTAAAAACAACCTGAGGATTGATTATAAAAACGTTTGACATGTTTCTACGAACATTACGGATACTATTTGGAATTTTCGTCTGCGATGTCGTGACCGCTCGAGCCTGTGGATTTCTGAACATAATGCGCCAACCAAATGGAGGAATTTTGAATATAAAAATAATCTTTATGGAACAAAAGGAACTTTATTGTGTAACTGGGAGTCTCCTGAGTGCAAACATCCGAAGATCATCAAAGGTAAGCGATTAATTCTATTGCTTTTCTGACTTACGTGACCAATCTACTTGGCTGCTAGCTGTTTGTAATATTTTGTCTACTGAGAGAGATGTCCTTACATAAACGTTCGGTATGCTTTCGCTGAAAAGCTTTATTGAAATCTGACACACCAGGTGGATTAACAACAAGCTAAGCTGTATTTTTGCTATATTGCACTTGTAATTTCATGAAAATGAAATATTTTTAGTAATTTCATTTAAATTTGGCGCCCTGCAATTCAGGGCATTCAATTCGGATGCTGATGAAAATGATCCCGCTAACGGGATGGGCGCATGTAAATGAATTATTCTGCGCTCTAGCACACTCAGACGAGAATGCTCTGAAATCGGTGTAGATAGCCAGAGCGAATTTACGAAAGCACCCATTGAGTGCAAGTCCATTGAGAACACACAACAACTATACCATTTACCTAAGCTAAGAATGACAGGAATAATCAAGTCAATAAACGTTGGGTAGTTAGATGTATAACTACTAACATTAGGTAGCTAGCTAACATACCGGTACATACTGCTGTAATGATATGCTATATGGTTCGTAAGGGAAAAAATAGCTAACAAATTGTCAGCCAACATAACGTGTAAGGTAACTTATTTGAAAAGGCATTACTTTATTACATTGAGTAGCAAGCTACCCCTTGGTCGTTAGGGCAAATCTGGTCTGTGATAGGAGGGGGGGTTTTCACAGCTAGCTCGGCTAATAGACTATTCTTTAGTAAAGTTTGAATAGTCCTATTGTTCAGCTATTAGCCCCCCTCCCCAACTTGCAACAAATTGTTATTGTTCCCATCTCGTTCCTTTCCCTCTTCCATGCGTCATCATTCTGCTCTTGAGTGGCTCAGGGCATGCTGGCAGGATATGGCAGCATCTTTGGTTGTGCGTCAAGAATTTTGCATACAGTAGCACGTTTGTATGAAGGTGTGGTTATTCACAGGCAAATTGTTATATACTATGTAGGTACATTTGTCTAATTGTCGAGAGCAAAACTTTTTAAAAATTCAATCAAAAATAATTGTTCTGAAAGCAACTTTAGGTAAGCAGCACTGGGCGTTCTTCCGTCCAACTTTTACATTGCTAGTAGTTAGCTCCTACGATTCAGTGTTGGTTCATAACATTCTACTACATTACATACATACATACCGTGGAATGATAAATCATGTAATTATTATTCTCAAGCTAACCAAAAGCATTCAGCTACGAACGCCTGTTCTCACCATTTTAAGTTAAATTAATCTAACTATCTTGCAGGCCACGTCATATGGGGTCGTAAATGTATGTTCACAGATGTTCACTGTCCGAGGAACAGGCCATGGACACTTTATTGCTGGCAAAAGTGTCCATAACCAGAGGTAATTAAACTGTTCTGTGTTTTTCTCTCTTCCTCTCTGCCTGTTTTGTTGTACATGGAACCTGTCTCACATGTATTAATTTTTTTTTAAACTTAAGATGTCAGCTGCTAATTTTCAGATTTACACCACATAAACAGCCATTTTCACTGGGCTATCTGTTGCTGCCAAGTCGTGATTTCCCTGGGGGTTAGCCTTGCAAAAACCAAGTGGTGAGACACATAGCCCTCTATATTTAAATGTTTCACGTACACTCTGATAGGTGTCTGCGTCACATACAGTATCTTCTATTGACATTATCTTCTATTGTTTGTCCTTGTGTCTGTTTTTCAGCATAAAGTACTCTGTAGCCACTTAGTGTGGACACCAGGTGAGACCACTCACGCACACAATAACCGTTTCTATCCTTCACTTCATCCCTCTCCCCCTTCTCCCTAAATCCTCTAGGTTATATCAGCTGTGTTGGTGAACCCCTCCCGCATCTGAACTGGCAGATACAGAGGGCACAGCATGATCTTAGGTGAAAGGTCACTTGGTCGGGTCAACAGGAAGTATTATTTAAGAGATGCTTTACATTGAAATACAGATAGAGATGTAGTAGTCACAGAGTTAAGGATCCAAGGTCAGTTTTGCATTTCACCTCCTGGTGATTATGATGACTGACCGTGTTAGAATAAAAAAAACAGGGCTGAACCTGTTGTGACTAGGGGGCAGTATTTTCATTTTTGGGAGAAAAAAAACGTTCCCGTAGTAAACGGGGTATTTTGTCAGGACAAGATGCTAGAATATGCATATAATTGACAGCTTAGGATGGAAAACACTCTAAAGTTTCCAAACCTGTAAAAATATTGTCTGTGAGTATAACAGAACTGATGTTGCAGGCGAAAGCCTGAGAAAAATCCAATCCGGAAGTGCCTCATGTTTTGAAAGCGCTGCGTTCCTATGCGTCCCTATTGAGCAGTGAATGGGATCAACCAGATTACTCTTTCTCCGTATTCCCGAAGGTGTCTACAGCATTGTGACGTAGTTTTACACATTTATGTTGAAGAATACCCGTAAGCGGCTACATTGCGCAAGTGGTCCCCTGATGATCCCAGAGAGATTCTCGCGTAAAATACAGAGGTAGCCATTACTCCAATCGGTCCTACTGAAAAACTAATTGTCCCGATGGATATATTATCGAATAGATATTTGAAAAACACCTTGAGGATTGATTATAAACAGCGTTTGCCATGTTTCTGTCGATATTATGGAGCTAATTTTGAATATTTTTTGGCGTTTTCGTGACTGCAATTTCCGGGCGATTTCTCAGCCAAACGTGAAGAACAAACGGAGCTATTTCGCCTACAAAAAATAATATTTTTGAAAAAAGGAACATTGGCTAACTGGGAGTCTCGTGAGTGAAAACATCCGAAGCTCATCAAAGGTAAACTATTTAATTTGATTGCTTTTCTGATTTCCATGACCAAGTTACCTGCTGCTAGCTGGACAAAATGCTATGCTATCGATAAACTTACACAAATGATTGTCTAGCTTTGGCTGTAAAGCATATTTTGAAAATCTGAGATGACAGGGTGATTAACAAAATGCTAAGCTGTGTCTCAATATATTTCATTTGTGATTTTCATGAATAGGAATATTTTCTAGGAATATTTATGTCCGTTGCGTTATGCTAATTAGTGTCAGGCGATGATTACGCTCCCTCATGCGGGATGGGGAGTCATTAGAGGGTTAATCATGCTCTCTCTCTATCCATCTGTCTCTCATCTGCAGGTATGTTTTGATGTGAGAGAGGAAGCCAGTCTCGTCATCACCACCTCACCCGCTCTTAAGAGTGTAGGGGCAGGATTTTTGTTTTTGGCTAAAAAACATACCCATTTGAAACTGCCTATTTCTCAGGCCCAGAAACTATAATATGCATATAATTGTCAGATTAGGATAGAAAACACTCTAAAGTTTCCAAAACTGTCAAAATATTGTCTGTGAGTATAAGATAACTGATATTGCAGGCGAAAACCTGAGGAAAATCAAACCAGGAAGTGCTGTTTTTCCTGAAAGCTCTCTGTTCCATTGGATGCCTTGCCTCCATTTAAAGGGATATCAACCAGATTACTTTTCCTATGGCTTCCTCAAGGTGTCAACAGTCTTTAGACATAGTTTCAGGCTTTTATTTTGAAAAATGAGCGAGAAAGATAACATCGCGTCAGTGGATAGCTGGGTGTTCGCAGAGTTTTGCTTGAGCAACAGAGTGGGGCAGCCATTGTCTCTCCCTCTCCTATTGAAAAAGCGACAGTCCCGGTTGATATATTATCGATTATATATTTCTAAAACAACCTGAGGATTGATTATAAAAAACGTTTGACATGTTTCTGTGGACATTACGGATACTATTTGGAATTTTCGTCTGCGATGTCGTGAACACTCGAGCCTGTGGATTTCTGAACATAACGCGCCAAACAAATGGAGGTATTTTGGATATAAAAATTATCTTTATGGAACAAAAGGAACATTTATTGTGTAACTGAGAGTCTCGTGGGTGCAAACAGCTGAAGATCGTCAAAGGTAAACGATTTAATCTATTGCTCTTCTGACTTTCGTGACCAATCTACTTGGCTGCTAGTGTTTGTAATATATTGTCTACTGAGAGAGATGTTTTTACATAAACACTTGTTATGCTTTCGCTGAAAAGCTGTATTAGAAATCTGACATGCCAGGTGGATTAACAACAAGCTAAGCTGTGTATTGCTATATTGCACTTGTGATTTCATGAAAATGTAATATTTTTAGTCATTTAATTTGAATTCGGCGCACTGCAATTCAGTGGGTGTTGATGAAAATGATCCTGCGAAAGGGATGGGTGCATCAAGAAGTTAAGATAATCTTTGGGCCAACTGGGGGCCCAAGCCTGGTTAGGAGACACTGTAATTGTGATGAACTGAGAGAATATTAGGGTACCACTGTAATTCATTAATCATATGCTGTCTGCCTCTGTTCTTACCTCTTTCCATATCTGTCTTCTACACCTTTCTCCCCACCTCATCTTTCTTCCTCGTTTTGTAATGAACACCATATGTGCATTGACGTACAGATTGAACTTGTATATATAATATTACAATTATCATAATTATAATGCATGTATTTATAACACCTGGATAATGAACTTCTTTCAATAAAGCGTTTCACATTCTCCACGGGTTGAAATTAAGTATCTCATTGAAATACTATCCTGTGTCCTCAGATTAATGCAGATGAAGGGAGTTAGATATTTCTGTATATATGAATTACAAATCAGCCTTTACTTAAATCATGTTTCTAGTCTATTGCATAGTTACAATGTGTAATCATTGATGTCCCAGGAGCAGGAGTGGTAAACACTGTTGAAGTGTATAATTGTAATACATACATGCAGACACAGCATCATTCAAAGAATGGAGTTTGATATGACTGAAAAATAACGTCTCAGAGATTCATACCTGAACCCCACCTTTATTTGCCAAGGAAGAGTACATGATCAGTGAATATATTCAATGTACAGGCTACAATGTGGGGATCTCATGCGTGGTAATAACTACAGTACATGTATATAGGACTTGCATAAATGGCAAAATAAAGTTATTATATTCTACTCTATCCATAGCGTTAATGAATTCCATTCAGACTTGAAGCTGATACAACAACTATGATAGCTGAGGTTGTGGTGGTCTGGAGCAATGAAGCCATGACGCTGGGTACCTCTAAGTCCCGCGATGTAAGCACGCAACCACTGTAGTTAGGGATAATGTGATTTGGGTAGCCATTTGATTAACTATTTAGCAGTCTTATGGCTTGGGGGTAGAAGCTGGTAAGGAGCCTTTTGGACCTAGACTTGGTGTTCTGGTACCGCTTGCCGTGCTGTAGCAGAGAGAACAGTCTATGACTAGAGTGGCTGTCTTTGACATTTTTAGGGCCTTCCTATGACACCGCCTAGTATAGAGGTCCTGGATGGCAGGAAGCTTGGCCCCAGTGATGTACTGGGCCGTACACACTACAGATCAGTGATTATTGCAACAAAAACAGTAGGTTAAACTATTTCGATATAAAAATGACATTATTAGTGGGTCTTATACTTTTATTTAGTCTAGGTATAACTTCACAAATCCTGAATTCATTAGATTATATATATATATATATATATATTGTTTAATCAGTATATATATATTGTGAATCGGCCATACGTTTAAAAACAAATTGTGATATGATTTTTAGGCCATATCGTCCAGTCCTAGTTGTCGTGATGTTAACTGTGTGTGCATCATTTAACCAGATCTGTTTTAATTACAGAAACACATGCGGCAGCAACAGGACACTCACACATACACACAACAACACAGATTAACACACACACACACACACAAACACAGTTTATCATGGAAAAGGCATTGTTCAAAGTCACCTTTACGAACTCTCCACATTAAGTCACATTCATTACCAGTACTGACAAATATTCACTTAATGGGACTCAATACATCCTTAGAGAGGCACATCAGTACCTGTTTCAATGTGGACCAAGACAGTGAGTAGCAAGGAAGCTGTTCTCCCCAGTAAGCCTCATCAGCCTCCCTCTGTGTGACAGAATACATCAGTGGGTAGGTGGTAGACAATGGCCTGAATTAGAATTTGAATTATTTAAATGTTTTGTCATTAGAGTGCTTCATTACTATGAATGAAAAAAAATAACAGATACATCCATTCATTGAACTTGTTAAGGGCAGATTGATCAGTCAGCTATTGTGTTGTGGAGTGGGGCTGAATAAGATCAAAACACAGCCGAGGACACAAACTGAGGCCATGATCAGAGAATTTCTGCTACAAAGGGATGGCATGAGGGGGTGGAGGGTGGGAGGGGAGTCACACACACGCACACACACACACACATCCCTTATAAGGCCTATTTGTGAAAGAACGTCAAAGAGGGAGTCTCCAGGAATTCAGCTTTGCTCCTAGCAGAGACATTCAACAGTGTATACAATGAGGACACTTCACCGCCCCTCACAATGCTCACACAATCACACACCAGGATTATTAATAGCAAATACAAACTTTGTTTCCATAGTGATTGTTAGAGTCCATATGGAAAGTGTCTCCTCCTGTTGCTAAGACAACCAGCCAACAGGGAACTCTTAGCTGACATCCTGGTGAGCTGGTGATCTTTCCATAAACAGGCGGACAACCCCATCGGCAGACCAGGGGATATGGAACAAAGGAAACCTGAACATACTCATCACATACACAACTTTATCTAAAAAATGTGTAACAACTGAAGTAAAGAGAAAAGGGGGTTTACCCAAAATGTTTGACCAACATCACGATGATAGGAATGAGACAAGCACTGTGGTAGAAATATCCCAATCAAATACGTATACCGGCACCAACATAGGAGCATCGGGAACACAAGGTATCATTGGGCTACATTAGGTAAACTGTGTTATGGATGATGTTTAAATCCTCACTAACAGGGATCCAAGTGTGTACTTAATGGGAACATCAAATAATGTATGTCTAATGTCAGTGCACCTTATGTAAGCATCCTGTTTCATTGGAACAGTTCATCGCTCAGTGCTAATGTATCAATAAGGCTTTACCATTCCACTATGTTTGCACTGTCACCAGACATTTTTTTTCTTGGGCCTCTATAACTATATATATTTTATATATATTTATTTATTTATTTTGCGAATTGGATTGATCCCCACTACCACACGGAACCCCACTAATCCTACCGACGGAAACGCACGAGGTGGCTAAAAACAGACCTCCATCCTATGCTAGATTGCTACCGATGGCCCGGCTAGCTGTCTGAATCGCCGTGACCCCAACCAACCTCACTACTCACTGGACCCTTTTGATCACTCGACTAAGCATGCCTCTCCTTAATGTCAATATGCCTTGTCCATTGCTGTTCTGGTTAGTGTTTATTGGCTTATTTCACTGTAGAGCCTCTAGTCCTGCTCACTATACCTTATCCAACCTATTAGTTCCACCACCCACACATGCGATGACATCTCCTGGTTTCAATTATTTTTCTAGAGACAATATCTCTCTCATCATCACTCAATACCTAGGTTTAGCTCCACTGTATTCACATCCTACCATACCTTTGTCTGTACATTATACCTTGAAGCTATTTTATCGCCCCCAGAAACCTCCTTTTACTCTCTGTTCCAGACGTTCTAGACGACCAATTCTCATTGCTTTTAGCCGTACCCTTATCCTACTCCTCCTATTTTCCTCTGGTGATGTAGAGGTGAATCTAGGCCCTGCAGTGCCTAGCTCCACTCCTATTCCCCAGGCGCTCTCTTTTGATGAATTCTGTAACCGTAATAGTCTTGGTTTCATGCATGTTAACATTAGGCCTCCTGCCTAAGTTTGTTTAATTCACTGCTTTAGCACACTCTGCCAACCCGGATGTTCTAGCTGTGTCTGAATCCTGGCGTAGGAAGACCACCAAAAATTCTGAAATTTTCATCCCAAACTACAACATTTTCAGACAAGATAGAACTGCAAAGGGGGCAGTGTTGCAATCTACTGCAAAGATAGCCTGCAGAGTTCTGTCCTACTATCCAGGTCTGTACCCAAACAAATTGAACTTCTACTTTTAAAAATCCACCTCTCTAAAAACAAGTCTCTCACCGTTGCTGCCTGCTATAGACCACCCTCTGCCCCCAGCTGTGCTCTGGACACAATATGTGAACTGATTGCCCCCCATCTATCTTCAGAGCTCGTGCTGCTAGGCGACCTAAACTGGAACATGCTTAACACCTCAGCCATCCTACAATCTAAGCTCGATGCCCTCAATCTCACACAAATTATCAATGAACCTACCAGGTACCTCCCCAAAGCCGTAAACACGGGCACCCTCACAGATATCATCCTAACCAACTTGCCCTCTAAATATACCTCTGCTGTCTTCAACCAAGACCTCAGCGATCACTGCCTCATTGCCTGCATCGGTAATGGGTCAGCGGTCAAACGACCTCCACTCATCACTGTCAAACGCTCCCTGAAACACTTCAGCGAGCAGGCCTTTCTAATCGACCTGGCCGGGGTATCCTGGAAGGATATTGATCTCATCCCATCAGTAAAGGATGCCTGGTTATTTTTTTAAATGCCTTCCTAACCATCTTAAATTAGCATGCCCCATTCAAGAAATTTAGAACCAGGAACAGATATAGCCCTTGGTTCTCCCCAGACCTGACTGCCCTTAACCAACACAAAAACATCCTATGGCGTTCTGCATTAGCATCGAACAGCCCCCATGATATGCAGCTTTTCAGGGAAGTTAGAAACCATTATACACAGGCAGTTAGAAAAGCCAAGGCTAGCTTTTTCAAGCAGAAATTTGCTTCCTGCAACACTAACTCAAAAAAGTTCTGGGACACTGTAAAGTCCATATGGAGAATAAGAACACCTCCTCCCAGCTGCCCACTACACTGAAGAGGGGAAAAACTGTCACCACTGATAAATCCACTATAATTGACCATTTCAAAAAGCATTTTTCTACGGTTGGCCATGCTTTCCACCTGGCTAACCCTACCCCGGTCAACAGCACTGCACCCCCCACAGCAACTCGCCCAAGCCTTCCCCATTTCTACTTCTCCCAAATCCAGTCAGCTGATGTTCTGAAAGAGCTGCACAATCTGGACCCCTACAAATCAGCCGGGCTAGACAATCTGGAACCTTTCTTTCTAAAATTATCTGCAGAAATTGTTGCCACCCCTATTACTAGCCTGTTCAACCTCTCTTTCGTGTCGTCTGAGATTCCCAAAGATTGGAAAGCAGCTGCGGTCATCCCCCTCTTCAAAGGCGGGGGGACACTCTTGACCCAAACTGCTACAGACCTATAACTATCCTACCCTGCCTTTCTAAGGTCTTCAAAAGCCAAGTCAACAAACAGATTACAGACCATTTCGAATCTCACCATACCTTCTCTGCTATGCAATCTGGTTTCAGAGCTGGTCATGGGTGCACCTCAGCCACGCTCAAGGTCCTAAACGATATCTTAACCGCCATCGATAAGAAACATTATTGTGCAGCCGTATTCATTGATCTGGCCAAGCCTTTCGACTCTGTCAATCACCACATCCTCATCGGCAGACTCGACAGCCTTGGTTTCTCAAATGATTGCCTCGCCTGGTTCACCAACTACTTCTCTGATAGAGTTCAGTGTGTCAAATCGGAGGGTCTGCTGTCCGGTCCTCTGGCAGTCTCTATGGGGGTGCCACAGGGTTCAATTCTTGGACCGACTCTCTTCTCTGTATACATCAATGATGTCGTTCTTGCTGTTGGTGAGTCTCTGATCCACCTCTACGCAGACGACACCATTCTGTATACTTCTGGCCCTTATTTGGACACTGTGTTAACAACCCTCCAGGCAAGCTTCAATGCCATACAACTCTCCTTTTGTGGCCTCCAATTGCTCTTAAATACAAGTAAAACTAAATACATGCTCTTCAACCGATTGCTGCCTGCACCTGCCCGCCTGTCCAACATCACTACTCTGGACAAATACCTAGGTGTCTGGTTAGACTGTAAACTCTCCTTCCAGACCCACATCAAACATCTCCAATCCAAAGTTAAATCTAGAATTGGCTTCCTATTTCGCAACAAAGCATCCTTCACTCATGCTGCCAAACATACCCTTGTAAAACTGACCATCCTACTAATCCTCGACTTCGGCGATGTCATTTACAAAATAGCCTCCAATACCCTACTCAACAAATTGGATGCAGTCTATCACAGTGCCATCTGTTTCGTCACCAAAGCCCCATATACTACCCACCATTGCGACCTGTCGCCAAACCCACTGGCTCCATGTCATCTACAAGACCCTGCTAGGTAAAGTCCCCCCCTATCTCAGCTCGCTGGTCACCATAGCATCACCCACCTGTAGCACGCGCTCCAGCAGGTATATCTCTCTGGTCACCCCCAAAACCAATTCTTTATTTGGCCGCCTCACCTTCCAGTTCTCTGCTGCCAATGACTGGAATGAACTACAAAAATCTCTGAAACTGGAAACACTAGCTCCCTCACTAGCTCTAAGCTCCAGCTGTCAGAGCAGCTCACAGATTACTGCACATGTACATAGCCCACCTATAATTTAGCCCAAACAACTACCTCTTTCCCTACTGTATTTATTTTATTTATTTATTTTTCTCCTTTGCACCCCATTATTTTTATTTCTACTTTGCACATTCTTCCACTGCAAATCTACCATTCCAGTGTTTTACTTGCTATATTGTATTTACTTTGCCACCATGGCCTTTTTTTTGCCTTTTACCTCCCTTATCTCACCTCACCTATTATTGACTGTATGTTTGTTTTACTCCATGTGTAACTCTGTGTCGTTGTATGTGTCGAACTGCTTTGCTTTATCTTGGCCAGGTCGCAATTGTAAATGAGAACTTGTTCTCAACTTCTTCTCAACTACTTGGTTAAATAAAGGTGAAATAAATAAAATAAAAAAACATACGAGGAAATACTCATATTGTTATCCTTTATTTGGCAAATATTTACCTGATATTTAGAATAGAAACTGCATGGCAAAGGACATTATTTAATAATAAATAGATAATATAGATAATAACCTCCTGGTTTCTTTGTGATTCACAAAAAACATGACACTTCACACAAAATAGATTAGGCTCAAGCTAGAACTGACAGAAGCTATGAATGTAAAGGATGCAAATAGAGTCAAATAAGAGACAAGCAGTGTAGAGATAACACCAGGAATTGTTCTGCCATTGTAAACAGAGTAGAGTAAAAAAAAATATACAGTACCAGTCAAAAGTTTGGACACACCTACTCATTCAAGGGTTTTTATTTGTTTTTACTATTTTCTACATTGTATAATAATAGTGAAGATATCAGAACTATGGAATAACACATATGGAATCATGTAGTAACCAAAAAAGTAATAAACAAATAAAATAATATTTCAGATTTTCAATTCTTCAAAGTAGCCACCCTTTACCTTGATGACAGCTTTACACACTCTTGGCATTCTCTCAACCAGCTTCACCTGGAATGGAGGAGTTCCCACATACTCTGAGCACTTGTCGGCTGCTTTTCCTTCACTCTGCGGTCCAACTCATCCCAAACCATCTCAATTGGTTTGAGGTCAGGTGATTGTGGAGGCCAGGTTATCTGATGCAGCACTCCATCACTCTCCTTCTTGGTTAAATAGCCCTTACACAGCCTGGAGGTGTGTTGGGTCATTGTCCTGTTGAAAAACAAATTATAGTCCCACTAAGCGCAAACCAGATGGGATGGTGTATCACTGCAGAATGCTGTGGTAGCCATGTTGGTTATGTCTGCCTTGAATTGTAAATAAATCCCAGACAGTGTCACCAGCAAAGCATCCCAACACCATCACACCTCCTCCTCCATGCTTCATGGTGGGAACCACACATGTGGAGATCATCAGACCAAAGGACAGATTCCCACAGGTCTAATGTCCTTTGCTCGTGATTCTTGGCCCAAACAAGTCTCTTCTTATTATTGGTGTCCTTTAGTAGTGGTTTCTTTGCAGCAATTTGACCATGAGGGCCTGATTCACACAGTCTCCTCTGAACAGTTAATGATGAGATGTGTCTGTTACTTGAACTCAGTGAAGCATTTATTTGGGATGCCATTTCTGAGGCTGGTAACTCTAATGAACTTATCCTCTGCAGCAGAGGTAACTCTGGGTCTTCCTTTCCTGTGTTGGTCATCATGAGAGCCAGTTTCATCATAAAGCTTGACTGTTTTTGCGACTGCACGTGAAGAAACTTTCAAAGTTCTTGACATTTTCAGGATTGACTGACTGTAATTTCTCTTTGCTTACTGGAGCTTTTCTTGCCATAATATGGACTTGGTCTTTTACCAAATAGGGCTATCTTCTGTATACCACCCCTACCTTGTCACAGTACAACTGCTTGGCTCAAACACATTAAGAAGGAAATCAATTCCACAAATTAACCTTTAACAAGGCACACCTGTTAATTGAAATGCATTCCAGGTGACTTCCTCATGAAGCTGGTTTAGAGAATGCCAAGAGTGTGCAAAGCTGTCACAAGGCAAAGGTTGGCTACATTGAATTTCCAATATCAAATATATTTTGATTTGGTTAACAATTGTTTGTTCACTACATGATTCCATGTGTGTTATTTCATAGTTTTGATTATTCTACAATGTAGAAAATAGTAAAAATGAAGAAAAACCCTTGAATGAGTAGGTGTGTCCAAACTTTTGATTGTTACTGTAAAGATTATATATATACACACTACCGTTAAAACATTTTGGGTCACTTAGAAATGTCCTGGTTTTTTAAAGAAAATTGAAATGCATTCCAGGTGACTTCCTCATGAAGCTGGTTTAGAGAATGCCAAGAGTGTGCAAAGCTGTCACAAGGCAAAGGGTGGCTACTTTGAATTTCCAATATCAAAAATATTTTGATTTGGTTAACCATGTTTTGGCTACTACATGATTCCATATGTGCTATTTCATAGTTTTGATTATTCTACAATGTAGAAAATAGTAAAAATTAAGAAAAACCCTTGAATGAGTAGGTGTGTCCAAACTTTTAATTGGTACTGTAAAGATTATATATATACACACTACCATTAAAACATTTTGGGTCACTTAGAAATGTCCTGTTTTTTTAAAGAAAAGCAACAAAAAAATCCCATTAAAATAACACCACTGTTTAGACATGGTTAATATTGTAAATGACTATTGTAGCTGGAAACGGCTGATTTTTAAGGAATATCTACATTGTGTTCCAATGGCACGTTGTGTTAGCTAATCCAAGTTTATCATTTTAAAAGGCTAATTGATCATCAGAAAACCCTTTTTGCAATTATGTTAGCACAGCTGAAAACTGTTGTTCTGATTAAAGAAGCAATACAACTGGCCTTCTTTAGACTATTTGAGTATCTAGAGCATCAGCAATTGTTGGTTCAATTACAGGCTCAAAATGGCCAGAAAAAAATAATTTCTTCTGAAACTGTTCTGAGAAATGAAGGCTATTCCATGCAAGAAATTGCCAAGAAACTGAAAATCTCAAACAACACTGTGTACTACTCCGTTCACAGAACAGCGCAAACTGCCTCTAACCAGAATAGAAAGAGGAGTGAGAAGCCCCGGTGCGCAACTGAGCAAGAGGACAAGTACATTAAAGTGTCTAGTTTGAGAAACAGACACCTCACAAGTCCTCAACTGGCAGCTTCTTTAAATAGTACCCGCAAAACACCCGTCTCAAAATCAACAGTGAAGAGGCAACTCCGGGATGCTGGCCTTTTGAAAATTCCCAAAACAATGAATTTAGCAGTATTCATTTAGTTATTAAATTTGAGAAAAAGAACACAGCATTATCCATAGCAAAATGCATAGAATTGCCGGAAACTAGCTTTAAATCTGCAACATTTTCTCTCAGGTCCATGGCAGAATATGTATTGTAGATTTGGGGGAATTTTGCTTTAAAATTGCAACATTTTCTCTTAGCTAACCCCCTTTTTGATCCAGATTTTTTTTTGAACACATTCCTAAGTGACATTGCTTCAAATGCCATGTTGAAACGTGCAGGACTGTACACCAAAGCCTTTTAAACAGCTCAACTGGATAATAGCTTTAGACTGATTCCATTATCCAGGCACCAAGAAGAGATCAGAACACAGATTATTCAGCAGTCTGAAGACAGGCTTTATTGGTCACATGCACGTGTTTAGCAGATCTTATTGCGGGTGTATTGCGACAGTGCAGTGATATCTAACAAGTAATATCTAACAGTTTCACAACAAACACCCAAAATAAACGTATATCTAAGTAAGGAATGGATAAAGAATATATATACATATATGTCAGAGCAGCATTGGACTAAGATACAGTGGCATAGTGTAGAATACAGTATACACATATGAGATTGGCGATGCAAAATGTACACACAATTAAAGTGACTAAGATACCGTAGAATAGTATAGAGTACAGTTTATACATATGAGATGAGTAATGCAAGATACAGAGACATTATTAAAGTGGCTAGTGATTCCTAATCTATGTCTATAGGCAGCAGCCTCTGATGTGCTGGAGATGGCTGTTTAACAGTCAGTGGTGTAGTATAGAATACAATACAGTATATACATATAAAATGGGGGATGCAATATGTAAACACAATTTAAAAGCGACTAAAATATCATAGAATAGTGTGGAGTACAGTTTATACATATGAGATGAGTAATGCTAGATACTTAAAGATTATTAAAGTGGCTAGTGATCCATTTCTAAAAGTGGCCAGTGATTTCTAATCTATGTCTATAGGCAGCTGCCTCTGATGTGCTAGTGATGGCTGTTTAGCGGTCTGATGGCCTTGAGATAGACGCTGTTTTCAGTCTCTCGGTCCAGCTTTGATGCACCTGTACTGACCTCACCTTCTGGATGATAGTGGGGTGAACAGGCAGTGGCTCGGGTGGTTGATGTCGTTGATGATCTGTTTGGCCTTCCTATGGCATCGGGTGCTGTAGGTGTCCAGGAGGGCTTGAAGTTTGCCCCCGGTGATGCGTTGGGCAGACCGCACCACCCTCTGGAGAGTTTTGCGGTGCAGTTGCCATACCAGGCGGTGATACCCGACAGGATGCTCTCAAATGTGCATCTGTAAAAGTTTCTAGGGTTTTAGGTGTTAAGCAGAATTTCTTTATCCTCCTGAGGTTGAAGAGGCGCTGTTGCGCCTTTTTCACCACACTATCTATGTGGGTGGACCATTTCAGTTTGTCAGTGATGTGTACGCCGCGGAACTTGAAGCTTTCTCCTTTTCCACTGCGGTCCCATCAATGTGGATAGGGAGGTGCTTCCTCTGCTGTTTCCTGAAGTCCACGATCATCTCCTTAGTTTTGTTGACGTTGAGTGAGAGGTTATTTTCCTGGCACCACACTCCCAGAGCCCTCACCTCCTCTCATCGTTGTAGGTAATCAAGCCAACTATTGTTGTGTCATCTGCAAAGTTGATGATTGATTTGGAGGTGTGCTTGGCCACGCAGCCATGGGTGAACAGGGAGTAGAGGAGGGGGATGAGCACACACACTTTATTAAACAGCATCGCAATACAGTTCCTCACAAGCGTCTTACTGCCTGTTTGAATATGTATTTATTAGGAATCCCCATTAGCTGCTACTCTTCCTGGGGTCCAGCAAAATTACAACAGTTTATACAGTTTTAAAAACATTACAATACATTCACAGACCGTGTGCCCTCAGATCCCTAATTCACGACTACCACAGATACAGTTGAAGTCGGAGGTTTACATGCACTTAGGTTGGAGTCATTAAAACTTGTTTTTCAACCACTCCACAAATTCCTTGTTAACATACTATAGTTTTGGCAAGTCGGTTAGGACATCTACTTTGTGCATGACACAAGCAATTTTTCCAACGCTTGTTTACAGACAAATGATTTAACTTAGAATTCACTGTATCACAATTCCAGTGGGTTAAAAGTTTACATTAATTGGAGGTGTACCTGTGGATGTATTTCAAGTTCTACCTTCAAACTCAGTGCCTCTTTGCTTGATCATGGGAAAATCAAAAGAAATCAGCCAAGACTTCAGAAAAAGAAATTGCAGACCTCCACAAGGCTGGTTCATCCTTGGGAGCAATTTCCAAACGCCTGAAAGTACCACATTCATCTGTACAAACAATAGTATGCAAGTATAAACACCATGGGACCACACAGCCGTCATACCGCTCAGGAAGGATACGCGCTCTGTCTCCTAGAGATGAACGTACTTTGGTGTGAAAAGTGCAAATCAATCCCAGAACAACAGCAAAGGACCTTGTGAAGATGCTGGAGGAAAAAGGTACAAAATAATATAGATCCACAGTAAAATGAGTCCTATATCAACATAACCTGAAAGGCAGCTCAGCAGGGAAGAAGCCACGGCTCCAAAACCGCCATAAAAAAGACAGACTATGGTTTGCAACTGCACATGGGGACAAAGATCGTACTTTTTGGAGAAGTGTCCTCTGGTCTGATGAGACAAAAATATAACTGTTTGGCCATAATGACCATCGTTATGTTTGGAGGTGTCACCACTTCTGCCGAAGTCGTTGCCTCTCCTTGTTCGGGCGGTGCTCGGCAGTCGACGTCACCGGCCTTCTAGCCATCATTAATCCATTTTTCATTTTCCATTGGTTTTGTCTTGTCTTCCCACACACCTGTTTTCAATCCCATGCATTACCTGTTGTGTATTTAACCCTCTGTTTCCCCTCATGTCTTTGTCAGAGATTGATAGAGTTTTATGTCAAGTGTTGTTTTATGTTGTATAGGTGCGCGACGGGTCCTTGTACCCATGTTCGTTTACGTATGTACGTATTTAGTGTTTGGAGCATGTTAAGTGGACTTATATTAAAAGACTCCATTTACACTCCGTTTGACTCTCCTGCGCCTGACTTCCCTGCCACCTATACACAAGATTCTGACAGGGGGAGGCTTGCAAGCCGAAGAACACCATCCCAACTGTGAAGCACGGGGGTGGCAGCATCATGTTGTGGGGGTGCTTTGCTGCAGAAGGGACTGGTGCACTTCACAAAATAGATGGCATCATGAGGTAGGAAAAATTGGTGGATATATTGAAGCAACATCTCAAGACATCAGTCAGGAAGTTAAAGCTTGGTCGCAAATGGGTCTTCCAAATGGACAATGACCCCAAGCATACTTCCAAAGTTGTGGCAAAATGGCTTAAGGACAACAAAGTCAAGGTATTGGAGTGGCCATCACAAAGCCCTGACCTCAATCCTACAGAAAATGTGTGGGCAGAACTGAAAAAGTGTGTGCGAGCAATGGGACCTACAAACATGACTCAGTTACACCAGCTCTGTCAGGACGAATGGGCCAAAATTCACCCAACTTATTGTGGGAAGGTTGTGGAAGGCTGCCCGAAATATTTGACCCAAGTTAAACAATTTAAAAGCAATGCTACCAAATACTAATTGAGTGTATGTAAACTCCTGACCCACTGGGAATGCGATGAAAGAAATAAAATATTAAATAAATCATTCTCTCTACTATTATTCTGACATTTCACATTTTTTAAATAAATTGGTGATCTTACCTGACCTAAAACAGGGAATTTATACTAGGATTAAACGTCAGGAATTGTGATAAACTGAGTTTAAATGTATTTGGCTAAGGTGTATGTAAACTTCCGACTTCAATTGTATACAGTACAAAATCCATGTGTTCGTGTGTGTATAGTGCATATATTATCGTGTGTGTGTATGCATATGTCTGTGCCTATGTTGCTTCACAGTCCCGCGGTTCCATAAGGTGTTTTTTAAATCAAATTTTACTGCTTGCATGAGTTACTTGATGTGGAATAGAGTTCCACGTAGTACTGTGCGCCTTACATAGTCTGTTTTGGACTTGATGAAGTCAATCTCTCCTCCACTTTGAGCCAGGAGAGATTGACATGCATATTATTAATATTAGCTCTCTGTGTACATCCCAAGGGCTTGTTAACCACTCTTTTACATCAATTAGATTTAGAATCAGGAAAAAATATTGCAGGTATTAAACCCTCTTTAGATCAGATACACGCAGACAGACCCACAAACACTCAGGGAACAATATTCTCATCATCACTGTTGATGGGAGAAACAGAGCCACCCATCCACCATTCGGGGCTAAATGAAAGGCCCTGTCCACTGGATTAGTCAACACTTTAGTGTAGAAGGCCCGACCCCCTCGAACCTAAACACAGAGCTGTTGAAAGGACAGACTTCACGCTACAACTGGCACTGACCAAGCACGGGATGTCTCTCTGAACACCGGATTCTACTGCTGGCCCCCTGATTGCATGTTTCCTGTCTTTTCTCTGTCTGCTCCTCGTATATGTTAGGCATTCAGTCTCGCTCAACCTCTCATTCCTCTTTAGCAAAGGCCTGAGCTAAGCAAGATATTGATAAAATATGTATTTCCCTTGTAAGGCCTTTTTATGTATTAATGTATGGTTCCTCACTATAAGTGGTCCCAGCATGAATATAGTTTGTCTCTCCTGTAGTTTTTGGTTCCTCTCTCTCTCCAAGTCAGGGAAAGGGCACCAAAGTCCCTCTGCTAACTGCTTCCTGGGTCAAGGGTCAGCTTACACGTCAACACACACACACACACTGAGCAGGGAAACAACATCACTGAAGAATGTTCTCACCCATCAGGGAACATGTCAAAATAGCACAGCTGATGTCAGCTCTATAAAAATGTAACATCTCTGACAATGTACAGTATTTTAGCTTGCACTTTCATACTTGATGTGGCCCAGAATACCTAGAACGCCAGTGATGTCCTTTCCACTCAAATCACATACAGACATGAAACACAACACACTCTGGAAAATACAACAACAACAAAAAGCTAAATATGAAAAGCAAAAGTGCAAAATCCCCCCGGGCCATTTATAATTCAGTGAAAATACATGTAACACATCAAAGTACTGCTCAGAGCAAGGCAGGTTCTGATGTTAGAATACATTATCAACTGGACCAGACCGACTCGTACTAAGGACACGAGAGCCTAGACACACACAACAGTGTAATCTAAAACCATGGGGGAATTTTCATCAATAGGCTAGTAGACCTCAGCATTAATAATAACCAATCATGAGCATGTCGTCAAGGTAGAGTCCTGATCTGAGCTCACTGAAGAGAATATCCCCCAATCACTCAAACTTTAATAGACTCTATTAGCAACTTTCTACCCACACGCCTGCATTAAACATGACCAATATACCTAGAGAGGTCGTCAGTCAGTGTTAAACATGCAAAAAGGTAGAGGTACAGAAAACGCATGCAAATGTCCCTCTGTATTAATAATGTTGTAGCCTGAATCTGAATAACACTGCTAAACGTTCCGTGTGAACTCTTTATGGTGTTTTAATGAGCAGAGAGATAGCAAAAGGCCCAGACCCATGCATGCTAGTTATACTGTATATTAACTATTAAAAGGTAGAGTCCTGATCTGAGCTCACTGAAGAGAATATCCCCAATCACTCAAACTTTAATAGACTCTATTAGCAACTTTCTACCCACACGCCTGCATTAAACATGACCAATATACCTAGAGAGGTCGTCAGTCAGTGTTAAACATGCAAAAAGGTAGAGGTACAGAAAACGCATGCAAATGTCCCTCTGTATTAATAATGTTGTAGCCTGAATCTGAATAACACTGCTAAACGTTCCGTGTGAACTCTTTATGGTGTTTTAATGAGCAGAGAGATAGCAAAAGGCCCAGACCCATGCATGCTAGTTATACTGTATATGAACTATTAAACTATATCCTCAACAACAGAATGGTCCTTTAGTGAGATATGATTTCAACACTTACGTCCCCAGGATCTCCTTGAAGTCGAAATTCTCCTTAACATCTGAGGTTTTCTTCTTCCAAGAATGTCCATCGTCACCCAAAGGCATCTTTCTTTTCTGGTGGTTGGATACAATACTGGAGAAGAGGAGGGAAACTTAAATCACTCACTGTTCAACATGGGGGAAAAACTGGTCAGACAAACACTCTTTCTGGATAGTTGTGTACCCGAATATTTGTCTAGGTATTAATTGTAATTGAAGAATAAGGGTTCTTGTTTTTGATGATAACAGAATAGCTTTGTCATTCCACAGTATTGGCACCTTTTGATTGACACACAAATGGTTTAGACTTACCTGGAAACTAAGTCTGATAAAGTGAGCTGTCAGACACTTAAAACCATTAGAATGTCACCAAGAATGTAAAAACTTCTACAAATTGCTTCAGGTGACGAGGGTTTGCGGTCAGTCCTACTCTTCCTTTACCTCATAATCCTGAATGAACATAATTTAAGCTTCCCTTCAACATCTCTTATTGCTATTCTTACCAGTCTGTGCACCAAAAATTAGTAACTTTTGTAACTATAGTTGACATACTCACTCGCACTCTCAGTTGCAAGTGGCTTTTGTTAACTAGGAGTGTTAAAGTGTTATGGTGTAACACTTATTATCCGACAGAATAGTTTTGCAGGTCCATAACAATGCAGACTTTTAAACGGCAGTAGATGTGGTTATGAATCAACCAATAAAACAACCAGGTCAAACATTATACAATGTGTTTTACTTACAATTATATCTCACAGACAGAATCCCTCCCCTAGCTGCCAGTGGGCTATTGTTATCACATTCCAAATCCCACCAGACCATTTTGACAAAAATGTTATATCAGAGCTTACTCCACTATTCTCAGATTAACTTCTCTGCTATCACCAAAACACAGACTGCCTGAAGCCTGTTCTGTTGGCACTGTCTAAGAACATTTTCACAATGTATTTTCGAGAGGTATCGATTCTCGAGACAGTACTGTTGGGTAAACTTGCAAAACGATCACGTACCGAGCGCTACCTCTGGGGATCGCGCACAATACTCGCCCGACAGTTGCCCCCCTCCGAGCAGGGCAGAGTAAACAGAATTGTGTCATTGAGCTCAACACTCATACAGTATTAACAGTAAATGCACAGCAAAGTTTTTGAAACAGCTGAAATGTATAGAGATTTTCCTTCTAGTGCCTTCAGAAAGTATTCACAACCCTTGACTAAAATGTTGTATCACTGGCCTACACACAATACCCCATAATGTGAACAAATAAATTTCAAATGACAATCTGAAATGTTTTGAGTGAATAATTATTCAACCCCTTTGTAATGGCAAGCCTAAATAAGTTCAGGAGTAAAAATGTGCTTAAGTCACATAACAAGTTGCATGGAGTAACTCTGTGTTTAACATTATTTGTTTAAGACTACCTCATCTCTGTACCCCACACATACAACTTTCTGTAAGGTCCCTCAGTCGAGCATTGAATTTCAAACACAGATTCAACCAAAAAGACCAGGGAGGTTTTCCAAAGCCTCGCGAAAAAGTGCACCTATTGGTAGATGGGTTAAAAAAAATGCAGACATTGAAAATCCCTTTGAGCATGGTGAAGTTATTTATTACACTTTGGATGGTGTATTAATACACCCAGTTACTATAAAGATACAGGCATCCTTCCTACCTCAGTTGCAGGAGAGGAAGGAAGGAAACCGCTCAAGGATTTCACCATTAGGCCAATGGTAACTTTCAAAAAACAGTTAGAGTTTAATGGCTGTAAAAGGAGAAACTGATGATTGATCAACAACATTGTAGTTACTCCACAATACTAACCTTAACAACAGAGTGAAAACAAGGAAGCCTGTCCAGAATACAAATATTACAAAACATGCATCCTGTTTGCAACAACGCACTAAAGTAAAACTGCAAAAAAATGTGGCAAAGAAAGTCAGTTTACGTCCTGAATACAAAGTTATGTTTGGGACAAATCCTACACAACACATCACTCAGTACCACTCTTCATATTTTCAAGCATGGTGATGGCTGCATGATGTTATGGGTATGCTTGTCACCGACAAGGTCTAGGGAGTTTTTTAAGATAAAAAGAAACTGAGCACAGGCAAAATCCTAGAGGAAAACCTAGTCCAGTCTGCTTTCCAACAGACACTGGGAGAAAAATGCACCTTTCAGCGGGACAATAACCTAAAACACAAGGCCAAATATACACTGGAGTTGCTTACCAAGACAACATTGGATGTTCCTGAGTGCCTAGTTACAATTTTAACTTGAAAACCTATGGCAAGACTTGAAAATGTCTGTCTGGCAATGATCAACAACCAACTTTAAGGAGCTTGAAGAATTTAAAAAATAATAATGTAATCACTGCCAAAGGTGATTCTAACATGGATTGACTGAGGGGTGTGAATACTTGTGTAAAACAGATATCTGTATTTAATTTGCAATACATTTGAAAAATTAAATAAAAACAGGTTTTCACTGTGTCATTATGTGGTATTGTATGTAGATGGGTGAAAAAAAAAATATTGAATACATTTTGAATTAAGGCTGGAACAACAGAATGTGGAATAAGTCAAGGGGTATGAATACTTTCTGAAGGCACTGTATTTGATACTTGTTTTATTGAGTTTTTATCTGAAATTGCAGTAACAGGTTCTTACATCATGAAATTGTCGCAGTAGCTGCCGGCTTCACTGAGCCACGTAAAACAATGGAAGGCCATTTCCGATACTATCTCAAAATGTAGAGATATGTAATTCAACATTTTAGATACGCAAGTCAGACTAGATAATACATAGAATATGTTTTTTAAATTTGTAACATTGTGTGGTGATTTCAGACATAGCACCAATGACTATATATGAATGAACAAATCCATTGATCACGCAACACCATTCATTCCAATGTGAAGACTCAATAGTGCATTGGCCAAATGAAGTCGGTTAAGACAGCGTCTCATGGAAGCATAACATGCGCAGTTTTTGCTACTCCAGGAAGTGAAGTTGCAGGCTAGCCCAGTGCTGCCCCGTCTCATTGAGTAACTCAAATTTAAGGTTGACCGGGGTACTGCAGGCTGCCATTTGTATTTGTATTTATTATGGATCCCCATACTCTTCCTGGGGTCCAGCTAAATTAAGGCAGTTATACCATTTTAAAAACATTACAATATATTCACAACAGATTGCATAACACATATTTCACAACACATTAAGTGTGTGCCCTCAGGGCCTTACTCTACTACCACATATCTACAACACAAAATCCATGTGTATGTGTGTGTGTATAGTGCGTATCGTGTGTTTGTATGCATGTGTCTGTTGCTGGCATGTCATGCCTACATTTGCTAGTCTTGCCAATGCAAAAATCATTAAAGCAGTTGGCAATATTTTTCGTGAGTAAGGAGCCATCTGATTCAATGAATGATGGAGTGGAGTTTGCATTCTTGCCCAAAATGTCATTTAAGGTGCTCCAAAGTTTTTACTATCATTCTTTATTTCATTTATCTTTGTTTCATAGTGTAGTTTCTTCTTCTTTTTATTCAGTTTAGTAACATGATTTTTCAATTTGCTTTCAAGCTAATTTCTGCAGCATTAGTAAAGATGTGATCAATACATGTTGATGATTTCATTCATGTGCCTCACCTAAAACCAGAATGGGTTTTAGGTGAGGCAGATGAACCTGTAGCCATATTGATTCAAGAATATTTAACATGAGATTCTTGTCACGTTCGATATAAGGATCGGACCAAGGCGCAGCATGGTATGCGTACATTCTTATTTATTTAAAGAATGAAACACTGAACAAAATAACAAAACATGACACTATACAAACGATTGCTGACATGCAACTACACATAGACAAGATCCCACAAACACCAAAGGGAAATGGCTACCTAAATATGATCCCCAATCAGAGACAACGATAAACAGCTGCCTCTGATTGGGAACCATATCAGGCCACCATAAACATACAAATCACCTAGATCGATTAAACCCTAGACATACAAAAACCCTAGACAATACAAAACCCCTAGTCTATACAAAAACTAGCGTACCCACCCTAGTCACACCCTGACCTAACCAAAATATAAAGAAAACAGAGATATCTCCCGTCAGGGCGTGACAATCCTCTCTAAGCTTTACAGAAATGTGGTTCTGAATATAGAAGGCCACACCTCCACTGTTGGCATTTCTGTATTTTCTGTAGATCTTATAACCATGTATTGCTACCACTGTATTCTCTGGGCTCCTGAGTGGCGCAGCGGTCTAAGCCACTGCATCTCAGTAATAGAGGCGTCACTACAGACACCCTGGTTTGAATCCAGGCTGTATCACAACCGGCCGTGATTGGGAGTCCCATAGGACAGTGCACAATTGGCCCAGCGTCGTCTGGCTATTTTAGCACTTTTCTGGGATGCTTGATTGTTTTTATTGCTTTACTGGGAAACTTAGCAGAGGTAGACATGCTCAGGTTATTTACAGTGAATATATATTTACAGTCTACACACAATACCCAATAATGACAAAGCAACATTTTATTTTTTTATTTCAGCAAATGTATTTAAAAGAAAATAGAAATATTGCATTTACATAAATATTCAGACAGTTTACTCAGTACTTTGTAGAAGCACCTTTGTCACCGATTACAGCCTGGAGTCTTCTTGGGTATGATGCTACAAGCTTGGCACACCTGTATTTGGGGAGTTTCTCCCATTCTTCTCTGCAGATCCTCTCGCTCCGTCAGGTTGGATGGGGAGCGTCGCTGCACAGCTATTTTCAGGTCTCTCCAGAGATGTTCGATAGGGTTAAAGTCCAGGATCTGGCTGGGCCACTCAAGGACATTCAGAGACTTGTCCCGAAGCCACTCCTGCATTGTCTTGGCTGTGTGCTTTGGTCGTTGTCCTGTTGAAAGGTGAACCTTCGCCCCAGTCTGAGGTCCTGAGAGCTCTGGAGCAGGTTTTCATCAAGAATATCTCTGTACTTTGTTCCGTTCATCTTTCCCTCGATTCGAGTCTCCCAATCCCTGCCGCTGAAAAACATCCCAACAGCATGATGCTGCCACCACCATGCTTCACCGTAGGGATGGTGTCAGGTTTCCTCCAGACGTGATGCGTTGTCATTCAAGCAAAAGAGTTCAATCTTGGTATCATCAGACCAGAGAATCTTGTTTCTCATGGTCTGAGAGTCTTTAGGTGCCTTTTGGCAAACTCTAAGCGGGCTGTCATGTGCCCTTTACTAAGGAGTCTGGAAAAAGTCAAGGGCTCTCAACACTGTCCGAATGCACTGTATGTTAGTGCAGGGTGAGCTGCAAACAGTGGACTTCCTGCAAGGGCACACCTCCTGAGTGCTAAAAGTGGTTCATAGGCACATGAGTACTGCATACAATAGCTGTAAGATCAGCAGAGGAATTCAGGGCAGTAAAAGGGATATCAATTAGGTTACTTGCATTGTCTTTTCCAGCGCCCCTGGGATAATGTACATTTGCTGAAGCATTATGACATCTCAGCAACACAATGGTTGGGATGAAATATATTGGGCTTGAGCCATTGATAGGTCATTGTCTCAACGCAGCCTAATAAAGAATGCTGTGAAAGAATCCAGGAACCCAAATGACTTGGGTGGATCCGATCCTCCTTATAATAGCTTTGTTTCCAGAAGGTATCAAAACTGTCAATAAATGTTACACCCACAGAGCTGCAATAGTGTCATAGCCAGTTATGGGGGGCTAAAAGTCTGCTGAACATCTCAATGCCACGATTTTGGGAGGGCAGAGGGCCAGATATTATTATTGTTGGTGTCAAGTAGAGACCCAATCAGTTCTTTAAAATCTGTCTTCAGCTGTTCTGAGCTGCCCTTCATGTCATTGAATCAAATCAAATGTTATTTGTCACATGCGCCGAATACAACAGTAAAAATGCATTCTTACAAGCCGTTAACCAACAATGCAGTTTTAAGAAAAAAAGGTGTTAAGAAAGTATTTACTAAAATAAACTGAAGTAAAAAAATATATATATATTTTTTTTAAATAACAAATAATTAAGGTGCAACAATAAAATAACAAGTCAATGAGTCAATGAGCGGGGGCACAGGTTAATCAAGGTAAGTGAGGTAATATGTACATGTACAGTAGGTAGAGATAAAGTGACTATGCCTGGATAATTCAACAGAGTAGCAGTAGCGTAAAAATGAGGGTAGGGGGAATATGCAAATAGTCCGGGCAGCCATTTGATTAGCTGTTCAGGAGTCTTATGGCTTGGGGGTAGAAGCTGTTAAGAAGCCTTTTGGATCTAGACTTGGCGCTCCGGTACCGCTTGTCGTGTGGCTGGAGTCTTTGACAACTTTTAGGGCATTCCTCTGACCACGCCTGGTATAGAGTTCCTGGATGGCAGGCAGCTTGGCCCCAGTGATATACTGGGCATACGCACTACCCTCTGTAGGCCAAGCAATTTTTTGAGGATCTGAGGACCCAAGGCAAATATTTTCATGAACTATGATTTTTATTTTATTGTTTTATATATTTTATATATATAACAAGGCAAGTCAGATACACTCAATTTCCTGATGTTGGTTTAAAATGTTTGGGAGCAGTTTATTGATGTCATGTACTCGTGCTCCTGGATAGCACAGTGTTTTTACTGAGACATTTCTCACCATTAAACTGCCCAATACAACGTCTGGAGAAGCAAATTGAGAAATCTGCCAATTCCCACCCCTTACACAATTTGTTGAGCGTTTCACCGGCCCACAAGAAGCAGGATAGCGTACGCCCACAGCTCCCGGCGATAGGTCCAGACCTTCCACCACAGGCAGTGCCCCGTCAGATCTTGAGAAAGCGAAAGTGGCCAAAGACCAAGCTGCTGCTGGATAACTTAATTATCCTTATAACTTCTTGTGTGTATTTTCTTTTAAATAGTCAGTTAAAGGAAATATATCTGGTGTATTAGAAACAATGACATTTCTTCAACAAAAAAATGTTTTATTTACACGAAGATTGGCCAGGAAGATCGCCATTTTTCCATTCACTATAATGGGGATCCTGTTTTCTGCTAACAATGCCTGCAGTACCACGGTCTGCCTGGATTCTCCCCAGGGTGGCACTACAGGACCCAGAGTGGTGGGTTTCCTGGGGCCAAGTTTTTCCTGATCTGGTAGGCTAACCTAACCAGGTTAAACTCGGGGTATGACATAGTAAAGAATCTGCTGTAATTATTTTTTTGATATGGGCTATCATGGGACCATAAAAAAATCTTCTGAAGAAACTCCTGGGCCTAGGTAGGATGAAAACAACAATAAAGTCCTGTCATGAAAAGTATGAATCAAATCATTCTAAACAACAGTACTTATCCCTCTTGAACATTTTTCTGTCAATATTTTTTAGAAGCGCTGGTACAAATGTCAGCTCGCCACATGTTTGCCGGCGGCCCTGCTGTGCTGATCGCTGCAATGTGGATAGACGGAAATCGCCACACAATGCTATAAATGAAGAAACATAACCTATATGTATGATCTACTGTCTATGTATTTTATTTTTGGAATTGGCTTCCATATAGAACAGCTCAACATATAAACTCCTCGTGAATTTAATCCATTTTGAACTCAGGCTGTAGCAACAAAAAGTGGAATAAATCAAGGGGTATGAATACTCTGAAGGCACTATTTAACCGATTATGTAAAATGTCATCCTAATAACTCTATTCAGTGAGAATAAGCCCTGTCAGTCTGAGCATGCCATGCAGGATGATATAATACATTGTTTTGGATTTTATCTGCCAATTCAGTAGCCTGGTATGATTACATATCAGGCTCCTGAATATGGTGGTTAACTATTTGTCTAGTGACTTTTTCCCCTCATCATAGTGGTCTCTGACTTGTGGTCAGACTCGCTGACGTGGAAAAAAAAAAACTTAAAATTGTGCCTTTTTTCAATGCTGAATTCAATGTCATTGAGAAAATGTATGTGTTCTGCTAAATTCATTTCTGAATTTAACAGTAATTCAAGTACTAACTGTAATCATCTAGTTTTTCAAAAGTATCTATAATCTGATTACAATATATTTGCTAGTAACGTAACCGATTGCAGTCAGTTTCTTGTAATCCGATTACATGTAACTGATTATATGTAATCAGTTACTCCCCAACCCTGTTGCTCGTATTAACAGGGAGTCTCACAACATGTGCTAAACCCACGTAGATGTAATGGGGTACAGAAGGTGACTGCTGCATGGCGTTATCAGTGCCACCCCATGAAACCCTTAGGAAACGTAATGTCTGCCTCTTTCTTATCATGACCAGCCCCCACCAGCAGCTAATGACACTGCTGCTAGGTGAACATACGCACGCACGCGCACACACAGACAGACAGACAGACAGAGGTTCGTTCGGAGGTGCCTTTCCTTCCTCGTCTGAAGTTGGCTTCTTGCATGTCTCCATGGAAACCCCAGAGAGGTATGCTGGTATCTGCAGAACCAAATTGCACCAGGTCTAATGGCTAATGTCAGCTGAAGTAGTGTTTATTTTAGTCACATTGGTGTCGGTGCATGGTGAACGCACACACAGAGGTGGGCACATCAACAGACACCTCAGGGCCGTGCCTTGGCCTTTAGTCACAACTCTGGCCAATGTCACAGCCAGGAAAGTCCCAGTAAAAAAATAGGTGGTTACCAGAGTTATCTGTTCTAAATTCCAACTCATGTTGGTAATGTAATTGGTCCCAACTCTATTGGTTACTTGTAAGACCATGACCAGTGATGGAATTACAGAGGAGCTGTGTGTAATTCTGCAAGTAAGGATATGAGAGTGAGGAAGAAATCACATCCTCACTGAAAATACTTGAATATTCCCTTTAACATGACAGGATGCGATTTATAAAAGAGGAACATTGAAGAGGTTTGAATAAGGTTTATCACCCTTTTGAAATGGTTAATCAATATATATTTTTGTACACAGTACCAGTAAAACGGTTGGACACACCTACTCATCCAGGGTTTTCCCCAAATTTTACTATTTCCTAAATTGTACATTAATAGTGAAGACATACAAACTATGAAATGACACATATGGAATAGTAATGTAGTAACCAAAAAAGTGGTAAACAAATCAAAAAATATTTTATATTTGAGATTCTTCAAAGTAGCCACCCTTTGCCTTGATGACAGCTTTGCACACTCTTGGCATTCTCTCAACCAGCTTCATGAGGTAGTCACCTGGAATCCATTTCAATGAACAGATGTGACTTCCAATCAATTGTGTTGTAACAAGGTAGGGGTGGTATACAGAAGATAGCCCTATTTGGTAAAATACCAAGTCCATGTTATGGCAAGAACAACTCAAACAAACAAAGAGATACGACAGTCCAACCGCTGTGTCTTTGTGAGATGCAGAGTAGTTGAACGGATTATCTCCGCATGTGTGGTTCCCACCGTGAAGCATAGAGGAGGAGGTGTGATTGTATGGGGGTGCTTTGCTGGTGACACTGTCAGTGATTTGTTTATAATTCAAGGCACACTTAACCAGCATGGCTACCACAGAATTCTGCAGCGATAAGTCATCCCATCTGGTTTGTGCTTAGTGGGACTATCATTTGTTTTTCAACAGGACAATGACCCAACACAATTCCAGGCTGTGTAAGGGCTATTTGACCAAGAAGGAGAGTGATGGAGTGCTGCATCGGATGACCTGCCTCAACAATCACCCGACCTCAACCCAATTGAGAAGGTTTAGGATGAGTTGGACAAGCAGTGAAGGAAAAGCAGCTAACAAGTGCTCAGCATAGCTGGGAACTCCTTCAAGAATGTTGGAAAAATATTCCAGGTGAAGCTGGTTGAGAGAATGCCAAGAGTGTGCAAAGCTTTCATCAAGGCAAAGGGTGGTTACTTTGAATAATCTAAAATATAACACATATTTTGATTTGTTTAACAACATTTGTGTTATTTCATAGTTTGTCTTCACTATAATTCTACAATGTATTTTTTTTTAAATGTGTAGGTGTGTCCAAACTTTTGACTGGCACTGTATTTGCTTTCAATAATTTTGCCCGCCAGTGAAGGCTATATAAATGAAAGGAACAGAAATAAGAAGTAGGCATCATAGACCAGCATGCAAAGCAATCTGCTTGGGGAAGCAGTAAGAGGAAGTCTAGTCAAATGTGTGACAGAGAGAGAGCCCTGTCAGTTATTCATGTTAGTAACACAGAAAGTCTTCTGGGCCTTTCTGGTCTGGTAGCATGTCCTGCATCTTAATAGTCTAGTACAGGGATGGGCAACTAATTTCCCCCCCAAAACATTTTTAGACACATTTTAGGAACTCAGTCAGGGTCTCAAATTACTGTTGCGAGTTAGAATAGCAGAATACACACTGTGCAATTTCGAAATGTTGTTGTGCATCAGCAGTCTTTATGTCAGTCCAAATGTGTAGAATTGCAGGAAATTAGCTGTAAGAGAACTCATTTTTCCGCTCCGCCCCATGGCAAAATGAGTAGAATTGCAAGAAATGAGTTATAAAATTGCAAAATCTTCTCTCTGTCCCCTGGCAAAATGTGTAGAATTGTACAAAATGAACTATAAAACTGACATTTCTATCCGCTGTCAATAGGGACAACTAAAATGTTTTGCTGGGGGGGGGCCCTCATGATGACTTACAATTTTTTGTGGCCCCTATCCCATTCAAAGTTGCCCATCCTAGGTCTAGTGGCTTCTACGCTCTCCTCTTCTCATGTTCAGTTATTATAGATCAGAGCAGATGAAGGAAAGTAGCCATATACAGTATGATCTCTGAGTGCCGGTGTTATGTGCCCTTAATTGACACAGGTGCAGAGGTAGGGCTAGACGATGTGGCCTAAAAATCATATCTACATTTAAAAAAAATGTTTTCTCTAAATAAGCTTTTATGTACAATTCAAGGTAAAATAGACTGCATTTCAAACAGTCAGCAATAATCAAATTAATTCAGGGCTCGTGTGTCACGGCTGTCGAATGAAGTAGACCAAGCGAGTGTACATATTCCTTTTATTAGGATGACGCCGACAAAAACAATAAACACACAACCGCGAAGTTTAAGGGCTATGTGTCACAGACAAAGTTTACTACCCACAAAGACACGTGGGAAAAAGGGCTGCCTAAGTATGGTTTCCAATCAGAGACAACGATAGACAGCTGTCCCTGATTAAGAACCATACCCGGCCAAAACAAAGAAATACAAAACATAGAAAATAGAACATAGAATGCCCACCCCACATCACACCCTGACCTAACCAAATAGAGAAATAAAATGTCTCTCTTAGGTCAGGGCGTGACATCGTGAACATCAGAAAAATATAAGTAGGTTTGCACATTTTGGGGAATATTCAGAGTTGGAAACTTTCTGTGGGAATTAACGGAAATATATGGGAATTAACAGGAATTTATTGGAATTAACGGAATTATATTCAAATTAATACCATTTAAATGTAGATGTTTTTTGCATTGGAAATATTTACCATATCATATGGAGACGGAAACAAACATTTTACCTCGTCATAAGTAGACATAATTGCAAATGATTAAATTCTTCCAATAGAAATTTTAAAAAACTATTTAGTTACGAATTGGACTTTAATTAAATGAGTTGACATGGGATAATTTCACTGAACAACAAAAGAAAGGGAATATTGAATGACCCCCAATGATCCATCGCATCTCCCAAAACGTTTGCAACAAATGATTGTCAAGAAACTAAAGCTTTGGGTGTCTTCCCCTCGGGCTTCCATGTCTTCTCCCTGGACTTCCTCAATGTCCACGTCTTCAACATCAGACTCTGAGGCCTCATCTTCACTGTAACTTTCCAACCTTGTTAAAGATGGCTCGTTGTCAGGCTCAAAAAGCCTCAAATTTGCCCGGATGGCCACCAATTTTTCAACACTTTTATTGGCCAGCCTGTTGCGTGCTTTGGTGTGTGTGTTCCCAAACAAGGACCAGTTGCGCTCTGAGGTGGCTGAATGTTGGTGGGATTTGGAGGATGATGGAGGCAACAGGGGAAAGAGCCTCAAATCCAAAAAGTCCCTTCCACCAGGTGGCTGATGAGATATGTTGGCACAACTGCCATACTTGCTTGAAAGTGTACTTCGCCAGACTGCCAAAAACCTTGCCCTCATCCAGGCCAAGGTGGCGAGACACGATAGTAGTGACACCACATGCCATGTTGATCTTTGCACCAAACAGGATGCTCTTGCCAGCATACTTAGGGTCCAACAACATGTACGCTGTGGCGTGTATGGGCTTCAGGCAGAAGTCTTCACGCTTTTTGATGTATTTCAGAACTACAGTTTCCTCTGCTTGGAGCAACAGTGAAGTGGGCAGGACAGTACGGATTTCTTCTCTTACATATGCAAGCAGAGTCTGAACATAAGACAGGATGGCATTGTCTCCCTCAATCCGTGTAATGGCTACTGCTATAGGGTTCAGGAGTTTCAGTCTGCTTACCACTCTCTCCCAAAATACATCATCTAGGAGGATCCTCTTGATGGGGCTGTCCATATCGGCAGACTGTGATATGGCCATTTCTTGGAGAGACTCCTTCTCCTCCAGGAGACTGTCAAACATGATGACAACAACACCCCAACGGGTGTTGCTTGGCAGCTTCAATGTGGTGCTCTTATTCCTCTCACTTTGCTTGGTGCGGTAGATTGCTGATATAACTTGATGACACTTCACATACCTAACCATTTCCTTGGCTATCTTGTAGTGTATCCATTGTTTTCAGTGCCATGATGTCCTTGAGGATCAGATTCAATGCATGAGCAGCATAGCCAATGGGTGTGATTTGAGGGTAAGACTCCTCCACTTTAGACCAAGCAGCCTTCATGTTCACAGCATTGTCTGTCACCAGTGCAAATACCTTCTGTGGTCCAAGGTCATTGATGACTGCCTTCAGCTCATCTGCAATGTAGAGACCAGTGTGTCTTTTGTCCCTTGTGTCTGTGCTCTTGTAGAATACTGGTTATGGGGTGGAGATGATATAATTCATTATTCCTTGCCCATGAACATTTGACCACCCATCAGAGATGATTGCAATACAGTCTGCTTTCTCTATGATTTGCTTGACCTTCACTTGAACTCTGTTGAAATCTGCATCCAGCAAATTAGTAGATAAAGCATGTCTGGTTGGAAGAGCGTATGCTGGGCGAAGAACATTGAAAAATCTCTTCCAATACACATTGCCTGTGAGCATCAGAGGTGAACCAGTTGCATCCACACCTCAAGCAAGACATTCATCAGCATTTTTCTGACTACGTTCTTCCATTGAGTCAAAAAAGGAGGACCACGAGCTGTTGCTATCGATAAGGTGTCTGATTCATAATTTTCACCTCGAATAGAAGTAGAGGGACTTTGGTCAGAGGTTGCTTGTTGTGAGCTCTGAGGGAACTTTATGCACATGGCCAGATGATTCTGCATCTTTGTTGCATTCTTCACATATGATTTGGCACAGTATTTGCACATATACACAGCTTTTCCTTCTACATTAGCTGCAGTGAAATGTCTCCACACATCAGATAGTGACCGTGGCATTTTCCTGTCAAGATCAGAAAAAAAATCATTAAGAAAAACAAATACAATTCCATGTACAGATAAATAGTTATGCAGTTAGATTAAACAACTCCTTTGTAAGATACTTTTTTTTATGAAACATGTATGGAAACAGGTGAAGTAACACTCCTCAGTTAGTAGGCTCAAGGAAGCTAAACCACACATGGTAGCAAAAACTAACTTGCAGAACTTGTTAACAAGTTAGAAATGATTTAAACACACCTTGCTGTAGGCTACTATTTACTAGTTAACAAAAAATGCCATATAAAATATATTCACCCCACCTAGTATTGTAATCAAAACTTACCAGAAAGCATGTAGTCCTTGGCTCAGACAGTGTAGTAGTGTGGGCTCAATAGCAACTCATTAGTGCGCAAGATCTTGAGAATCAGATGTACATGTGATTGAAGACTGCACTGCACATGTGATGGAATAATGCACTGTGCATGCAGAGGGTTGCAATTCCATTGAATTTGGGATAGTTTAACCAAAATATGCCACAAGACCTAGAATTGCCTTATGTGTATCCCACAAAAAAAGGTTCACTGTTATAAACTACATTTTCAATGAATTTATGCAAAATTCCTGGGATTAACTTCCCAAGGACAATTTCCAGAAAAATTCCGGAAATTTACCGGAAAGTTTCCGACCCTTTGCAACCCTAAATATCAGCCTTCCACAACCATAGGACCAGTTGCGATTTTAGCATGTTAATCCTGTAAACTAAAAAACTATTTTTTAGATGAATTCCAGCAAAGCCACTACACAACACAACACTAAACAATACATTCATTGCACTATAATGGTGACAAACTGTGCCCACAAACTGTTACGGCCTACAGAAAACTGTCCCAACAGCAGAGCTTTCTTTTCAGCACCATGGAGTGGATCCTTACCACCTCTAAACCTGGCTATCAGCGGAGCCTTGTCTGGCAGCGAAACAGTTAGTTCATCCTCATTTACTGCATAAAAAAAACATACCTGATTTGGCTGACTTGCTTAAAATGTGTTTTTTACCGACAATGAATTAGACAAGCGGCCCTGAATGACGGATCGCCACTGCATTGGACCCACTAATAATTTAATTATTTTATCAAAATAGTTTAAGCTGCTTCTTTGCAATAATCACCGATCAGGTCAGTCTATGAAAAGGCCCTTTTGTTACAAAATTTAACCAGAACCATGCATAATGCACATTCACTAATAATGACTAACTTCTTGTTGCATGCGTTATAGAAAATGAACACCGGTCTCATGAAACAATCTCTCAAGCGCAAGCCTACGTGCTAGTGAGTAACCAGCTAATCTTTATACTTCAAGTTTAGCCAACTTGGATCTATTTGCTAGCTAACAAGGCAGAACAGTTGAATTTGTCATGAACACACCCTTCTGTCCATCTCCAACTGTTTGAACAGCATGCTAGCCTGTCCTCTTTGTCCAGATGTTGAAATCAAGTGGCCTACCTTATTTTTCAGAATGAGAACAAGTTGCCAACTCCTTATACAAATGCATATTTCTATGCTTATTGCACATTTATAAAACACAGACTAGACAGCTAGTATAACAGTCTTTGGCTAAAACACTGCTAGCAGTACATGGTACTGCAATGACGCACACCACAAACTGAGTATTCATTTTCCAGAACCAATGATCATTGACACTCCAGTTTTAGTAGTTATGGGTTAACTTCTCCTGTTACAGTAATGTCTCAATGTGTTTCGGTGTCCATATGACCAGTTATGTTGAAACAAACCTCAAATGCAAATAGTGAGTTGAAACCACTTGTCAGAGAGGAAGAAGTGATCAGAAGGAGGGGATTGGTGTGTGTGGAAGGAAAGAAGAAGAGGCGAAGCAAGAGGTTTCACTCACCAAAATCAGTCAGAAATTATCCAAATGCATTTCTATGGGCATATTTTGGAACTAAGCTTGTCGCCTGTCTTCCCGCCTTTGGGACAATGACTCCCATTGTTAGGGCAGAGACATGAGCATCTCGTCATTATATGCAGATCTCTGGTGTGGAATATGATAGTTGCACACAGCACAGAAGGAGTGAAAGAGACAATATCCAAAATACAACATGAGAAAAACAAAAAATAACAAAACCTTGAATCTTGTGATAAGACATTTGGAATATCGTGCAAAAACATGAATTTGAATTAATCAAATTAATTCAATATATCGCCCAGCCCAAGAAAGAGGTATGAGCCATGAGCAATGTGGTTCAGAAAGATCAAAGCTTCTATAGCTGGCAATGACAGCTAGCTGGTTTAGAAAGTACGGTAGGGGATTATACTTTCATGACTTCAATTACGGTATACTTGCCTGACTGAAATTGAGGTTTGATGCATTTTGCATGTTTCTATGTCAATATCATGTAATAAGCCCATGATAAAAATGCTCTGTGTAGAAGGATGTCCCTTGGGGGTATCCGTACTAGAGGTCGACCGATTAATCGGAATGGGCGATTAATTAGGGCCGATTTCAAGTTTTCATAACAATCGGAAATCGGTATTTTTGGGCGCCGATTTGCCGATTAAAAAATAATAATTTATATATAGAGATTTTTTATAACTTTATTTAACTAGGCAAGTCAGTTAAGAACACATTCTTATTTTCAATGACGGCCTAGGAACGGTGGGTTAACTGCCTTGTTCAGGGGCAGAACGACAGAGTTTCACCTTGTCAGCTCGGGGGAACCAATCTTGCAACCTTACAGTCCAACGAAATAACGACCTGCCTCTTTCTCGTCGCACTCCACAAGGAGACTGCCTGTTACGCGAATGCAGTAAGCCAAGGTAAGTTGCTAGATAGCAGTAAACTTAACTTATAAAAAACAATCAATCATAATCACTAGTTAACTACACATTGTTGATGATATTACTAGATATTATCTAGTGTGTCCTGCGTTGCATATAATCTGACTGAGCATACAAGTATCTAAGTATCTGACTGAGCGGTGGTAGGCAGAAGCAGGCGCGTAAACATTCATTCAAACAGCACTTTCGTGCGTTTTGCCAGCAGCTCTTCGTTGTGCGTCAAGCATTGCGCTGTTTATGACTTCAAGCCTATCAACTCCCGAGATGAGGCTGATGTAACCGAAGTGAAAAGGCTAATTCAAATCAAATCAAATGTATTTGTCACATACACATGGTTAGCAGATGTTAATGCGAGTGTAGTGAAATGCTTGTGCTTCTAGTTCCGACAATGCAGTAATAACCAACGAGTAATCTAAACTAACAATTCCAAAACTACTACCTTATACACACAAGTGAAAAGGGACAAAGAATATGTACATACAGATATATGAATGACTGATGGTACAGAACGACATAGGCAAGATGCAGTAGATGGTATCGAGTACAGTATATACATATGAGATGAGTAATGTAGGGTATGTATACAAAGTGGCATAGTTTAAAGTGGCTAGTGATACATGTATTACATAAAGATGCAGTAGATGATATAGAGTATAGTATATACATATCAGATGAGTAATGGTAGGGTATGTAAACATTATATTAAGTAGCATTGTTTAAAGTGGCTAGTGATATATTTTCCATCAATTTCCATCAATTCCCATTATTAAAGTGTCTGGAGTTGAGTCAGTGTGTTGGCAGCAGCCACTCAATGTTAGTGGTGGCTGTTTAACAGTCTGATGGCCTTGAGATAGAAGCTGTTTTTCAGTCTCTCGGTCCCTGCTTTGATGCACCTCTACTGACCTCGCCTTCTGGATGATAGCGGGGTGAACAGGCAGTGGCTCGGGTGGTTATTGTCCTTGATGATCTTTATGGCCTTCCTGTGACATCGGGTGGTGTGGGTGTCCTGGAGGGCAAGTAGATTGCCCCCGGTGATGCGTTGTGCAGACCTCACTACCCTCTGGAGAGCCTTACGGTTGTGGGCGGAGCAGTTGCCGTACCAGGCGGTGATACAGCCCGACAGGATGCTCTCGATTGTGCATCTGTAGAAGTTTGTGAGTGCTTTTGGTGACAAGCCAAATTTCTTCAGCCTCCTGAGGTTGAAGAGGCGCTGCTGCGCCTTCTTCACGACGCTGTATGTGTGGGTGGACCAATTCAGTTTGTCCGTGATGTGTACGCCGAGGAACTTAAAACGTACTACCCTCTCCACTACTGTCCCATCGATGTGGATAGGGGGGTGCTCCCTCTGCTGTTTCCTGAAGTCCACAATCATCTCCTTCGTTTTGTTGACGTTGAGAGTGAGGTTATTGTCCTGACACCACATTCCGAGAGCCCTCACCTCCTCCCTGTAGGCCGTCTCGTCGTTGTTGGTAATCAAGCCTACCACTGTATTGTCGTCCACAAACTTGATGATTGAGTTGGAGGCGTGCGTGGCCACGCAGTCGTGGGTGAACAGGGAGTACAGGAGAGGGCTCAGAACGCACCCTTGTGGGGCCCCAGTGTTGAGGATCAGCAGGGTGGAGATGTTGTTACCTACCCTCACCACCTGGGGGCGGCCCTTCAGGAAGTCCAGTACCCAGTTGCACAGGGCGGGGTCGAGACCTAGGGTCTCGAGCTTGATGACGAGTTTGGAGGGTACTATGGTGTTAAATGCTGAGCTGTAGTCGATGAACAGCATTCTCACATAGGTATTCCTCTTGTCCAGATGGGTTAGGGCAGTGTGTAGTGTAGTTGAGATTGCATCGTCTGTGGACCTATTTGGGCGGTAAGCAAATTGGAGTGGGTCTAGGGTGTCAGGTAGGGTGGAGGTGATATGGTCCTTGACTAATCTCTCAAAGCACTTCATGATGACGGAAGTGAGTGCTACGGGGCGGTAGTCGTTTAGCTCAGTTACCTTAGCTTTCTTGGGAACATGAACAATGGTGGCCCTCTTGAAGCATGTGTGAACAGCAGACTGGGATAAGGATTGATTGAATATGTCCGTAAACACACCAGCCAGCTGGTCTGCGCATGCTCTGGGGACACGGCAGGGGATGCCGTCTGGGCCTGCAGCCTTGCGAGGGTTAACACGTTTAAATGTTTTACTCACGTCGGCTGCAGCGAAGGAGAGTCCGCAGGTTTTGGTTGCGGGCCGTGTCAGTGGCATTGTATTGTCCTCAAAGCGGGCAAAAAAGTCATTTAGTCTGCCTGGGAGCAAGACATCCTGGTCCGAGACGTGGCTGGTTTTCTTTTTGAAATCCGTGATTGATTGTAGACCCTGCCACATACCTCTTGTGTCTGAGCCGTTGAATTGTGACTCTACTTTGTCTCTATACTGACACTTAGCTTGTTTGATTGCCTTGCGGAGGGAATAGCTACACTGTTTGTATTCGGTCATGTTTCCGGTCACCTTTCCCTGGATAAAAGCAGTGGTTCGCGCTTTCAGTTTCACACGAATGCTGCCATCAATCCACGGTTTCTGGTTTGGGAATGTTTTAATCATTGCTATGGGAATGACATTGTCAATGCACTTTCTAATGAACTCGCTCACCGAATCAGAGTATTCATCAATGTTGTTGTTGGAGGCAATGCGGAACATATCCCAATCCACGTGATCGAAGCAGTCTTGAAGCGTGGAATCAGATTGGTCGGACCAGCGTTGAACAGACCTGAGCGCGGGAGCTTCTTGTTTTAGTTTCTGTCTGTAGGTAGGGAGCAACAAAATGGAGTCGTGTTCAGCTTTTCCAAAAGGAGGGCGGGGGAGGGCCTTATATGCGTCGCGGAAGTTAGAATAGCAATGATCCAATGTTTTACCAGCCCTGGTTGCGCAATCGATATGCTGATAGCGCGCGATAATAGTGTTTCAAACATCACTCGCTCTGAGCCTTCTAGTAGTTGTTCCCCTTGCTCTGCATAGGTAACGCTGCTTTGATGGTGGCTGTTGTCGTTCTGTTGCTGGTTCGAGCCCAGGGAGGAGCGAGGAGAGGGATGGAAGCTATACGGTTGCACTGGCAATACTAAAGTGCCTATAAGAAAATCCAATAGTCAAAAGTTAATAAAATACAAATGGTATAGAGAGAAATAGTCCTATAATTCCTATAATAACTACAACCTAAAACTTCTTACCTGGGAATATTGAAGACTCATGTTAAAAGGAACCACCAGCTTTCATATGTTCTCATGTTCTGAGCAAGGAACTGAAACGTTAGCTTTCTTACATAGCACATATTGCACTTTTATTTTCTTCTCCAACACTTTGTTTTTGCATTATTTAAACCAAATTGAACATGTTTCATTATTTACTTGAGGCTAAATTGATTTTATTGATGTATTATATTAAGTTAAAATAAGTGTTCATTCAGTATTGTTGTAATTGACATTATTACAAATAAAAAATAAATTAATCGGCAATTAATCGGTATCGGTATCAGCGTTGAAAAATCATAATCGGTCGACCTCTAATCCGTACCTATGTATGACATGCGAAGGTTAGGTTAATAAACAGGCTGGAGCTAGAACCTCGTTGTCACGCGTCTTTATTTTAGATCATACTACACTCTGAATAAAAGCATCGACTAAATGACCAAAATGTAAATGTAAAATGAATACTTGCATGCTGGGCGTTATTCTAATGAGCTCATCCCCCAAACAAGACAAACTCTTTGACCAAAAAAAATATGGTCAGTTACTTTCTATATGAATGAATCTAGTGTACATCAAGTTCCGCCGAGTTAAGTAAATTCTACAACAGACAATTACATTCCGCCAGATAACGTGAATGGTTTGTGTAACGTTAACTAATTATGATAAAGCAAAATTTAAGGGAAGCCGAAATAATTTTTCATCAGTGTTAGCAGTTGATGTTATTCTTTAATAACACAGACCTCAAAGCAAATCAGGGGGACAAAAATATATTTATTCAAAGAAAACAAATCATAGTTGTTATGATGGAAAGTAGATGGTTGCGATTTTCTCTCCCCTGTCCTTAGTGTTTTCTCCACTGAACGAAGAGACAGGATGTAGTTTATACCCAAGCCTAGCCTGTGGTTGACCATTTAGAAGTCCTTGCAGTAAAATTGGGCCAATGACCAAATACCAAGTATCCCGTTTCAGGCTCAATGTATAGACCATTTGGACCAATGAGAACTTGCCACATGTAGCTATGAGTCCCGGACTGAAATTCCTACACAAATCCGAAACAGATGTTGAACTGAAAAACATTGGAGCATAGTTCCATTGCTCTTTAGCACTCTTGACCTCAAGTCTTCTGCATTGTGTTTTTATACATGACCAAACGTATGCGGACACCAGCTCGTCGAACATCTCATTCCAAAATCATGGGCATAAATATGATCCCCACTTTTCTGCTTGAACAGCCACCACTCTTCTGTGAAGTCTTTCCATTAGATGTTGGAACATTGCTGCGGGACTTGCTTCCATTCATCCACAAGAGCATTAGTGAGGTCGGGCACTGGCTTTGCAGTCAACGTTCCAATTCAAAGGTGTTCGATGGGGTTGATGTCAGGGCTCAGACAACTTCTTTCACAACGATCTCAACAAACGTTTTCTGTATGGACCTTGGTTTGTGCACAGCAGCATTGTCATGCTGAAACAGGATTTTCAGGAAATTCTTATTTACAATGACGGCCTAGGAACAGTGGGTTAACTGCCTTGTTCAGGGGCAGAATGACAGATATTTACCTTGTCAGCTCTGGGATTCGATCTAGCAACCTTTCGGTTACTGGCCCAACGCTCTAAGCACTAGGCTACCTGCCGCCCCAAAGGGCCATCCCCAAACTGTTGGAAGCACAGAATCGTCTAGAATGGCATTATATTATTATTCCCTTCACTGGAACTAAGGGGCCTAGCACAAACCATAAAAACAGTCCCAGGTCATTAGTCCTCCTCAACCAAACTTTACAGTTATGCATTCGTGCAGGGAGCTTTCTCCTGGAATCTGCCAAACCCAGATTTGTCCGTCGGACTGCCAGATGGTGAAGCATGATTCAGAATGCGTTTCCACTGGCTACGAGCTTTACACCAATCCAGCCGACGCTTGCCATTGTGCATGGTGATCTTAGACTTGTGTGCAGCTGCTCGGCTATGGAACCCCATTTCATGAAGCTCTCAACGAACAATTATTGTGCTGACATTGCTTCCAGAGGCAGTTTGACACTTGGTAGTGAATGTAGCAACCGAGGACAGACGATTTTTATGCGCTACGCGCTTCAGCACTCGGTGGTCCCATTCTGTGAGCTTGTGTTGCCTAACACTTCGCGTCTGAGCCGCCGTTGCTCCCAGACGTTTCCACTTCACCATAACAGCACTTACAGTTGACTTGGGCAGCTCAAGCAGGACAGAAATTTGACAAACTGACTTTTTGGAAAGGCGGCATCCTATGACAGTGCCACGTTGAAAGTTACTGAGCTCTTCAGTAAGGCTATTGTACTGACAATATTTGTCTATGGAGATTACAGGGCTGGGTGCTCAATTGTATAGACTTTTCAGCAACGGGTGTGGCTGAAATAGCTGAATCCACTAATTTGAAGGGGTGTCGACATACTTTTGTATATATAGTGTATCTTAAAACAAGCAAGAATTCTTTCATATCAAAAAAGTAGGGCTTGAGACTTGCATAGGAGGCGACAGGAGCAGATAGGAGCCCAGTAATAGAGGGAAGTTGAGGTTCAGAGAGGAACAAGCTTTTCTGTTTGATTAGATCGTTTGCGTTTATCAGGAAATTTCAAGAGTCCCAACGACATATCTGGGAGGTCACAGGATCGAGCAGGCTTTATGGATATAAAGATATAACCATAACCTCATTCCTAAGAGCTAGTTGACATGCAGCATTCACCGTTGTTAAGCTTATTGAGAGAAACGCTGTACTCACTGGTTTCCCAATGCCGCGCAGTGGACAGAAGAAACACACACATACAGAGAAGTGCTGTCATGTATGAGGAGGATGACAAACTGGGACTATCTGAAACCTGTGACCTCACAGGCTTGCAGCAAAAGAGATAAGGAGTGCCATTTTAGATGTACTCAAACTAGACACACACACACACACACACACACAAACATACACACACACACACACACACTAGAGGTTGACCGATTAATCGGAATGGCCGATTAATTAGGGCCGATTTCAAGTTTTCATAACAATCGGAAATCGGTCATTTTGGATTTATTTATTTTTCACACCTTTATTTAATCTTAATTTAACTAGGCAAGTCAGTTAAGAACAATTTCTTATTTTCAATGACGGCCTAGGAACGGTGAGTTAACTGCCTTGTTCAGGGGCAGAACCACAGATTTTTACCTTGTCAGCTCAGGGATTCAATCTTGCAACCTTACGGTTAACTAGTCCAACGCTCTAACCACCTGCCTCACGAAGAGCCCGCCTGTTACGCGAATGCAGTAAGAAGTCAAGGTAAGTTGCTAGCTAGCATTAAACTTAATCAATCATAATCACTAGTTATAACTACACATGGTTGATGATATTACTAGTTTATCTAGCGTGTCCTGCGTTGCATATAATCGATGCAGTGCGCATTCGCGAAAAAGGACGGTCGTTGCTCCAACGTGTACCTAACCAATGCCTTTCTTAAAATCAATTCACAGAAGTATATATTTTTAAACCTGCATATTTAGCTAAAAGAACTCCAGGTTAGCAGGCAATATTAACCAGGTGAAATTGTGTCCCTTCTCTTGCGTTCATTGCACGCAGAGTCAGAGTATATGCAACAGTTTGGGCTGCCTGGCTCATTGCAAACTAATTTGCCAGAATTGTACGTAATTATGACATAACACTGAAGGTTGTGCAATGTAACATGAATATTTAGACTAATGGATGCCACCCATTAGATAAAATACAGAACGTTCCGTATTTCACTGAAAGAATAAACGTCTTGTTTTCGAGACGATAGTCTCCGGATTCGACCATATTAATGACCTAAGGCTCGCATTTCTGTGTGTTATTATGTTATAATTAAGTCTATGATTTTATAGAGCAGTCTGACTGAGCGATGGTAGGCACCAGCAGACTCATAAGCATTCATTCAAACAGCACATTTGTGCATTTTGCCAGCAGCTCTTCTGTTTATGACTTCAAGCCTATCAACTCCCGAGATTAGGCTGGTATAACGATGTGATGTGAAATGGCTAGCTAGTTAGCGGGGTGCGGGCTAATAGCGTTTCAAACGTCACTCGCTCTGAGACTTGGAGTAGTTGTTCCCCTTGCTCTGCATGGGTAACGCTGCTTCGAGGGTGACTGTTGTTGGTGTGTTCCTGGTTCGAGCCCAGGTAGGGGCGAGGAGAGGGACGGAAGCTATACTGTTACACTGGCAATACTAAAGTGCCTATAAGAACATCCAATAGTCAAAGGTATATGAAATACAAATGGTATAGAGAGAGAAATAGTCCTATAATTCCTATAATAACTACAACCTAACACTTATTACCTGGGAATATTGAAGACTCATGTTAAAAGGAACCACCAGCTTTCATATGTTCTCATGTTCTGAGCAAGGAACTTAAACGTTAGCTTTCTTACATGGCACAAATTGCACTTTTACTTTCTTCTCCAATACTTTGTTTTTGCATTATTTAAACCAAATTGAACATGTTTCATTATTTATTTGAGGCTAAATTGATTTTATTGATGTATTATAGTAAGTTAAAGTAAGTGTTCATTCAGTAATGTTGTAATTGTCATTATCGGTATCGTCTTTTTTGGACCTCAAATAATCGGTATCGGTATTGAAAAATCATAATCGGTCAACCTCTAACACACACACACACACACACACACACACACACAAAGTAGAAAGGCCCATTGGCTCATCACATCATCAGTAACATGCAATGCAAACTAATTTATCTGAACCTCATCACTGAGTACAATCTGTGTTTAAAGATTTTCCAGCTTATTGCTCTTTGTTGTATAAAGTCATCACTCCACTACTGATCCTTTCCTGATTACACACTTTCCATAAATGATGTGTGTTTAGTTGTCATCTCAATAAAGGCTCACTGGTGGGTCAGAATGCAAAAGGACATTAGGCACAGACCAGCTCCACCACCCAGCTGTGTGTGTGTGTGTGTGTGTGTGTGTGTGTGTGTGTGTGTGTCTGTGTGTGTGTGTGTGTGTGTGTGTGTGTGTGTGTGTGTGTGTGTGTGTGTGTGTGTGTGTGTGTGTGTGTGTGTGAATCCGTGGACCAATCAGAGCAGAGGTCACATGACATTGGCCCCCAACAGAGAATAGGGACAGAGGTGTGCAGAGGAACAATGGCAATTGAGGTTACACAAAGTAACAAAAATAAAGCAAATCTGGTTAAAAACATGGTAAATTATAAAAATCCTTCACATTTTTTACGGCAATAAACATGCTATACGTTTTCACAATCGCTCTAGCCTAACATAGCAACTCCAGACAGGCCTTGAGAAAATCCATGGTGTATCCCCAGTCGCTTTTATCCACTTTAATGAAAACCACCTTCATATGTTTGGTCTATTGATATAACTTTACACCCAGTGGGGGCTCCTCAGAGGAGGAAGGGGGGGGACCATCCTCCTCAATGAATTTCATTAAAAATAAAAAAAATAGTTTATCCTGTTTAGATAAAACTATACTAAATATATTCATGTCACCAAATAATGGATTAAAACACACTGTTTTGCAATGAAGTACTACAGTAGCCTCAACAGCACACTCTGGGGTCGCACCATGGTGTAGCCAGAGGAAGACAGAAACTAGCTGTCCTATGGCTAAACAATGGTGCTACCCCAGAGTGTGCTGTTGAGGCTACAAAACCTAGGAGGCTAATGGTTCTCTCTCTAATGGTTCTCACCCCCTTCCATAGACTGACAAAGTATTTTTGACGACTTCCGGAGGATGTCCTCCAATCTTTCAGAGCTCTTGCGGCATTTACATTTTTTTACCATAAACATGACATAAACTGACATATTGTCCATTGATCAGAGAATCACTAAAATAATAACCTACAGCTAGCTAGCATTGCATAAAATGTGGAGAGTAGTTGACTCAAAGAGAGAGAAAGACAATAGTTGAACAGTTTTTAACAAATTATTTATTCAAAAATGAACGAGAAGCAAGAGAGAGATAGAGAGCTAATTATATTTAGTTTGAGGTTTTTTTCACTTTCACTTACTTAGCTTGCGAATGCAGCTAGCTAGTTAATCCTCCCCAAACACCAGGCTCAAACAGAGAGGGATTGTTAGCTAGCTGGAACTCTTCCAAGTCAAGGTAAGATTTAGTTGTATGAATTTATTGCCACCAGGGAATTCCAGTGTAACTACTAAACTGCTTGCTGTACACTGTACAGCATAATTGTAGCAGGTTTACTAACGCATTTAGATCTAGTAGCTATGTTGACTATGATATTAGCTAATATGGTGACAATGGTGTAGGCAGTGAGTACCGGTTAGAAGTTATGGTATGAAGGTTTTGCTTAGAATGTTTTTAGCCTGGTCACAGACAGCTGTTATTTTTTTAGTTAACTTATATTTAACTAGGCAAGTCGGTTAACAACAAATGTGTATTTACAATGACGGCCTACCCCGGCCAAACCCTAACCCAGACAACAATGGGCCTAGTTGTATGCCGCCCTATGGGACTCCCAATCACGTCCGGTTGCACTGAAGTCCACAAGCGAAGGAAAAATGTGAGAGGAGGAGAGCGTGTAGATGTGAGAAGGAATTATACAACAAACAAAGTAATCATGATGTTTGTATGTGGCTGCTATGAAAGTGAACTGTGTGTGTGGGTGATCAGGGGTGTATTCATTCTGACCTATTCTGTTGAAAAACTTTTCTTACATGGAAGCAAACGAAACGGGGATAAGCATACCTTAATTTGTCCAAAAGAAACTCTCGTTTGCAACTGTTTGGACTAATGATTACACCCTAAATCAGATAGATGAAGGCAAGAGAGTGCAAGGCGGTATTGAATGTGTCACTGGCTTTTACCTTGATTAATAAAATGCTTATTTTATTTTAGGCTAGGTTGTAGCAACCTCATGATGGGTTTAGGTAAAATGTTAGTATCATGTAGTAGCCTAAACCTATCAATTTCACATTGAGCTGGGTGAATGGAATCTGAATGACAGTCATCCAATATCCTGTAATAGAAAAAAGACCATGCTCCCCCCAAAACAAACTGTTTACACCCTATGACAAAAGGTCAAGAGCATGTAGGCTAGCCTAACTGATACCTCCACATTGAGAGCTGCAACATCACAGTGTCTCTGTGTTACAGTAACATCTCACTGTCCACTCACAAATATCACATTCTCCTTGTCATGATAACATCTTGATTTGAACTACAAGCTCATCAGGGACACCGGAGTCTATGACACTAAGCAAATCCCTTTCAAAATGAGCTTTTTAATTGATAGGCCGCGTTCTCCTTCCGAGCTGGCTCATGGAACGTGAGTGAGGATGTATGTGTGTCGTGTGTGTGTGTATGTGTGTGTGTGTAATAGACTGTATAAAAAATTATGAGTGCTCAAAGGAGAGAGAGAGAGAGAATGCAAGCAGAAGACAAAAATACCTCAAGCATTCTAGATTAGTAAGACACTAAAATGGGAAAATAGTTACAATAAGTTATAACACCTTTATGAGGACCTACACTCTAAAATGTCAATGATAACTTTGTTGGAAAATTAAACACTACTATCAGTTTATACTCTTTCTATTGGTTTGCACACACTCCATCAGTGGCCTCTGATCTCTACTGAAAAATATGCTTAGTACCATAAACCAATATGCCCGCAACTCTTTAGTATCTGGGCTATGTAAATACTAATGTTAAACACTAGCATGAATATTAATATGAATGAACGTTCCACATGATGGGGCACTGTCTGTCTCGTAGCTTGTTTCAGTCTGAGAGGTCAACCAGCTGCGAAACAATTACTTTCAATGCATTATTCATTTAAACTAGTACGAAACTATAGTTATAAAAGCAATAAACTATTTAGGCTATGATTTAATATTTCAACTAGGTGTTTTATTGTCAATCAGGCAGACCAGAAACGTAAACTATTCTCGCATTCAGGGCATTTTTCCATATAGCGACTACATCTGAATTATACATTTGAATTATGCCAGTCATTATAATAATGTCCACACAATGTTCTAATCAACATAACAGAGATTCTTACCTGTGATTTGTACGATTTCAAAGGTTGTTCCTTTCTTACTGTTTCACCAATGTTGGACTCGCGTCGCTCGCGGAAAAACTGGATTCGACACCTCCAACAGCACTCTCATGACGTCAGGGCAATGGGCGGAGGGAGTGGCAAACACAAGGGGCTCCAACATCAATGAATAACCTGTTTTTGGCACAAAGGTACGCATGCTGCTTCATTATTTTTTTAATTTTTTTTAACATTCTGCTTAAGGTAGGTGCCTTCTCTATCCAAGGCCTACGGACAGGGTAAATTGTCCCAGCCTAATCGTTTGGTCAAAGTGTTAGTAATAGGCTATTGAGATAAACAATAAACACATCAATGAAAGTAAAGCCTACTAAAAACATCCAACAAATAATTGTGTTACAATGATGACAAGTCATACACAAGTAGGCTACTTCATTCCCTCTGGAATTGTATTCAATATGCTCTCTCATTATTGCCACTATAGACTAACACACTGTCAAGGACAGTGTGAGAGGAATAGGCAACATGAATTAGAATTCAATCAAACAAACTCCTTGCACTACCAACTTTGTTAGTATCATCTGCCCTCTAGTGGAGTTACCTTAGCCATCAATTACTCAATATTTTCCATCCCTCTGTCAAATCCCCATTCATTCATGCATGCATCCGTCAATTACATTATAGGGACTAAATGTAGGCTATTGAATACAGGTTGGGATGATTATAAACAACACTGTTTGAAATGAAACATTTTCTGGAAATCTATGTAATCCGTGATGTGTGAAAGGCAGACAGACAATAAAAAAATATTCATGCAATGTCCGGGGAACACCATACAACAACTGCAACAACATTTATAACAAACAGCTCATGCTCTTTTTCTACCCTAGATGGGGCTATGGGATAAATGGGGGCGTTTGTTTACGGGTTCGTACACCCCTCTAACCAACGTCAACTTTCATGTGCCAGTTGCCTAGTGACGAAAAAGCCAGTGATGATTTCCTGTGTTTTAAAAAGCGTCTTGTAGGTATATTACCCTGCGCTAAATAAGTTAGAAATCTGAATTTATAGTGTGCAGAAAATGGGAGATATTCACAGCCGTGTCTTCAATTAGTTAACTAGATTCTACCCTTTGAATTTGGGGTAACAGTTAGACTGTACGATTTGAAGTCATGAATAATTACATGTTTATCAGAGTTGTTGGAAAGGGGAGCTATGGAGAGGTGAATCTGGTGAAACACAAAACCGACCGTAAGCAGGTAAGAATACAACAATCCACTTCAAAACATGGTTTGAAAAACGTTATAATAGGTTTGTTTGACTCGGACACATGTAAGTTATTCCCTTCCCCGAATCCTCGATTTCACAACAAGTTAGCAACTAGCTAGCTAACCAACGTTCATATTACTGCCTATGGGATCTACAAATAAGGTAGATACGTTTACCATTTAGAAATAAAGAAGTGCGGCAAATGTTGTGAACATTCTGTCTAGACGCATTTGTGACAACGGTCTAGACAGAACGTTGACCACATGCGTATAGACAGAACGTGTGCAGAGTGAAATATGTTACGCGAAGTCGAACTCGTTTCTCCTGTTTTCCTTAGTATGTCATAAAGAAGTTGAACTTGACCACGTCCTCGAAACGTGAGCGGCGAGCCGCGGAACAAGAGGCTCAGCTTCTCTCGCAACTACGACACCCAAACATCGTGACATACAGGGAGTCGTGGGAAGGAGAAGACTGCCAGCTCTACATCGCCATGGGCTTCTGCGAGGGAGGCGACCTCTACCATAGACTCAAGCAACAGAAGGGGAAACTCCTACCTGAAAGGCAGGTGGTGGAGTGGTTCGTCCAGATAGCTATGGCCCTTCAGGTACATTGAAGTGCATCAAATCGTAGCTGAGATTGTATAACAATTGATTGATATGCTGCAACATCTACTCTGCCTCTTTCCATTCGTTTTGGCTGAGGCTTATGTACAGGAGAGTTAGTGACAACATCTGACTTTTTTCTCTGTTGAATTGTAGTATCTACATGAGAAGTGTATCTTGCACCGGGACCTGAAGACCCAGAATATCTTTCTGACCAAGACTAACATCATCAAAGTGGGGGACCTTGGCATCGCCCGTGTTCTGGAGAATCAGAATGACATGGCCAGCACCCTCATAGGAACACCATACTATATGAGCCCGGAGCTGTTCTCCAACAAACCCTACAACCACAAGGTACGGTATACTTAGCAGATCAATACTTGAGATCATCACTGTTTAGAGCTGCAGTTCTATTGAGCCAGACACAATCTGAGGAGATTGCTATTGTGTGCACTAGGCCATTTATTTGCCAACTTCAAGCCTCCTTTTCTCCCCAGTCTGACGTGTGGGCACTGGGCTGCTGTGTGTATGAGATGTCCACCCTAAAACATGCCTTCAATGCCAAGGACATGAACTCACTGGTGTACCGCATTGTAGAGGGAAAGGTCAGTCCCTTACGTCTTTTCCCAAATGAGTAGTCATGATCAGTGTTCCCTCTAAGTTGTGCGCTCCCCAGGAATGCCATGCTAAAGAAATATCAGCCTGCGCAGAGAAGCACAAGATTGAACTTTCTAGTTTCCCCCTTTGGTTAACACTATCAACGCTTCCCTCTACTGTGGGAATTGTGATCTAATCAATGCAATATTAGCCACGTTCAATATAACATACCGAAACAAAATTATCTATGCAAGACTTAGTATGCAAAACTAACTATGCAAGAGACTTTCTTGTTGGCAGAACGCATTGGAGTAGGATTCTATTGCATTGACAGGCAGGACTCAGGCCCATACTCTACACAGACCAATGCAGCATAACCAGTCAGAGCTGCAGTAGACCTATATGCAAATAGATCATTGCCATATATGGATCTGTGCCATTCACTTTGAACTGGATTGTGTTTACAGCATGAGTGGTCGCGAGTAGTTGCGCTTGTTTTGAGATCAGTGAGAGCTGCATGTAGCCACGTGTGCACATCTGTTAATATACTTTGCTAGTAAGTGAGTTATTATCCCAGATATAGCACATTTCTAGTCCTCAATGGGGGAGTGGTTGCTTTCTACAAGAGCACAAAATGTGTACATTTCTAGCCATCTTTGAAAAGTGACTCAGGTAAATAGCCTTTTTTTGTGTTAAATGGGTAATGTTGTATTTTGAGACAGTCTTGAATAAGCTAAGTAGCCAATAGGCAGAGGGTAGCATAATTTGTCTGATTCTCTGTAATAAAGGTATGGGAATAATAATGTTTTTTTTTTTTTTGTAAAGTGGTTTCTTGCATCAAACAACACATTTTCAGTCGCCTCCTTGTCTGGAGGACAAGTGGATAAACCGGTTAATATCTTGTTCAATGTAGGCCTACATTCCACACCACACATTGGCTGCTACTGTAGGCTGAATGATAGAACAGCTATGTTAAAATGTTATGTAATGCATTTTCTCCATCGTTTTTTTTTATGGTGGACCACTCTGATAGGCCTACATTATGATCAATTAGCCACAGTATCCCACTGTTATAACTGTAACTTAAAGCTGATACAGACTCAGTGTTCACAGTAAAAGTGCAACAGAAGTTGCACACAATTTTCAAAATGTTAAAAGTTTGCGCTCAGCAGACCTGAAATTTGCTCAGTGCTGAAAAGAATTAGAGGGAACATTGGTCATGATGACAGATTATTTGTTTGCTACTAGATTCATTGATCTATTTTCCTGTCATCCAGTTGCCTCAGATGCCGAGTAAGTACGATCCTCAGCTGGGAGAGCTGATAAAGAGCATGCTGTGTAAGAGACCAGAGGACAGACCTGATGTCAAACATATCCTACGTCAGCCCTACATCAAACGACAAATCGCAATGTTTTTAGAGGCCACCAAAGAGTAGGTGGCTTCATTTGTTGTAGTACCTGGCTAACGCTTTCTTTCTCTCTCGCTTCTTTGTATGTTGAACAAATAGTTAGTAAATGTGTAGGATTGATGTCATCTTGGATATCTTGTTTGTTCAAATCACTCTAGGAAAACTGCCAAGTCCATAAAGAAAGCTGTTGGTGGTAGTAGCAGCAGACCCACTGCAGCGTCTATGGTTTCGTCTAAGCCCAGGCCTGAGCCCCCCCCTCAATGTCCCCAGCCAGACCTAAACACCAAAGGGAAAAGGGTGAGAGTGAACAGCTAACAGAACAGCACTAAAATACTCTGGGAAAATATATATATATATATATATATACTGTGAGAGACGGAATCTAAAACAAACATCCAGAAAATCACATTGTATGATTTTTAAGTAATTAATTTGCATTTTATTGCATGCAATAAGTATTTGATCACCTACCAACCAGTAAGAATTCCGGCTCTCACAGACCTGTTAGTTTTTCTTTAAGAACCCCTCCTGTTCTCCACTCATTACCTGTATTAACTGCACCTGTTTGAACTGTATAAAAGACACCTGTCCACACACTCAATCAAACAGACTCCAACCTCTCCACAATGGCCAAGACCAGACAGCTAGAAATTACAGGCCTCTCATCTTTTTAAGTGGGAGAACTTGCATAGTTGGTGGCTGACTAAATACTTTTTTGTCCCACTGTATGTGTGTGTGTGTGTGTATATATATATATATATGCACAGTGTGGCATATCAAGAAGTTGATTAGACAGTTATCATTACACAGGTGCACCTTGTGCTGTGGACAAAAAGCCACTCTAAAATGTGCAGTTTTGTCACACAACACAATGCCACAGATGTCTCAAGTTTTGAGGGAGCGTGCAATTGTCATGCTGACTGCAGGAATGTCCACCAGAGCTGTTGCCAGAGAATTGAATGTTCATTTCTCTACCAATGTTGTTTTAGAGAATTTTGTAGTATGTCCAACCGGTCTCACAACCGCAGACCACGGCAGCCCAGGACCTCCACATCCAGCTTCTTCACCTGCAGGATTGACTGAGACTAGCAACACAGACAGCTGATGAAACTGAGGAATATTTCTGTCTGTAATAGTTCAGTTCATTTTATTTTTACAGGGACAGTGCACATTAATCAACGTTTCAGTAAAAGTGCCGGTTTTAGCCAGCCGGCTAATTTTCAACCGCAGTCCCTGGGCAGGTTATTAAAAACAATTACAATATAGACAATAGCACCATAGAACAAGCAAGACATAGCAACATAGGACAAGCAAGACATAGCATACAGACAGAGCAACATAGAACAAAAAGCAGCAAGACAAAATTCATAAAAGCAACAAAGTGTTTCCACACCTCACAAGCTACAGACAACAGACAACATGGAAAGCGGCAACACACAGCTAGGGACCATGTTCACAAATCTGATTGACCTTCAGCCAGGTCTTCAAGCATTTTGTGAAAGTGTGATATGTGGTGCAGTTATGTGTGTCTGATGGCAGTGTATTCCAGACATGGGAAGCTCTCACAGAGAATGCAGATTTACTAAAGGTGCTTTTCCTTAGGGAACTATACAGTCACCTCTCATGGCAGACCTTGTGGATCTGCTGCCATATGTCTGGGTTTTCTGTTTAACAAAAATATTGAGTGGAGGGGGAGCCAGGCCATTAAGGATCTTGAATACAAGACATGCGTCGGTGTATTGCACAAGATTTTCCCAACTCAAGAGCTCATGCTTTCTAAGGATGTGACAATGATGATGGCTATTGGGCTTCCTATCAAGCACTTTGAGAGCCTGTTTGTAGACCGACTGAATAGGTTTTAATGTTGTACAGCAAGCTTGGGCCCAACTAGTCAAGCAGTATGTTAAGTGGGGGAGTATCATAGATTTGAAGTACAGTTTTGCTACCTCTGTAGTCAAACAATTTCGTATAAATCGGAAATTAGCTAGATTGAATTTAGTTATTTGAATTACCTTTTTCACATGCTTTTTAAAAGAGAGGTTGGAATCAAGTATGATGCCAAGGTACTTAAAATCGGATAAAGCCATTTTGTGGGGAAATACTCTTTCTGATTGGCTGGGCCTGGCTCCCCAGTGGATGGGCCTATGCCCTCGAAGGCCCACCCATGGATGCACCCCTGCCCAGTCATGTGAAATCCATAGATTAGGGCTTAATGAATTTATTTCAATTGACTGATTTCCTTATATGAACTGTAACTCATTAAAATTGTTGTATGTTGTGGTTATATTTTTGTTTGAGAGAGAAAGACGGTGAGAGATACAGGCCATAAAGTAAAAAATATGCTCATCAAGTTGCACAAGTGTCTTAATTGTTTTCATTGTGGTGTGTTTGTTCTATTTCTGTTCTCATTCATAGGAGATGAACTCACAAAGGCGTAATGGATACAATGGAATCATTAAAGACGCCCCACCCAAGACATATCTAACACCCAAATTCCCTGCATCAGACATTCTCAACACCACTGGTGCATCCTTAGCAACCATCAGTAACATTGACATTGATATCCAGCCACAGGAAGAGGAGAGAAGGGCCCAGAGAGGGGATCCCTCCCACCTTCGGCCTCCCCCTAGCAGGGTGCTATCAGGTGTCAGTAGCAGGGTAGAGGAGAGGAGGACCGCCAATGCACCTCTAATGCAGTGTGCTTTGAATCACAGAGACGGAGTCAGAACCTCTGTAGAGAAAACTGTGAACATGGACGATAAGGATGACACAACGGAGCTACTCAAAGATGTGGTCATTGAGAGCCCTGCGCCTGAACAGATCGTAAGTCTGAATGTTTCCACCAGCTTGCCTGAATCAAGTTCTGCAGGGGAATTCAAAGTGGAATACACTGGACAGACTTTTGAAGTAAATATTGATAACAAAGATGACACCATGAATCTTCTGAAGGAGGATCCCACACAAAAACATCCTGCAGATGTCAGAGTAAGTACCTGGCTTGTGGATAGGGAATGATACTCATGTACTACACACAGTGCACATACATTAGTAAATTCTGTGAATGAGAGTTGTCGTAGTTGTAAGCCTCTGTGTTATTGCCTTGTCTTTAAAGGAGAGCTTGGAATCCACAGAAAAGCTCCTAGAAACCCTTCCTCCTGTTATAACACTGGTAAGAACCAGTTTGTTCTCATATTGTGGGAATTTGTTTATTCTGTAGGCTACCACACTCCATATAGCACATCCTTTAGAGGTCATTGATGCTAGTTATGTTTTATCTGTGTATGTAGGAACCCTGTCACATGGAGCACCTCTCTCCAGTCCCAGAGCAGGACACGCTCCCTATGTGTACGCCTTCCTCCTCTGAGCCATTTGTCTCCCGGCAACGCAGGCAGAAGGACAGGAGGTGGATACAGAGTGATCCGGACAAGGTGAGGACAGTGACTGGGGGACTTTATCATGGCTTTGAGCTGTCAAAGTGCTTTGGAACCTAAAGGCTCTTCAACCTTTGCTTGTTCTTTCCCAGTGTAAAGTGACAGGTCCTAGACCTCTACCGCCTCCTCCTGTTGATGCAATGGTAGTGGAGGAGAAGAAGAGGAGGGCTACCACAACAAACTCTTCCACAACCATTAACTCCTCCAAGGACAGCAACATTCCACTGACACAAGTGAGGTCAATGCACTAAACAGCTACTGCTCAAACATATGGTTGAGGTCTTGGAATATACACTGAGTGTACAGAACATTAAGGACACCTCTTTCCATCACATAAACTGACCAGGTGAAAGCTATGATCCTGTTAAATCCACTTCAATCAGCGTAGGTGAAGGGGAGGAGACAGGTTAAAGAATGATTTTTTAAAGCCTTGAGACCGTTGAGGCATGGATTGTGCATGTGTGCCATTGAGGGTGAATGGGCAAGACAAAATATTTAAGTGCCTTTGAATGGGGTATGGTAGTAGGTTCCAGGCGCACCTGTTTGTGTCAAGAACTGCAAAAAAAAAACGTTTTCACCGTGTATCAAGAATGGTCCACCACCCAGAAGACATCCAGCCAACTTGATACAACTGTGGGAGGCATTGGAGTCATGGGCCAGCATCACTATGGAACGCTTTTAACACCTTGTAGAGTCCATGCTCCCGACTAATTGAGGCTGTTCTGAGGGTAAAAGGGAGGGGTGCAACTCAATATTATGAAGGTGTTCCTAATGTTTGGTATACTCAGTGTATACTGCTAATTGTATATTGTCAATTATATTTCCTTTTTGTTGAAATAAAGATGTTCCAACTTTACAATAAGTTTAATGCCCATGTATTTAGATGGTAATTACATAGGCAGGTAAAGTTTAATATCTCTACTGCTTCCAGGAGCGTCCTCTTTCAGCCAGGGAGAGGAGAAGACTGAGGCAGTCCCAGGAGAATCCAAGCCAACCAGGTTAACTCCTCTGCTCTGTGTTGTCAATATATCATATGACCATAGGACCAGACAGAATTGGCAAGGGCCATTTTGTCATATTAAACAATAAAGCGGTAGCTATGCTTTGTATTGCTCACTGTAGTATTCTTCTTTCCTGCGGTTGTCAATACAGTAAGAAGGGCGTCGAATGAGGTTGCCTCGTTACATAATAAGCAGCCAGAGTTCCAGAACCCCACTGTCATTCTCTCTGTATCTGACATGGGCAAGGAAACAAACAAGGTAACTATAGGTTGATCTCCATTGTCTTAATGTTACAGTAAGTTAAATCAGTGTATAATTGGCTTCAGTCTATGACAGTGGTGTATTCTTCTCTAGCAAGACAGGTTGCTGGGGCGACCATCTGACGACGATGAATACAGCTCCTCCACCAGCTCAACTGATCACTCTGAGAGGGACTGCAAAGAGGGGTAAAAACAACTTGTTCTGGCTCTTTGGGAGTAGTGCCCCCCCTCCCACCCATAGAAACACCCACCCATAGAAGCACGAAGCCCTTTAAGTGTTGCTGGTGATATGCGCATTTAAATCTGACACGTTTTTTTTTTTTATTGCAGAAAGAGTGAATCCAGTGATTTGCAGGACCTGGTTCAGAGGATGGCCCATACATTGCGAATGGATGGCAGAGATGCTGTTAGTGAGCTGGGTGTTGGTAGATCTGGCTCTACTCCACTGGCTGAGTTTAAGTTGAACAGGAAGTACAGGGACACACTGGTGCTGCATGGGAAAGCTAGGGAGGAGCAGGAGTTCCACTTCAGTGAATTACCCAACGGTCAGTCTCAGCCAAAACAGTCTCCTTGAGCATCCTTAGCAGATTCAATGCGTGTTTCAATGCAATATTGCCCTGGTGACTGGTTTATCACTGAGAAATCAATTTATTTCCACATAAGAAATAAGTGAATTCAAAACAAAAATTGTATTCAACTCTCCTCTTAAAAGGCACCACATCTGGACCGGCGAAGGTCCGCAGAGCCATTGAGCACCTGAGAACAGATGTGGTGAAGGGACTGGGGGTGAAGCTGTTGGACAGAGTCCTGGAAATAATGGAGGTCGATGACGAGGACAAACGAGAGGTTAAGATTCAAAATGACATCCATGATCGTGCTTCCAGCTAGACATGGCTGTAATCTGTTTTATTCTTTCTCCACACACAGCGGTGTCTTCGGGAGCAGATGGGAGAGGACAAGTACCAGTCATATGCTCTGATGGTGCGGCAGCTAAAGTTCTTTGAGGATGTTTCGTTCAAGGGTTAGGTTCAGCTAATGAACAATGCAATACTTTTGTATAGACAATCGCATCTCCATATCCTATGTATAAGTTCATGTAGACTATTTTTAAACCTCACTTTAAATATAAATACATAATCTAATTTTCCATAAAGGTTACAATATGCAATGAGTCTTCTGTTACCATTTTTCTACCTGTTAGGTAGATTGATTATTGTAATGAAATATTTATAATGCAAACTAGTGCAATAATAAATGTACCTATAAACACATAGTAAATTCTTAATTGCCTGATTGTATATAAGTTGCAGGACGTAGAAGGACTGTATTGTAGATATTTCCATCCCCTTTGTTTGACTTTATAAATCATTTAAAGTTCTTTATTTATCCTTACATTACATAGATTCTTATATCCACATTATTAAACCGTTGGGATGATAACATGAGTGCAGTCTACAAAGTATCCACAGTAGCAAATCTGTTGATTGTACATTGACATTCCACCACTGTTTGGCATAATACCCTGTAACAAAGGGTTCCTTTAAACAAGGATTTATTGTACAGACATACGGTTATTTTCAGTCACAAAACGTGTCTTGGGCAAACTGGTACAAACAGTCATGATCTACTTGTGCTTCTTCTTCTTCAGATTCTCCTGAGGCTTTTGCAGGGTTTCTCCTGTAGTCTCTGGTAGGGCTGGCTGCCAGGAGAGGGGGTTCTGTCTGTACATGGGCCAGGGGGGCAGGGTCAGCTGAGAAGGGGAGAGGCGAGGAGACATGGGATAAGGGCGAGATGTTCAGGAGAAGAGGGTTAGTTAGTCCCGTAAAATGTTTTACATTGCAGATGAGTGTAATGACTACAGAGTATACATTTTGAATAAACCTGAGTCAAGGTTGGTCTGTGGGTGCACTCTTTGCACAGGTGCAACATTTTCTGCTTGGCACAACATCAAATACACATATTCAGGGACAATGGAATGAAACTTAACTCACCAAACAAGACACAGCAAAACCTCCTAACACTATGTACACAGTCCACCCAAACTGTTCAATGATGAGGCCATAAGCGAATCCGATCACCTGGAGAGTAATGCAAGGGGTTAGCCTAATAATGGACTAAAGGAGCCTAATGTTACTCCTTCCATTCCAAGATATTACATGTTCTGTTTAAAGACTAACTGGCTTTGGAAGCCAAAACAGCCAAATACATATAAACGTGAATCGATTGTCAATTAGGTTCTAGAAACATAAATCCCTCTACTTTCAAATCATTTCAAAATGGAGGATACACACTTACTCTCAACTGTTTTAACACAGCTGCAGCCGACAGTATTTTTTTGTGACGTTCATCTTCCATTACAAACAGGTGTTCAGAGACAGATAACTAATTAGTACAGGTAGTTCACTCTTGTCTTAGATAAACTAGAATGGAAATGCAACCTGGTCTCAGAGGATTTCGTATTATTCTGTATGTAAATCTGAGAACCCAATTTAGAATTATGTTACATTTCGTATGGTGTGTATTAATTTGTGGATCTCCATCACCCATTCCGTATGATATGTTATGAATTACAATTCATATTATGTTAAGAATTTGCAAAAAGTACAATGTTACAAATTCTAGCTAGGTGTTGGTTTTAAGGTTAAGTTTATGAGTAGGTGTTTGGTTTTAAGGTTAAGTTTATGAGTTAGGTTAAAGGGATAGTGTTAGCTAACATGCTAAGTAGTTGGAAATTAGCTAAAAAGTAGTAAGAAAACTGAACAAAAATATTAACGCAACATGTAAAGTGCCGGTGTCATGAGCTGAAATAAAAGATCCCAGAAATGTTCCATACGCACAAAAAGCATATCTCAAATGTTTTTGTTTACATCCCTGTTCGTGAGCATTTAATCCTTTGCCAAGATAATCCATCCACCTTACAGGTGTAGCATATCGAGAAGCTGATTAAACAGCATGATCATTACACAGGTGCACCTTGTACTGGGGGCAATAAAAGGCCATCCTAAAATGTGCAGTTTTGTCACACAACGCCACTGATGTCTCAAGTTGAGGAAGCATGCTGACGGCAGGAATATCCACCCGACCTGTTGCCATAGAATTTAATGTTAATTTCTCTACCATTATGTTTTAGAGACGTCCAATCGGCCTCACAACCACATACCTTGTGTAACCATGCCAAGCTAGGACCTCCACATCCGGCTTCTTTACCTACGGGATCGTCTGAGACCAGCTACCCAGACAGCTGATGAAAATGACAACTATTTCTGTCTGCAATAGCCCTTTCGTGGGGAAAAACTAATTCTGATTGGCTGGGCCTGGTTCCTAAGTGGGTGGGCCTACATGTCATGTGAAATCTATAGATTAGCGCCTTATTAATTTATTTAAATTGACTGATTTCCTTAAGAAATGTAACTCAGTAAAATCGTTAACCGTTGAGTTTATTTTTCTTCAGTATAGTTGAAAAGTAGCTAATTAGCTAAAATACTAAAGATGTCTGATGAGATTCAACCTTTGGGTTGCTAGATGTTCACGTTATTTTTCCATAAGTAACCATCTGTCTTGTGTAACCATACCAAACGTAACATATACTAATGAGTGTATCGGATTTACGTTTACTATGTTACGTCTAGTCTATGAGACCAGGCTGGGAAATATGGCCATGTGGGAACCCTAACCAAATGGAACTGGGAGTCATGATCAACGGCTAGGGTTAAACCTAGTGTAAAAACAACACACTGAAAAGTACATTTTAATAGGCATGTTTGTCAGGCCACTCACCGCTGAGGCAAGTATGATTCCTTGGAAGATCTGCTCCGCCAGCTTCTGTCCTTTATAATCCTAAAACATCACCAAGCCATTTGCAAAGTTTATCATTTTTGAGGAAAGACTGGTAGATTGTTACATCACAACTGGAAAACTAATATCTGACGTGTCAATCAATAATCAAGACAGATCAATAAGGTTAATCAAAAGTGGTGCCTTGAAGAGTAGTATTATTATAGGCTTTGTGATTGGGGATGCATTTATACATTTGGTTCGAACTCTAGGGCATGCACAATAACACTATCTTGCGGTTCAATGATGTGCCATATGGGCATCTAGCTGGCTAGCATCCAAACATTGATCAATGTTTGATTCCAACAATATGACATGGATTTATGGTTGGATGAATAGTTAGCTAATTATTATACTCTTACCAATGTTCAATATTATTTTTGCATCGAATTTCGGTTCGAACTAGTTTATACGTTATTGCTCCCTAGCTAGCTTACTGCAACTGCTTGTAGCAAACGTTAGCTAGCCTTTGATTAATCTACTCATTATTTTTTTATTTGTAGCTATTTGCAAGTCTTTGAATTCAGTAATAGTTCAAATTCTTACCATGTGTGTTGGAATGGAGTTAAATATTGACAACATCTTTCTACGTCAGATAGCTAATCAGCGTAAAGTAAAACTGCATACAATTTGTCTGGTTAGACTTCCGGTTTCAAAAAGCATACGTAGTATTTCGAAGGACCTTAGAGAGCATCAACATGACCGCAGGCGACTGCCGATTGACTGATCTAAAAATCAACTTGCATGATAAATAATTACTAATTGTTATTTGTAGATCAGTCAGTCAGTCACAATTTAACCATGATACATTGCTGTTTTGAGCCATAGACTGTAAAAGGAAAGGGGGAAGTATTCGATCAAGCGACACCATTCAAATCTAAATCCAATTGTATTTGTCACACGCGCTGAGTACAACTGGTGAATACTTTACATTAACATGCTTGCTTACTACCCCTTCCCAACAATGCAGTTTTAAAATAAAATACTAAGATAAGGAATAAAATAAAATACACAAGAATAGAGCTACAGTGCATTCAGAAAGTATTCAGGCCCCTTGACTTTTTTCCACATTTTGTTACTTTACAGCCTTATTGTAAAATTGATTAAATTGTTGTTTTCTCATCAATCTACACACACAATACCCCATAATGACGAACCAAAACCAGGATTTTAGAAATGTTTGCATATTTATTAAAAATACAAAAACAGAAATATCACATTTACATAAGTATTCAGACCCTTTACTCAGTACTTTGTTAAAACATCTTTGGCAGCAATTACAGCCTCGAGTCTTCTTGGGTATGATGCTACAAGCTTGGATCACCTGTATTTGGGGAGTTTCTTCCATTCTTCGCTCCAGATCATCTCAAGCTCTGTCAGGTTGGATGGGGAGCGTTGCTGCACAGCAATTGTCAGGTCTTGTCTTGTTTTGCACGCTTTGTACAATTGAATACATGCTCTCAGGGTAAGTAACCATTTATACTGTACCAACTGAATCAACATAACAGACTCTGAAACAAGGATTCAGCATACTGTTACTTTTAGAACAAAGGATTCTCAGAAACTCAACTTTCACTTTAGCAATGACATCTTAACATTTCAAACAAATACAATACCAAAGCACTTCAAGTCAACTTTTCAATAACAATTTTACAGTCTGGAACTATTTTAGGGCAGTGATCTGCCTACACCCTTTGACATTTCACAGGTCTAGGACAGCTCTGGGCTTGACCTCTCTTCCTGACCTTGTGTGATATGATGCTGAGCATGCTTCTGTGTCAGTCAACAGTTCTTGTGGTGTTGCAGGTAAGTATGGTGTATGTTGTGCTGTGTGTGTGTTTTAGTCCATCACATTCTCTTTCAGGGGAACAGTTAATCTCGTCAGTGTATTGTTCTTTTGTGTTCAGTAGGTGACGACGATTGCGGCGGTACACTGCTCCTTCTGCAGTGCGGACGCGATATGAACATTCAGTGTCAGCTGGCTGTATGACGACTGCTGGCTTTCAGTGGCCATGCTCCTGGATTGTAACTGACTCTCCGTCGTTCAGTGGTGGCAGTGGTCTCGCTGACCTGTCGTAGTATCGCTTTTGTTGTTGATGTCTCTGTGCACATTTTCATTTCCTTGTAGCTGACGACCTCAGGTTGCAGCTGCTGGTTGGTGCTGGGAAGGATTGAGCGAAGACTGCGGCTCATCAACATCTGGGCTGGTGATTTGAAGTTGTCATCTGGAGTGTTGTGGTATTCAAGGAGGCTGAGGTAGGGGTTTCTCTTGTCTGCTTTTGCTTTGTCCATGAGTGATTTGGCAATCTGCACAGATTTTCCAGCAAAGCCATTACATTCAGGGTAATGTGGGCTTGTGGTGACGTGTGAACTCCCATGCTTTTGTGAAGGATTCAAACTAATTTGATTTGTAAGAGGGGCCATTGTCAGATATTAAAGTCTCTACAATGTCATTCCTGGCAAAGATCGCTTTCAGCTTGTGTATCACAGCTGCACATGTGTTGCTGTGAAGCTTGTCAAGTTTGAATTATCTGCTGTAGTAGTCCACTGTTACGTTGTAGTCCTCGTTGTTCTGGGTGAACAGATCGGTTGCCATGACCTGCCAGGGATCTGTCTGGGTTACAGTAAGGTAACATTAGCTCTTTGGTGTTTGAGGGGCGTCGTTCAAGACAGGTGGTGCATTTACCAGCAATGTCCTTTGTTTGAACATTCTAGGCCAAAATAAAACGTCCAGTGCTCTCTTGTTTGTACTTTTCCATGCCCATGTGTCCAGCATGGATCTTTGTCAAAATCTCTTCTCTGAAACTGGCAGAAATTAGGATTTTCTCTCCTTTGAAAATTATTCAGTTGATATGTGATAGTTCATCACGATGGTTCCAGAACTCTGAGATACTCAAAGGGGATTTTCTCCTCTCCTCAGTCCATCCATCCTGTATGACTTTCCTCAGCTGTGTGAGTTGTGAGTCTTTTTCTGTTTCTGCTCGGCTCTCCTTCAGTTTTGTGTCACTAACTGGTAAGATGTTGTACACAGTGTGCACTTGAATGTCTGAGGCTGCTGTCCTTGTAGGTAAGAAACTTCCTGGAGAGTGTGTCTGCGACAGGGATGTCTTTGCCTGGACGGTGAGTGATTGTGAAGTCGTATTTTTGTAGTTGAAGGATCTGTAGCCTTGGAGAGGCTGCGGCTAGTGGTTTCCTCATGATTGACTCGCAGGGTTTGTGGTCAGATTCCACAATGACTTGTCGTCTATATGTAAAGATGGAAACGCTTACATCCAAACAGAATGGCGTACAGCTCCTTTTCGATTTGATCGTTGTTGATTTCACAGTCTGTGAAAGATTTGGAAGCGTAGCCGATGGGCTTTCCTTCTTGCAGTAGCACTGCACCTAGTCCATACTTCGACGCATCCACTTGGAGTCTGAGCTCTTTGTTGGGGTCATAGTAGGCAAGGACTGGTCCTGGTTATCTCGTGATCAAGTCTTTCAGTCTCTGGAAAGCAATCTTGTGTTGCTGGTCCCAGAGGAACTCACTGGACTGCTTTAGCAGCTGACGCAGAGGTGCATTAGCATTGGAGAGGTTGCGAACTTGGCTAAGTAGTTAACCATGTCAAGCACTGTTTCTAGCTCTGCAGGGTTCTTTGGTGGATCCATTTATTTTATGGCTGAGATCTTCTGTAGATCTGGCTTTCTGCCCCTGAACAGGCAGTTAACCCACTGTTCCTAGGCCGTCATTGAAAATAAGAATTTGTTCTTAATTAACTGACTTGCCTAGTTAAATAAAGGTCTACAAAAAAAAGAGGTCAGATTTGCCAAATGGAGGGTGAGGCATTCCTGTGTGTGGATTTAGTTTTGTCTCCTTGTTGCACATGTGACATGCTGGTAGAGATTAGTTAAAACGATTTCTGTTTCCTTGCATTAGATAAGAAAAATAAGATGGCTTGTGGAGCTACACTACTCTTGCTAGTATCACTGCTCTTAATTAAGCATTATATATATATATTTACTTATTTGCTAGTATAACTGCTCTTTATTAAGCTTGACGTATCGGCCTCAAGGCTTTCATCAGAGCTTTTGTCAGTTATTTTTTAAATTAGCACCCATATGTAGACATAGCTCCACCCACATCCGTTCAATGCATTGAATGGGGTTAGAGTCCCTGCATTAAAATCACCGGTCACTAGGAGCATTTTCTTATTTGCTTATGGCCCTTAAACAGCTTGTTGAGTGTGGTCTTAGTGCCAGCAATGGTTTGTCGTGGTAAATAGACACGAAAAATATATTACACTCTAAAGAGGTATTTTAACTCAAGCGAGCAGAACGTGTGGATTTTAAAATAATCGGTTCAAAGACATACATCTGGTTTATTAGAAGCAATTATTGGTACCATGATTGTTTAAAATGAAAATATTTACACAAAGATTGACCACGAAGATCGACATTTGTCCATTCACTATAACCGGGATGATCTTTTCTGCGAACAATGCCTGTAGTACCCTGCAGTAATGCGGTTGCCTTGAATGGGGGGGGGCAGTCGTTCTCCCCTGATTGAAGCGCGATGCTTGTGAAGCTTCACACTGTGCTTCTCGTCCGTTAATCAAGCAATCCCACTTCATATACGACATACAAATATCTTAACAACTGGTCAAATTCAACGTTAAACTGATGTTGTGACAGTGAACTCCTTTGGAATGTATCATTATTCTACGTTAGACTTCGCGATTTAATTACAGGCAAATACGTAGGCAACTATCTTTACCGGCCATTCAATGGAACGGGGTTTTCCACTAGATATCACATATACAAAGTCAAATTGCCTACAAAAATTCATAAAACTAAAATGAGCTTTTTGGTCTTAATTTGTGGTTATGGTTAGGCATAAGGTTAGCAGTGTGGTTAAGGTTTGGGTTAGGTTTAAAATATTTTAAGATGAGAAATTGTAGAAATGGGCGGGGTTTATGACTTTGTGGCTGTATTAACTAGGGACAACCATTCGCGGGCGACAGACTTGTTGATGTTGAGTTGGCACTTTGGCTTTTGATGTGATTTTTTTTTTTATATGTCTGTGAGTAGGAGGCATGTGTTTATATATTATTTTAAAACGAATTTGACTTGGTTTATTCATAGCAGATCCATCCCATTTGTGCATGTGCTTATTTGTGAGACGGTGGTAAATTCTCCGTTATAAATCAAAGTACTTCGTTTTCTGTATGGATCATTATTACATATTCCGCTTCATTACTTCGTTTACTTTCTGTGCAGGCTAACAAGGAGAGCAGCAGATGACGACGCGATGTCATTACGGAGAGGTCAGTGTTGTTACATTACATACATTTGCAACAATGTGGGGTAACTAGCCCCCCCCACACAGTCCATTTACTGAAGAAGAAAAAAAGCCATGTTTGGTCAAATTTGGTGTGTATGATGGTTATGCTTAGGCAAACAAACTATGAAGGGAAATAAGTGGCTGCAGTTTACACTATTTTAGTTATTTATTTAAATGTCACTTTTAGAAAAGGGACGTTTTTCCCAAGTAAATAAATCAAATATTGAAACAAAATGGCATTGCACATCTTACTATTAATATCCTCACAGTAACAAGGTTTCCTTCCAATTGGTGACACATTTTCATGTGAATATAAAAAAAAACGCAAAAAGAGAATATGCACGTTTTACCACCATGGTGTTTCCACCGAACTGACTTGTTGCAGATTAAATCCGTGTGGGATGATGCAGTGCACATGTATTTTTTTGCTTACGTTTTCATGTACCGAGGGCCTCTCGAGTAGCACAGCAGTTTAAGGCACTGCGTGCAGTGCTGGCTGTGTTACTACAGATCCTGGTTTGATACCGGGCTGTGTCGCGACTGGGAGACCCGTAAGGAGACGCAAAATTGGCCCAGCGTCTTCCGGGTTAGGGGAGGGTTTTGCCGGCAGGGATGTCCTTGTCCCATCGTGCTCTAGCGACTCTTGTGTTGCGGGCCGGGCGCATGCACACTGACATGGTCGCCAGGTGTATGGTGTTTCCTCCGACACATTGGTGCGGCTGGCTTCCGGGTTAAGTGTGCATTGTACGGGTTGGCAGGTTTTTTTCGGAGGACTCACAGCTCTGGACTTTCGCCTCTCCCGAGTCCGTAAGGGAGTTGCAGCGATGAGACAAGACTGTAACTACCACTTGGATATGGCAAAAAAGGGGAGTAAAAAAATACATAAAATACTTGTCATCGCATTTTCAACTTGTCACAAACTGTTGCATTAAATAGTAATTGTGCCTACTTTGGTCTTGGTACATGCGCTCTAGCCAACAGGTCTCAGATACAATGCAGGTATGCTGTGCGGGTAAACTAGTATACATGATGAGATTATTATGGATAAGAGCAAGAATATTTTTATTTGTCAAACGGCAGTCAACGTCTAATTTTTTTATTTTTTATTTAAAAACTTTATTTAACCAGGAAGGCTAGTTGAGAACAAGTTCTCATTTACAACTGCGACCTGGCAAAGATAAAGCAAAGCAGTTCGACACATACAACAACACAGTTACACATGGAATAAACAAACATACAGTCAATAATACAGTAGAAAAAGTATATATATACAGTGTGCAAATGAGGTAGGATAAGGGGGGTAAGGCAATAAATAGGCCATGGTGGCGAAGTAATTACAATATAGCAATTAAACACTGGAATGGTAGATGTGCAGAAGATGAATGTGCAAGTAGAGATACTGTGGTGCAAAGGAGCTAAATAAATAAATACAGTATGGGGATGAGGTAGTTGGATGGGCTATTTACAGGTGCAGTGATCTGTGAGCTGCTCTGACAGCTGGTGCTTAAAGCTAGTGAGGGAGATATGAGTCTCCAGCTTCAGTGATTTTTGCAGTTTGTTCCAGTCATTGGCAGCAGAGAACTGGAAGGAAAGGCGGCCAAAGGAAGAATTGGCTTTGGGGTTGACCAGTGAGATATACCTGCTGGAGCGCGTGCTACGGGTGGGTGCGGCTATGGTGACCAGTGAGCAGAGATAAGGCAGGGCTTTACCTAGAAGAGACTTGTAGATGACCTGGAGCCATTGGGTTTGGTGACGAGTATGACGCGAGGGCCAGCCAATGAGAGCATACAGGTCAAAGTGGTGGGTATTATATGGGGCTTTGGTGACAAAAACGGATGGCACTGTGATAGACTGCATCCAATTTGTTGAGTAGAGTGTTGGAGGCTATTTTGTAAATGACATCACCGAAGTCGAAGATCGGTAGGAGGGTCAGTTTTACGAGGGTATGTTTGGCAGCATGAGTGAAGGATGCTTTGTTGCGAAATATGAAGTCAATTCTAGATTTAATTTTGGACTGAAGATGCTTAATGTGAGTCTGGAAGGAGAGTTTACAGTCTAACCAGACACCTAGGTATTTGTAGTTATCCACATATTCTAAGTCAGAACCATCCAGAGTAGTGATGTTGGACGGGCGGGCAGGTGCATGCAGCAATCGGTTGAAGAGCATGCATTTAGTTTTACTTGCATTTAAGAGCAGTTGGAGGCCACGGAAGGAGAGTTGTATGGCATTGAAGCTCGTCTGGAGGTTAGTTAACACAGTGTCCAAAGAAGGGCCAGAGGTATACAGAATGGTGTCGTCTGCGTAGAGGTGGATCAGAGAATCACCAGCAGCAAGCGCGACGTCATTGAAGTATACAGAGAAGAGAGTCGGCCCGAGAATTGAACCCTGTGGCACCCCCATAGAGACAGAGGTCCGGACAACAGACCCTCCGATTTGACACACCGAACTCTATCAGAGAAGTAGTTGGTGAACCAGGCGAGGCAATCATTTGAGAAACCAAGGCTGTTGAGTCTGCCAATAAGAATGTGCTGATTGACAGAGTCGAAGGCCTTGGCCAGGTCGATGAATACGGCTGCACAGTAATGTCCCTTATCAATGGTGGTTATGATATCGTTTAGGAGCGTGGCTGAGGTGCACCCATGACCAGCTCTGAAACCAGATTGTATAGCAGAGAAGGTACGGTGGGATTCGAGATGGTCAGTGATCTGTTTATCTTGGCTTTCGAAGACCTTAGAATGACAGGGTAGGATAGATATAGGTCTGTAGCAGTTTGGGTCTAGAGTGTCTCCCCCTTTGAAGAGGGGGATGACCGCGGCAGCTTTCCAATCTTTGGGGATGTCAGACGATACGAAAGAGGTTGAACAGGCTAGTAATGGGGGTTGCAACAATTTCGGAAGATAATTTTAGAAAGAGAGGGTCCAGATCGTCTAGCCCATCTGATTTGTGGGGGTCCAGATTTTGCATTTCTTCCAGAACATCAGTTATCTGGATTTGGGTGAAGGAGAAATGGGGAGGCTTGGGTGAGTTTCTGTGGAGGGTGCAGGGCTGTTGACCGGGGTAGGGGTAGCTAGGTGGAAAGCATGGCCAGCCGTAGAAAAATGGTTATTGAAATTCTCAATTATAGTGGATTTATCGGTGGTGACAGTTTCCTAGCCTCAGTGCAGTGGGCAGCTGGGAGGAGGTGCTCTTATTCTCCATGGACTTTACAGCGTCCGAGAACATTTTGGAGTTTGTGCTACAGGATGCAAATTTCTACTTGAAAAAGCTAGCCTTGGCTTTCCTAACTGCCTGTGTGTATTGGTTCCTATCTTCCCTGAAAGTTGCATATCATGGGGGCTATTTGATGCTAATGCAGAACGCCACAGTTTGTGGGCAGTCAGGTCTGGAGAGAACTAAGGGCTATATCTGTTCCTGGTTCTAAATGTTTTGATTGGGGCATGCTTATTTAAGATGGTGAGGAAGGCACTTTTTAAAGAATAGCCAGGCATCCTCTACTGACTGGATGAGGTCAATATCCTTCCAGGATACCCGGGCCAGGTCGATTAGAAAGGCCTGCTCGCTGAAGTGTTTTTTAGGGAGCGTTTGACAGTGATGAGAGTTGGTCGTTTGACCGCAGACCCATTACGGATGCAGGCAATGAGACAGTGATCGCTGAGATCTTGGTTGAAAACAGCAGAGGTGTGTTTGGAGGGCAAGTTGGTTAGGAATATCTATGAATTTGGGGTTGTACCTGGTGGGTTCATTGATATTTTGTGTGAGATTGAGGGCATCAAGCTTAGATTGTAGGATGGCTGGGGTGTTAAGCATGTTCCAGTTTAGGTCACCTAGCAGCACAATCTCTGAAGATCGATGGGGGGCATACAATTCACATTTGGTGTCCAAGGCACAGCTGGGGGCAGAGGGTGGTCTATAGCAAGCGGCAACAGTGAGAGACTTGTTTCTGGAAAGGTGGATTTTTAAAAGTAGAAGCTCAAATTGTTTGGGTACAGACCTGGATAGTAAGACAGATCTCTGCAGGCTATCTCTGCAGTATATTGCAACACCAGCCCCTTTGGCAGTTCTATCTTGTTGGAAAATGTTATAGTTAGGGATGGAACTGTCAGGGTTTCTGGTGGTCTTCCTAAGCCAGGATTCAGACACGTCTAGGACATCCGGGTTGGCAGAGTGTGCTAAAGCAGTGGATAAAACAAACTTAGGAAGTAAGCTTCTAATGTTAACATGCATGAAACCAAGGCTTTTACGGTTACAGAAGTCAACAAATGAGATCACCTGGGGAGTAGGAGTGGAGCTAGGCACTGCAGGGCCTGGATTAATCTCTACATCACCAGAAGAAAAGAGGAGGAGTAGTATAAGGGTACTGCTAAAGGCTATCAGAACTGGTGATCTAGTATGTTCGGAACAGAGAGTAAAAGGAGCAGGTTTCTGGCAACGATAGACTCGATTCAAGGCAAAATGTACAGTCGTGGCCAAAAGTTTTGAGAATGACACATATTTATTTTCACAAAGTCTGAAGAGTTATCAGATGAATTGCAATTAATTACAAAGTCCCTCTTTGCCATGCAAATGAACTGAATCCCCCCCAAAACATTCCCACTGCATTTCAGCCCTGCCACAAAAGGACTAGTGGTTCTCTTGTTAACACAGGTGTGAGTTTTGACGAGGACAAGGCTGGAGCACTCTGTCATGCTTATTGAGTTCGAATAACAGACTGGAAGCTTCAAAAAGAGGGTGATGCTTGGAATCATTGTTCTCCTCTGTCAACCATGGCTACCTGCAAGGAAACACGTGCCGTCATCATTGCTTTGCACAAAAAGGGCTTCACAAGCAAGGATATTGCAGCCAGTAAGAATGCACCTAAATCAACCATTTATCGGATCATCAAGAACATCAAGGAGAGGGGTTCAATTGTTGTGAAGAAGGCTTCAGGGCGCCCAAGAAGGTCCTGACGCTTGCTGGACTGTCTCCTAAAGTTGATTCAGCTGCAGGATCGGTACAGAGCTTGCTCTGAAATGGCAGCAGGCAGGTGTGAGTGCATCTGCATGCACAATGAGGCGAAGACTTTTGGAGGATGGCCTGGTGTCAAGAAGGGCAGCAAAGAAGCCACTTCTCTCCAGGAAAAACATCAGGGACAGACTGATATTCTGCAAAAGGTACAGGGATTGGACTGCTGAGGACTGGGGTAAAGTCATTTTCTCTGATGAATCCCCTTTCCGATTGTTTGGGGCATCCGGAAAAAAGCTTGTCCGGAGATAAGGTGAGCGCTACCATCAGTCCTGTGTCATGCCAACAGTAAAGCATCCTGAGACCATTCATGTGTGGGGTTGCTTCTCAGCCAAGGGAGTGGGCTCACGCACAATTTTGCCTAAGAACACAGCCATGAATAAAGAATGGTACCAACACATCCTCCGAGAGCAACTTCTCCCAACCATCCAGGAACAGTTTGGTGACGAACAATGCCTTTGGTGACGAACAATGCCTTTGTTCCAGCATGATGGAGCACCTTGCCATAAGGGGAACAAAACATCGATATTTTGGGTCCATGGTCAAGAAACCCCCCAGACCTTTATCCCGTTGGGAACTTGTGGTCAATCCTCAAGAGGCGGGTGGACAAACAAAAACCCACAAATTCTGACTAACTCCAAGCATTGATTATGCAAGAATGGGCTGCCATCAGTCAGGATGTGGCCCAGAAGTTAATTGACAGCATGCCAGGGCAGATTGCAGAGGTCTTGAAAAAGAAGGGGCAACACTGCAAATATTGACTCTTTGCTTCAACTTCATGTAATTGTCAATAAAAGCCTTTGACACTTATGAAACGATTGTAATTATACTTCAGTATTCCATAGTTACATCTGACAAAAATATCTAAAGACACTGAAGCCGCAAACTTTGGAAATTAATATTTGTGTCATTCTCAACTTTTGGCCATGACTGTACAGACCGGTATGGTAGGATGTGAGTACATTGGAGGTAAACCTAGGTGTTGAGTAATGATGAGCAAGATATTGTCTCTAGAGACGTTTAAACCAGGTGATGTCACCGCATATGTGGGAGGTGGAACTAAATGGTAGGTTAAGGCATATTGAGCAGGGCTAGTGGCTCTACAGTGAAATAAGACAATCACTAACCAGGACAGTGATGGACAAGGCATATTGATATTAGGGAGAGGCATGTGTAGCCGAGTGATCATAGGGGTCCAGTGAGTGGTTGGGCTGGCTGGAGACACGGCGACTTAGACAGCTAGCAGGCTGGGGCTAGCAGAAGGGCCTTAGAAGGGCCTTAGAAGGACGTCGCGATGGAGGAAAGTCTCTTTTAGCCTCCGCGTGCGGTGACATCGATAGACCAGTCGTGATGGATTAGTAGGGTTCCGAGTAGCAGAGGGGTCCAAGTCCAATTGGGAGAATAGGTATAGTGGCCCAAGAAATTGACCGATGGATCTATTCAGCTAACAGCCCAATATGCTCTGGACAGCTAGCAGATGACATTCAGGGGACATCGTGATGGAGGGGCCTGTTGGGGGGGAGAACTCTGGCAGATTACATCTGTAGTCCAGTTGTGATGGATAAGCAGGGCTTCGTTGAGTAAAAGGGGCCCAGGCCAATTGGAAAAAAAGGTATAGTGGCCCGAGAAATTAGCCAATGGGCCTGTTAGCTAACAGCCCGATATGCTCTAGACAGCTAGCAGGCTAGCATTCAAGGGACGTTGCGACGTAAGGGCCAGCTGAGTATCCCCTCGAGCATATTATGTCGGTTGTCCAGTCGTGAAGGATCGGCGGTGTTCGGTGCCCCGTACCGGTAGAAGAAGGGGTCCGGGTATTGTAGCCCAGGAGTGGCTGATGGGCCTCTTCAGCTAGCCGGGAGATGGGCCTAGCATGGGCTAGCTCCAGGCTAATTGTGCTTGCTCCGGGACACATGTTAGCCAGGAGTAGTCACTTGGACTGCGATGATCCAGGTGAAAAGGTTCAGAGCTTGTGGTAGGAATCCAGGGATATGGAGAGAAAATAGGTCCGGTATGAATCGCATTGTACAAACTGATGAGAGGTTTCTGAGCTAAAGGTTAGCTGATGACCGCTAGCGGTGGTTAGCTGACTACTAGCTAGTAGCTAGTGAGCTGGCTAGCTTCTGTTGGTGAATTCCGGTTCCGAGGTAAATAAAAATACTTTAGAAAAAACAGATCCACACCACATTGGGTGAGGCGGGTTGCAGGAGAGTATTTTGAAGTCGAGGTTTAGAAAATATATGCAAAGAAAAATATATAAAATGATATATACATGGGACAGACGTTTGACTGCTACGACATCTTCGATTCAAGATAATCACGTCACCCAGTGGTGTAAAACTACTTTAAAGTACTAAGTAGTTTTTTGGGGGATTATCTGTACTTTACTATTTATATTTTTGTCAACTTTGACTTTTACCTCACTACATTCCTAAAGAAAATAATGTATTTCTTTACTCCATACTTTTACCCTGACACACAAAGGTGTGTTATATTTTGAAAGGAAAATGATCCAATTCACTCACTTATCAAGAGAACACCTCTTGTCATCCCTACTGTCTCTGATCTGGCGGACTCGCTAAACACAAATACTTCATTTGTTAAAAAAATTTTAAATGACCTTTTATTTAACTAGGCAAGTTGGTTAAGAAAATGTACAATGACCAGGGAACAGTGGGTTAACTGCCTTGTTCAGTGGCAGAACTAATTATTTTTACCTTGTCAGCTCTGGGATTCGATCCGGCAACCTTTCAGTTACTGGCCCAACGCTCTAACCACTAGCTACCTGCCGCCCCAAGTCGATAAAAAAGAATAGGAAAATTGTGCCGTCTGGTTTGCTTAATATAAGCCATTTGTAATGGTTTATACTTTTACATTTGATACTTAAGTACATTTTAGCAATTCCATTTACTTGTGACACTTAAGTATATTTAAAACCAAATACTTTTAGACTTTTACTCAAGTAGTATTTTACTAGGTGACTCTTTTTTACTGGGAGTCATTTTCTATTAAGATATATCTTTACTTTTACTTTTAAGTTTGAGTACTTTTTCCCACCAATGATGTCACCAGAATATGACTCTCAATATTTATTGAAAAGGAGCATCAAGATCACCGTGCACTTTCACCACCATGTGAAGTTCATCATAATTTTTTAATCTGTAGCCTAATAAACTGCATGGTTTCCCGAGTCATAGTGGGAGGATTATACACCATGTCATTGCATCACTCCAAGTTTACTTCGATATGATGGTTGTTACAGTATATTAATATTTGCACATAAAGGTGTTTCCACTGCCATTTCTCGCATAATTAATTTTACAAACACAAAAAGATCCCACTGTCAAACGAACAAATGATCTGTTGGCATTTTTTAAATTGTAAAGAAAATGACTATTTCCATCACAGCTGTTGTGATTTCTTTATATGGTATGATTTTACTCTCTTAACCTGTGGATAGAAATGTGATTTGTGAGGACCCTCTTTTCATTTTCACGCTGTTGTGATTTCTTTATATGGTATGATTTTACTCTCTTAACCTGTGGATAGAAATGTGATTTGTGAGGACCCTCTTTTCATTTTCACGCCAAATCATGTCCAAGTCATCCTACAGCAGTCAAGGAAAGTGTTGGGATATTTTTTTGTGACATAAAGTGGCTTCTGTGAGAATTCAAGGAGCTTAAAATATATTTTTGTTTTTATTTCTATGGTGCTATAATTAGTGTTCAGTGTTATCAGGAAGGGGATCTGTGACTGAACTGTATGGAACACTTTTCTTCAGTAGGATGAGAACATCTAAAGAGTAAGTCCAAAGGCCAGCAGATGGCGATATTGAGTCGTTTCATCTTACTGTCCAAAAGCAATGCAAGGTGAAATGACTCAATATCGCCATCCTCTGGCCTTAGGGCTGTCTCTTAAAATGTTTTCATCCTTTCTTCTCCCTGCTCTGTATTTTTCAGTAAATGTGGCCATCCTTGTGCTGCTGGCAGTAGCATTTCTGATCATCGTGCAACGGAATCTCCTGAATCTCAATGACTTCCTTAGAAGTGAGAATCCAGGTAAATGTTTCCATATCTGGTAGTGGGTGCAATTTGTAAACACTCTGTTTTCTCATACAACATTTAGGGTGCTGATGGATATGTGTAGTGTTCTGCATTGTGTGGTCTTTATACCACTGACTGCATTACAGATCACCCTGATCTAAACTGAAGTGAATTGAACTGAATGTTCTTCTTACAGATGCAGTGCCAGGTATGATTCTGCCATTTGAGTCTGAGTTTTCTCCTGAGCTCAGACCAGACCTTGTGAGAACTGGGGAGAAGATCCCAGTGGTCATTACTGCTGCAGAGGAGAGACTGGGAGCTGTGGTGGCTGCCATGAACAGTGTCTACCAGAACAGCAAAGCCAACATTGTGTTCAACATTGTGACCATGAATGACACTGTGGATCACCTCAAGTGAGTGATTAACACGTTACCTCTGCCATGCTGTTAATAAAAAGCACAACAGAGACTTGTTTGAGGCTGAATGATGTTAGTGTTTTTAATGCCCATTTCAATCCCCAGAGTGTGGATGACTAAGACTCAGCTTAACAATGTCAAGCACAAGATCATCATATTTGAGCCCCAACTTCTCAATGGGAAGATTACCAAAAATCCTCAGAAGCTTGACTCTGTGAAACCGGTGAGGCAGACCACATTTATTATAGATGTTGATATTCATAGATAATACAGTGAGCTCCTAAAGTATTGGGACAGTGACAATTTTGTGTGACAATTTATTTAGGCTCTGTAGTCTAGCATTTTGAATTTGAAATGATACAATGACTGAGGTTAAGTGCAGACTGTCATCTTTAATTATTATTATTTTTAACTTTAGTTTATTTGGTAAATATTTTCGTAACTCTTTCTTGAACCTTATTGTTGGTTAAGGGCTTGTAAGTAAGCATTTCATGGTATGTGACACAGTTTTATTTAAATTTGAGGGTATTTTTATCCATATCGGGAGAACTGTTTATTCTATTCTTATTTACAATAAAAGTTACTCTAAAATGACACAATATACATACTGCTGTTAATATTAATACTACTCGTTTGCTTTATTTGTTTTAGTTGACCTTTGCCAGATTTTACATGCCGGTATTCATACCAGATGCAGAAAAGGCCATTTATTTGGATGATGACATCATTGTACAAGGTAGCGCTTAACTGAACATGATAATGTTTTGCACAGTAAGATTATTTCTTAACTGAAAGAGAATAAAGAATGAGAAGTAAACATATGTTTGCAGGGGACATCCAAGAGCTTTTTGACACAAGCCTAAAGTCAGGTCACGCAGCTGCGTTCTCAGACGACTGTGATTCTGCATCCACAAAGGGCATCGTTCGAGGGGCTGGGACCCAGGTACACAACACCAGCTGTAGACAAAAAAATAGAGTGATTAAAGCCTCTGTATAAAAACTAATGATGTGAAAAGCATATTTTTTTGTACTTTGTGTCATATATCAAATATTGGCAATGATTTAATCTTCTCAAGTATATTCCTTTAGAACAATTACATTGGCTTCCTGGACTTTAAAAAAGAGGCCATCAAGAAGCTGGGCATGAGGGCTAACACGTGTTCCTTTAATCCCGGAGTGATCGTGGCCAACCTGACGGAGTGGAAGCGTCAGAACATCACCAACCAACTGGAACACTGGATGGAGCTCAACGCACAGTAAGTCACCTGGAGGGCCACACAGCCACAGTGTCAGAATTCCCACAGCCCTCCAGAGATGAAAAAAAATCTCCCACAGATTGTAGACTATTGTAAAGCACTCAGTTTGAGTTTATTTGCTTTAATTTTATTCCATTGTCAGAGAGGACCTCTACAGTAAGAACCTGGCAGAGAGTATTACCACACCTCCCCTGCTCATTGTCTTCTACAAACACCACTCCAGCATCGACCCCATGTGGCACGTCAGACACCTAGGTAAGAACTGTTACACATTTCTCGACAGACCGTAGTATTTGATTAGATAGCCTTCATATAATGTAGCAAGTTTACCCACTGAGCCAACAGCTGTTTTCCCACCAATGTTTTTGCACTTGCAGTGGAGAGAGAGCACATGTGTGGGGGTAAGAGAAGTTGAGGAGGAACTGTTCGGGGGGGGGGTGGTCTTTGCTGTCTGTCTCCCATGTTTCCCTAACAATGAGCTGCAGACAGCCCTGGCACACTTAGTGATGCAATGTTGTATCATCATTGCCCTTTCTGACTGGCAGCCTAATTTATTGGCCTTTGTTTGCATAGAAACTCAGTATTGCTCTATTTCCAATTTGTAAGTCGCTCTGGATAAGAGCGTCTGCTAAATGACTTAAATGTAAATGTAAATGTTTTCAGGGGCTACTGGTGCTGGAAACCGCTACTCTCCCCAGTTTGTGAAAGCTGCCAAACTCCTCCATTGGAACGGACATTACAAACCATGGTCCAGGACCTCTTCATTCACCGAAGTCTGGGACAAGTGGTATATTCAGGACCCCATGCGTAAATTCCATCCAGTTCGGAAACATGCAGGGGACAAGTAGACTAAAGCAGGGATGTGACCAGACGAAAGCTAGTCTGCCTCTACCTGTCTGTCCTCCCAAAGTGACTTCTCAGGAACCCTAACGTGATGCAAGCCCATTCCAGTGATATGTCTACTGTTTACCATGCAGTGATGTAGATCTCAGGCAGAGACAGCGGCATGTTACAGATAGAAATGTATCATACATCTCAATAGTCTAGTAGTGGTCTTATTTCACATCAGTTGAGATGCGCCAATGGTTCTATGCTTAGCTTCATGAGACAAGATAATCATGTGCCTGTGTTCAGGAACGAGCCCTCTAACAATTTGCCAAGATTGCCTCTTTCCTTAGACTTTTACTTTGATTCATTCTGTCAGAACAAGGATCAATCTTTGTTTCTGCTGGTTGTCTCGCACTTTAACTCTTTTGTATATCACTACCACAACACTAAACTTTACACAACAAATAGTTATAAACAAGCTTGAAGCCTACTATCCTTTCTCTTGATTGCAAAGGATGGATATAATGGTATACACAAACCACTATGGTATCAATACATGTGCAATAGCATGTGTCGAATAGCTTATTTACATCATTGACACTTATCTAGAGTGCATACATTCTCATACTGGTTGCCCGTGGGAATCAAAACCACACAGGACCAACTCCTATGGTTTTTATTTTAAAGTATTCTCAACCGCTACACGCCTCCTGATAATGTGGTGATTGCTTACAGCTGTTACAAGTCAGTCAGGGCTTATTTTTCTACTCTACTTTGTACAAAGGATTATTCTAGCAGAAATATTCAAATAGTGTCATCCTTTTGTAAAAGAAGCTTAATAAAACCAAGTCAACTACCTGGAGTCTTGGTTATGTTATCAACACCATGTCAAAGCAAATTAAACACAATTACTGGAATGAAAGCACTTGGGAAATTATGGATCAATTTATTTGTTTTGAGGCTATTCACATGGACCTGTACTCAAAAGGCAAAACATTTACCAACTCATTATACAGGTTACATGCACACAGAGGCCTTAAACAGTCACTTGATTCTAATAGCCTGTCATGGAAATTCTACACAGGGACAAATAAGTCAATCTTCACTGTTAATAATTAAAGTGGAGGTTCTAACAAACTTGATGCATCATCGTACACGTCTGTCAGGAACTCTCAGGGCAGTCCTGTTAGAGCTCATACTGGTTACCGTCACGTTGCATAGATGTTGCCGGAACCAACCCAATGAACATATTCTGGGTGTTCTGCCAGATGGTCCGTAGGAGAGGGTAATGTCACCTCCCACTCATATCTTTACCAAGAACCAAGGATTATTTAAACCACTAAAATAAGATTTTCCATCACACAGGTCTACAGAACAGATGGTGCCAGTACAGTTTAGACGTGACAAAAGACTTGAGAAACAAAAAGGACAGATGTTCATTTAAAATCTGTGTTGAAGTCATAGGTGTCATCTGTGTGGACTGAGGAGAGGTCAATGTTGACTGGGACAGGAATCTGTAACCTCACCTTGGCTTGTTTGTCTGCAAAAGAGAAATAATTTCTTCAGTGACATTGACAACAATTGTTTGGGAATGTGACAGGAATTACTGAATGAATGAAATACAAAAAAAAAAATCTAATTTCATAATAGATTCCAGGCAAGGTACTCCCGTCTGGCTCAGCAGTGGATCAGAGTTGGATTAGAAGTCTTCACTTGAAATTCAGACTTGCGTTATTGTCCTCATTTCCACACAGACTAACTCTACATTAACTAGGCATGGAACAGGAATGAAGCTGGTTCTCTTTTTTATTGATTTACTTGTGACTGGTGTCTTTATTTGTGGTTCATCTGTTTCCGCAGTCACTTCCTCAGACACCTCTTTAACCCCACCAGCCTGAAATTAAGAGGAAGATATTGCAGTAGTAACTCAGCTTTGCCCTGAAAAGATATTTGGTTTACCAAAAAATGCATTTGATTATTGATTACAGGCGAGGTACTCGCTCAGCAGGGGATCAGAGTTGGATTAGAAGTCTTCACTTTAAAATCAGACTTGCGTTTTTGTCCTCATTTCCATGATAGCAGACTACTTTTATCTGATTCATCAGGTTAAAAATGTTCAGCTACCTCTTTGTTTTCACAGCTACCCTCCATATCTTCCTCAGTGGGCTCTGGAGCAGGTTTTTCCTCAACAGCGTCACTCAGCACTCCGGCGGTGGGGCCTTTAGACAGGAGGACAATGCTGCTGGCCTGGTTTGGGAACTTTACACCTGGGAGGAGAGTGGGTCAGTCATCATCACACAACACACTCATTACTGTAAAATGAAACTACTTTTAATTCTATTAGAGAAAATACTTACTTCTTAGAGTCTCCTCGTTGCCTTTCCGCAACTTGTCCAAGTCCCACCCCTTCTGCATCTCTCTTACAATGTCTTCAGAGAGGTATGGGGGAAGGCTTGGCTTCTCAGGGGCTTTGCAGTGGTAACTCAGCTTTGCACTGAAAATATATAATTTATTGGTATATAAAATAAATATTCTAGTTTCCAGGCAAGGTACTCCACCTGGCTCAACAGTGGGATCAGAGTTGGATTAGAAGTCTTCACTTAAATTCAAGAATTGCGTTAATTATCCTCATTTCCCATGCTAACCTGCATATAAATGTGTAACAAATAGTAACGATGACAACACTAACCCTGTCCAATCATCGAGGAAGGTAGAGGCAGCCAGTTCTGTGTTGGGGACTCCACCCTTCTGTAAAAATCCACGCTTCTTGGCAAAAAAGGATAAAAACTCCAGGGAGTTTCTAAAGTCTGGAACATTGTACTGAAGCATTACCTGAAAGACAAAGTCCATGATTACCTATCAGTATGCTCAGAAGAGCTAGGCCTTGATCTTAAACTTGGCAGTAAAATGTCCTTACACCAGTTTTATTTAACTAGGCAAGTCCGTTAAGAACAAATTCTTATTTACAATGACGGTCTACCCCAGGCCAAACCCTAACGATGCTGGGCCAATTGTGCACCGCCCTATGGGACTCCCATATAACAGCCGGTTGGGATACAGCCTGGGATTGAACCAGGGTCAGTAGTGACACCTCTAGCACTGAGATGCTGCGCCACTTGGGAGCCCAAGTGAGTAGCAGGGATCTCCGCCGTCTCACCTGTTGCTTGTTGCACTGTTTGAGCAGGGTCCTGACGGCCTCTAGAACAGTCTCCTGCTTATCCTCCACCTGGAGACTCCTCAGCGCCATGGCAGCTTTTGGGTTAGACTGGGCTGCCACTATCCCTGGGCTGTCAATCATTTTGACATTCTTAGATATGTGGACGTCTTGGAAGCACCTGCAAGGGTCAGACATCAGGTGTGTTAGGTGGGAAGCTTCAAATGACAGTCATGCATTGAGCAAATAGAGGAAAACAGATATAGCCAAGTGTTTGACTGTTTTGCCCTAATTGGCAAGACCCAGATGAAGTGTATGAAGCTCAGTGTTGTATTGAATATAGACTCCACGGTTTTGTCAGATCTTCAACTTCATCACGCTTCATACAACTCCTCACCATCTGCAAATAAAACTGACCCCATCACTATCATGAATTATTAAAATGGTTCTGCTTCACACACCTGGTGATCCCTCTCTGGACTCCTGCATTACAGGCCCTCATCCCCTTCAGGCTGTTAATCAGACTGCTCTTCCCCACATTTGGGAACCCTGAGGGGACAGAGGAGGGCATCAGAGGTGCAAGTCATAGACAACGGGTATTTATACTGTGCAGGATAAACCCTTAAAGATTAATCATATTGTCAAGGGGTCCTGATATAGCAGACATAACGTGCTAATTTGCGCTTGCAGTCATGATATAATTGATCAAATAAACTGAAAGAACACAAGAGATCAGACATAGGGTACCCAACAGGGCACTGTGATTGCTATGTATGAGATCAGAGTTGGATTATTAGTCTTCACAGACATCAGTAGTTCACATAAATCCTCATCATTTCTCATCCACAACCCTTCAATAACACCACTTCAGAGCCATACTAATCAAGGGAAAAGATGCTGTTCATGTTTGAGTAATGGTTAGGGGAGTAATTTACTTACCGACTAAGCCCACTTTTAGTGAGCCCCCTCTCCCTGTTGCATTTGCATAGTCCCCCAGGAGCTGGAGAAGACTGCTGCTGCCATAACAGGCCACTCCTTTGGTCTGGTCTACTACTCCGTTAAGAGTTGCAAACCTGGCCTTCTTCTCTTGCTGTTTAAAAATAAATAAACATGTAAATGCATTAATTATCAATATTCTAATAGTCTACACAGTAATTACCCACATTCTACATTCTGCGCAGGTGACTGAAGCTGGTCATCAATATGGAACGCCCCCAAGTAGTCAGTGAAATTAATCCCATTCAAATATTTGGTACTGCATTTACATACCACTGTTTTGTCCTGTTGTTGTGTGGATGCCTTGAACGCCACAGCAGGGAACTCAAGCTGAAGACACTGTAGCCACTTCTCCACATTCTCTTTAGGGACAAGATCTGAAGGATGGAAAATGTAATTTACGGTATTAAAGTTTAACTACTTTTTGAAGTTAAACTTAAAATATAATAGACATGAAAGAATGTTCTCCCATAAGGTTATTACCTATTTTGTTCAACAGGAATAGTAGTTTCTTGTTTCCTTCCCCCTTCAGCACAGCTTCCTCTAGCTGTGGGCATCTGCAGCCAAGGGGATCTCTTGCATCTAGGATTTCAACAATGATGTCAGAGGCATCGATCACCTGGAGTAAATATGAGAGTAGCCTAATGAATATTGATTCACTGGGACACTCAGGTAGGGCATGTTTTCATAATACCTTCTGTCTTGCAGAGCAACTCAGCCAGACAAGGGCTATCCTTTTCTTAACTGGGACTTAATGCCAACAGACATGTGGCAATGTGTAATAATCTCACCTTGTTTAATTCTGAACAAAGGTGCTTCTTCGAATTCCTTGGGTCACTTTGTTTCACCATCTGTTTCACAAGGACCTCCTGTGACGGTAACTCCTGTGGAGTTAAAAAGTGGAGTTAAAATAGTGTCAAGTTACACGGGGGGCATGATCTTTGACACACCCATTTTCTTTACCTTTCTAGCTTTCTTCGCTTTAGGGTCTGCATCCCTGCTGGCAGAGTTTTCCTTCTTCCTCTTCTGAGCCCGTTCTTGTTGCTTGGCAAGCTTCTTTTTCTCCTTTTCTTCTTCAAGCTGGGTTGGAGAGCAGGTAAAAACAAATGAATCATAGACCTAATTATTTTGCCCCCTAAAATATGAAATTGATGAGCCCACACATGTACCTGGATGTTATCCCAAAAACAGTTCATGGCCTCACCTTTGACCTCCTCTGTTCTGCTTCCCTCAGAATATCCTCTTTGAATGGTGCTTTGTTGGGAACTCCAATATCCTTTTTCACTTTTTTGCCAACTCCTTTCTTTTTTGCATATTTTCTTAGTTTTTTGTTGTGTTCTCGGACCTAAAAACAAACAAATTAGATTAGAAATCATGGCAAGACAAAAATCGCTTTCATATATACATTATATACGCACATCTGTCATACAACAAGATGGCGCCGACATAGAGGCAAAGCTGCCATGTATCTCCTAAACAATTTACAAGCTTTTGCTACACCCGCAATAACATCTGCTAAATATTTGTATGCGACCAATGCAATCTGATTTTGACACTATCTCCAACAGAGTTAACGTTGGCTACCTATCGTTAACAAAAAAAAAAATTACGTTAGCAGTGTATGACATCAGCTAGGAAAGAGAGTGGTGACAGAAATGAGTGCAATTCACAATGTTTACCTTTTTCTGTATTTTGTAACGTTTGGAGCAAGACACGCGTTTACTTGCTTTCTTTAACCCTGAAAAACATTAACGAAATTCTAGCCAGGGTTGGCTTCCTAACAACCTAATGCTAGCTAGAGAGCTAACGTTATGACTGTATAGCCAGCATTGGCAGTCTAACTGGCAATGAAAATGTATTCAACTGAACCACAACAAATACTACATTAATTGTAATTAATACAGAAAAAACTATGCTCAAGCCAAATGTAAAGACTTTAGCTACACTTACCTGGACGCTTCATTGCAGTGCTATAGGTCTGACAATGCGATTCCAAAATTCTGCTGCACGTGGAACCAGGAGCTAGCTGTCTGAGTCTCGTCAGCAGCACAAAAAAAGTAGTTCCGGGTCACGGCATTTCCTAAATAAAAGTACCCCACGTAATACACTATAGGCATATCAATTCAATATAGGCTTATAAACTATTCTAGGTGCCAAAATAAAAGTGGGGTTGGTATTATCCACTAATGGGGCGGCAGGGTAGCCTAGTGGTTAGAGCATTGGACAAGTAACCGAAAGGTTACAAGTTCAAATCCACGAGCTGACAAGGTACAAAATATGTCTTCCTGCCCCTGAACAGGCAGTTAACCCACTGTTCCTAGGCCGTCATTGAAAATAAGAATTTGTTCTTAACTGACTTGCCTAGTAAAATAAAATAAAAAACTATCCCACTGGCTGTATCAAAGTTGTTTCCACGTCCTTTCAATGAAATTACATTGAACCAATGTGAAAGAGACATTGGATTGATGTCTGTGCCCGGTGGGTAGGATCTGTAGAATCTCTATGTATGGTGTTATTTCATGAGGGACATTGGCCCCCCAATGGTGGAACAAACTCCCTCACGACGCCAGGACAGCGGAGTCAATCACCACCTTCCGGAGACACCTGAAACCCCACCTCTTTAAGGAATACCTAGGATAGGATAAGTAATCCTTCTCACCCCCCTTAAAAGATTTAGATGCACTATTGTAAAGTGGCAGTTCCACTGGATGTCATAAGGTGAACGCACCAATTTGTAAGTCGCTCTGGATAAGAGCGTCTGCTAAATGACTTAAATGTAAATGTAGGTAGGCCAGTTGAGAACAAGTTCTCATTTACAACTGTTACCTGGCCAAGCAAGATAATGCGACAAAAACAATACAGAGTTACACAAACAAACATAGTCCATAACACAAAAGAAAATAAAAATTGAAAGATCTATGTACAGTGTGTGCAAATGTAGGGAGGTAGGCAATAAATAGGCCATAGAGGCGGAAATAATTACAATTTACAAATCAAATCAAATTGTATTTGTCACATACACATGGTTAGCAGATGTTAATGCGAGTGTAGCGAAATGCTTGTGCTTCTAGTTCCGACAATGCAGTAATAACCAACAAGTAATCTAACTAACAATTCCAAAACTGCTGTCTTATACACAGTGTAAGGGGATAAAGAATATGTACATAAAGATATATGAATGAGTGATGGTACAGAGCAGCATAGGCAAGATACAGTAGATGGTATCGAGTACAGTATATACATATGAGATGAGTATGTAAACAAAGTGGCATAGTTAAAGTGGCTAGTGATACATGTATTACATAAGGATGCAGTCGATGATATAGAGTACAGTATATACGTATGCATATGAGATGAATAATGTAGGGTATGTAACATTATATTAGGTAGCATTGTTTAAAGTGGCTAGTGATATATTTTACATCATTTCCCATTATTAAAGTGGCTGGAGTTGAGTCGGTGTCAGTGTGTTGGCAGCAGCCACTCAATGTTAGTGGTGGCTGTTTAACAGTCTGATGGCCTTGAGATAGAAGCTGTTTTTCAGTCTCTCGGTCCCAGCTTTGATGCACCTGTACTGACCTCGCTGCTGCGCCTTCTTCACGATGCTGTCTGTGTGAGTGGACCAATTCAGTTTGTCTGTGATGTGTATGCCGAGGAACTTAAAACTTACTACCCTCTCCACTACTGTTCCATCGATGTGGATAGGGGGGTGTTCCCTCTGCTGTTTCCTGAAGTCCACAATCATCTCCTTAGTTTTGTTGACGTTGAGTGTGAGGTTATTTTCCTGACACCACACTCCGAGGTCCCTCACCTCCTCCCTGTAGGCCGTCACGTCGTTGTTGGTAATCAAGCCTACCACTGTTGTGTCGTCCGCAAACTTGATGATTGAGTTGGAGGCGTGCGTGGCCACGCAGTCGTGGGTGAACAGGGAGTACAGGAGAGGGCTCAGAACGCACCCTTGTGGGGCCCCAGTGTTGAGGATCAGCGGGTTGGAGATGTTGTTGCCTACCCTCACCACCTGGGGGCGGCCCATCAGGAAGTCCAGTACCCAGTTGCACAGGGCGGGGTCGAGACCCAGGGTCCCGAGCTTGATGACGAGCTTGGAGGGTACTATGGTGTTGAATGCCAAGCTGTAGTCGATGAACAGCATTCTCACATAGGTATTCCTCTTGTCCAGATGGGTTAGGGCAGTGTGCAGTGTGGTTGAGATTGCATCGTCTGTGGACCTATTTGGGCGGTAAGCAAATTGGAGTGGGTCTAGGGTGTCAGGTAGGGTGGAGGTGATATGGTCCTTGACTAGTCTCTCAAAGCACTTCATGATGACGGAAGTGAGTGCTACGGGGTGGTAGTCGTTTAGCTCAGTTACCTTAGCTTTCTTGGGAACAGGAACAATGGTGGCCCTCTTGAAGCATGTGGGAACAGCAGACTGGTATAGGGATTGATTGAATATGTCCGTAAACACACCGGCCAGCTGGTCTGCACATGCTCTGAGGGCGCGGCTGGGGATGCCGTCTGGGCCTGCAGCCTTGCGAGGGTTAACACGTTTAAATGTTTTACTCACCTCGGCTGCAGTGAAGGAGAGTCCGCATGTTTTCGTTGCAGGCCGTGTCAGTGGCACTGTATTGTCCTCAAAGCGGGCAAAAAAGTTATTTAGTCTGCCTGGGAGCAAGACATCCTGGTCCATGACTGGGCTGGTTTTCTTCTTGTAGTCCGTGATTGACTGTAGACCCTGCCACATACCTCTTGTGTCTGAGCCGTTGAATTGAGATTCTACTTTGTCTCTATACTGACGCTTAGCTTGCGGAGGGAATAGCTGCACTGTTTCTATTCGGTCATGTTACCAGTCACCTTGCCCTGATTAAAAGCAGTGGTTCGCGCTTTCAGTTTCACGCGAATGCTGCCATCAATCCACGGTTTCTGGTTAGGGAATGTTTTAATCGTTGCTATGGGAACGACATCTTCAACGCACGTTCTAATGAACTCGCACACCGAATCCGCGTATTCGTCAATGTTGTTATCTGACGCAATACGAAACATATCCCAGTCCACGTGATGGAAGCAGTCTTTGAGTGTGGAATCAGCTTGGTCGGACCAGCGTTGGACAGACCTCAGCGTGGGAGCTTCTTGTTTTAGTTTCTGTCTGTAGGCAGGGATCAACAAAATGGAGTCGTGGTCAGCTTTTCCGAAAGGAGGGCGGGGCAGGGCCTTATAAGCGTCGCGGAAGTTAGAGTAACAATGATCCAAGGTTTTTCCAGCCCTGGTTGCGCAATCGATATGCTGATACAATTTAGGGAGTCTTGTTTTCAGATTAGCCTTGTTAAAATCCCCAGCTACAATGAATGCAGCCTCAGGATGTATGGATTCCAGTTTGCAAAGAGTCAAATAAAGTTCGTTCAGAGCCATCGATGTGTCTGCTTGGGGGGGAATATATACGGCTGTGATTATAATCGAAGAGAATTCTCTTGGTAGATAATGCGGTCGACATTTGATTGTGAGGAATTCTAAATCAGGTGAACAGAAGGATTTGAGTTCCTGTATGTTTCTTTGATCACACCACGTCTCGTTAGCCATAAGGCATACGCCCCCACCCCTCTTCTTACCAGAAAGATGTTTGTTTCTGTCGGCGCGATGCGTGGAGAAACCCGCTGGCTGCACCGCCTCCGATAGTGTCTCTCCAGTGAGCCATGTTTCCGTGAAGCAAAGAACGTTACAGTCTCTGATGTCCCTCTGGAATGCTACCCTTGCTCAGATTTCATCAACCTTGTTGTCAAGAGACTGGACATTGGCGAGAAGAATGCTAGGGAGTGGTGCACGATGTGCCCGTCTCCGGAGTCTGACCAGAAGACCGCCTCGTTTCCCTCTTTTACGGAGTCGTTTTTTGGGGGGGTCGCCGGCTGGGATCCATTCCGTTGTCCTGGTTGAAAGGCAGAACACAGGATCCGCGTCGCGAAAATCATATTCTTGGTCGTACTGATGGTGAGTTGACGCTGATCTTATTTAATGGGATCCTTTACATGCATTAACTACACCTCTAACACAACCAATTAAACAGTATAGCACTTATTTAATAGGATATTTTACATGCATTAACTACACCTCTAACACAACCAATTAAACAGTATAGCACTTATTTAATAGGATCTTTTACATGCATTAACTACACCTCTAACACAACCAATTAAACAGTATACCACTTATCTAATAGGATATTTTACATGCATTAACTACACCTCTAACACAACCAATTAAAATAAATCACGCAATTCATTCACTCAGTTTACATTAATCTCAGTATCCATTATACACTAGAAAACAGCCTCGATTTAACCTCACCTCACACACAACCTATATATATTATAGGACAGTTTTCTATGCAGATTTCAGAACAAACCGGATTCCAGGGGGAAATCTAGTGTATTGGTCAAACATTAATTTCACTTATCCATTATAATGACTCAGTATAGGCCAATTAATAAAAAATAAAAACGAGCAAAACAAGATATCCTTGATCAATGCCTTAGGTTCTTATGTAAAAAAAAAAAAAAAATTGGCAACGATTCATACTCACGTCAGTACTTTCTGATCAAAATTTGGTTTAGACTATAATACAATATGCAGATTTCGATTTAACAGGCTCTGCTCACCTTTTAAGTAGAGCGCTCCGATCAGATTTCCTGAGGCAAGACGAATAGCTGTGGACAGATCACTCTTCCGTCTGATTTTGAGCCGCTGATCTGTTTCGTCCTCTCACACTAACTTATCATAGATCGAATCCAGGAATAACCATCCTCATGCTACCATTTTGTTAGTGTTTCATACTGGAGAGGGAATGCAAAACAACGACGCTGGACAGAGTGGAATCAGGTGTATCAAAAAGGCAATTTATTGGTCAAAGATATCTTGTCCTGCCGTTTATCGTGCACGGACCTAAGCAATGCGACTCTGTGAGGAGTCAGAATAATTAGGCTGCTCAGCCAGAGTTTACAGCAGAATGTATACACAGAATAATGTAGGTGGAGTCTCGTCGTGTTGGTCTTCTGACTGGTCCTGAAGAGTTGGAGGCGGGCCTTGCTCTAGCCAGAGCGGTCCCCATTGGTGCACAGCAAAGTCCTTTGCTCTTGGCACCCGACCAGTAGAGGGGGGTAGAGAGTGAGTGTACAGTGCTTCATGAGATGTATGTGTGTCAAGGAAGCGTGGATTTAGTGACTGGTAATGTCTGCTTTAGGCCCAGGTGTTTCCTGTCTTTGCAGGAGTGCATGCAAGGGTCAATGTCAGTGAGATAGCTTGGCACTTCTAAGCTCGTTAGTGTTGCAGGCTGCTCTTTGTAGTTTACAGGGGAGTATATTTGCGTGATGGCAGCTGTGTGTCCTTCGGATAATCATGTTATTGCACGTAGGCTCTAAACTTGACTGAGGACACTGGGCCCAGAGTTATCTGAGGGCATCCGGTTTAACCAGAGCTTTGGTCTGCTAGTAACGCTTTATATTAGATTATTTATATAACACTAGTCAGTTGTACTCATAATCATGTTATTGCACGTAGGCTCTAAACTTGACTGAGGACACTGGGCCCAGAGTTATCTGAGGGCATCCGGTTTAACCAGAGCTTTGGTCTGCTAGTAACGCTTTATATTAGATTATTTATGCATTCAACTGTGTCTGTGTCTGTGTCTTCTGCATTTAACCCAACCCTTCTGAATCAGAGAGGTGCAGGGGGCTGCCATAATCAACATCCACGTCTTCGGCGCCCGTGGAACAGTGGGTTAACTGTCTTGCTCAGAACAACAGATTTTTACTTTGCCAGCTCGGGGATTTGATCCAGCAACATATTGGTTACTAGCCCAACACTCTATCCACTAGGCTACCTGCCGCCCCAGACTGCAGAGTGAAGGAAAAGCAGCCAACAAGTGCTCAGCATATGTGGGAACTCCTTCAAGACTGTTGGAAAGGCATTCATCATGAACCTGGTTGAGAGAATGCCAAGAGTGTACAAAGCTGTCATCAATGCAAAGGGTGGCTTGAAGAATCTCAAATAATATTTTTTTTATTTGTTTAACACTTTTTGGGTTACTACATGATTCCATATGTGTTATTTCATGGTTTTGATGTCTTCACTACTATTCTACAATGTAGAAAATATAAAAAATAAAGAAAAACGAGTAGGTGTGTCCGAAAATGTGAGTGGTACTGTATATAGTTGCAGGAAATACAAACTTGTAGTGTATTTCAGTTTTAAAAAGACTTCGAAAGTTTGTAATTTCCACTTACAAATGTCAGACTTGGGCCTCCCGGGTGGCGCATTGGTTAAGGGCGCTGTACTGCAGCGCCAGCTGTGCCACCAGAGACTCTGGGTTCGCGCTCTGTCGTAACCGGCCGTGACCGGGAGGTCCGTGGGGCAACGCACAATTGGCCTAGCGTCGTCCGGGTTAGGGAGGGGTTGGCCAGTAGGGATATCCTTGTCTCGTCGCGCACCAGCGACTCCCGTGGTGGGCCGGGCGCAGTGCGCGCTAACCAAGGTTGCCAGGTGCACGGTGTTTCCTCCGACACATTGGTGCGGCTGGCTTCCGGGTTGGATGGGCGCTGTGTTAAGAAGCAGTGCGGCTTGGTTGGGTTGTGTATCGGAGGACGCATGACTTTCAACCTTCGTCTCTCCCGAGCCCGTACGGGAGTTGTAGCGATGAGACAAGATAGTAGCTACTAAAAACAATTGGATAGCACGAAATTGGGGAGAAAACGGGTTAAAAATTCAACAAAAAACAAACAAAAAAAATGTCAGACTTGATTTGCCCTAAAGAAAAATGTATCAACCACTACAAAAATGTCTGTCACGACTTCCACCGAAGTTGTTCCCTCTCCTTGTTCGGGCGGTGTTCGGTGGTTCTAGCTGCCACCGATCTGTTTAATTTTTCCTTTTGTTTTGTCTGTTTTACACACCTGGTTCCCATCTCATGATTATGTTCCTTATTTAACCCTCTGGTTTCCCTTTCTGTTTTGTGGGGGGGTAGAGTGGCTTTTAATAAAATAAGTATCGCAAGCCGGAGTGGTCTGCGGAACACACACCTTTCCAGAGCTCTCGCTCTCATTTTATATACATACATACATCATCAGTCCATCTCCCATGCAAATGTAGTTACATCCCAATCCGTGCATTCTGATTTTTCAGCCCAATAACACCCATATCTGCTTTCCGTCAGTTTATAATGATGACAAGACCCTTGCTTTGACCTAAAGATAATATACGTCCCTCTATCCTATGGCCTATGCTTTGACCCTGTAATTAACTCCATGTGTTCCTTTGTATGTGTGTCTTTTATCTCTGATCAGCAGACTATGTGTCTCCATTTTTAGTATTTCCAGCTGTCCTGGCGCCTATGGCCTCCTCTGGTCTCCTTTCCTATACAATAGACAATGTATTTTACCAGAATGGCAAATGCACTCTATAAGTGTATCTCTCTTTTGTGTTACATTATTTATGGTCTTCCATATATGTACATAATTTCTCCCATAGAAGTTAGGTTCCACACACAGAACGTCCAGTGTAATTCTGAAATACATCGATCACCACCATTCTAAAAGAATCCTTGCAGAATAATAGCTGATACCTCAGGTTCTAGGTAATTTAGATAAGGTTCTCATACTTTGTAGAACTGATCTGTTTTAGAATGCAATGTACATAGATATTCCAGAGGCACCCATTCAAATAGTATCTTATGCCAATCTTTAATAGAAGGAACCTTCTCACTAATCCACTGTAAAAGGATGTTTTTCCTCGCTGCGAAGGTAAGGATGTTGTAAAGCCTCCTCTTACCCACAGAAGTAACATGCCTACTAGGGAGACCCAATTCTAGATCAACCCCTAGGAACATTTTCAATTTCTTGCAGAACACCAGAAAGGTATCTTTGTATTTTGGTACCTGACCATAAACAATGTGTTAGGGTGCCTGTATCAGTTTTGCATTTAAGACACTGAGGAGAAGAGGAAGAGGGGCTAAAAGCATGTCTGCGATTTGGGGATATATGCAATCTGTGTATTTTTCTTAATTGGATTGCTCTAGTACGATTACATATGGATATGGTTTTTGCAAATCTCAATGTCCTCCCACATCTCTTCGTCAATAGCAACATTGACAATTCTTTCTCCCACACTTGTTTCACCCTCTGTGTGTTGACAGCAGAAAAGGACCTTAAAGCATCATAAAACAGACTTCCATTCCTCTCAAAAAATTTTGAAAAGGCTGTTGCGCAGCAACTCACTGCCTTCCTGAAGACAAACAATGTATACGAAATGCTTCAGTCTGGTTTTAGACCCCATCATAGCACTGAGACTGCACTTGTGAAGGTGGTAAATGACCTTTTAATGGCATCAGACCGAGGCTCTGCATCTGTCCTCGTGCTCCTAGACCTTAGTGCTGCTTTTGATACCATCGATCACCACATTCTTTTGGAGAGATTGGAAACCCAAATTGGTCTACATGGACAGGTTCTGGCCTTGTTTAGATCTTATCTGTCGGAAAGATATCAGTTTGTCTCTATGAATGGTTTGTCCTCTGACAAATCAACTGTACATTTCGGTGTTCCTCAAAGCTCCGTTTTAGAACCACTATTGTTTTCACTATATTTCTTACCTCTTGGGGATGTCATTCGAAAACATAATGTTAACTTTCACTGCTATGCGTATGACACACAGCTGTACATTTCAATGAAACATGGTGAAGCCCCAAAATTGCCCTCGCTAGAAGCATGTGTTTCAGACATAAGGAAGTGAAGGGCTGTAAACTTTCTACTTTTAAACTCGGACAAAACAGAGATGCTTGTTCTAGGTCCCAAGAAACAAAGAGATCTTCTGTTGAATCTGACAATTAATCTTAATGGTTGTACAGTCGTCTCAAATAAAACTGTGAAGGACCTCGGTGTTACTCTGGACCCTGATCTCTCTTTTGAAGAACATATCAAGACCATTTCAAGAAAAGCTTTTTTCCATCTACGTAACATTGCAAAAATCAGAAACTTTCTGTCCAAAAATGATGCAGAAAAATTAATCCATGCTTTTGTCACTTCTAGGTTAGACTACTGCAATGCTCTACTTTCCGGCTACCCGGATAAAGCACTAAATAAACTTCAGTTAGTGCTAAATACGGCTGCTAGAATCCTGACTAGAACGAAAAAATGTGATCATATTACTCCAGTGCTAGCCTCCCTACACTGGCTTCCTGTCAAGGCAATGGTTGATTTCAAGGTTTTACTGCTAACCTACAAAGCATTACATGGGCTTGCTCCTACCTATCTCTCTGATTTGGTCCTGCCGTACATACCTACACGTACACTACGGTCACAAGACGCAGGCCTCCTAATTGTCCCTAGAATTTCGAAGCAAACAGCTGGAGGCAGGGCATTCTCCTATAGAGCTCCATTTTTATGGAATGGTCTGCCTAACCATGTAAGAGACGCAAACTCGGTCTCAACCTTTAAGTCATTACTGAAGACTCATCTCTTCAGTGGGTCATATGATTGAGTGTAGTCTGGCCCAGGAGTGAGAAGGTGAACGGAAAGGCTCTGGAGCAACGAACCGCCCTTGCTCTCTCTGCCTGGCCGGTTCCCCTCTTTCCACTGGGATTCTCTGCCTCTAACCCTATTACATTTACATTTACATTTAAGTCATTTAGCAGACGCTCTTATCCAGAGCGACTTACAAATTGGTGCGTTCACCTTAAGACATCCAGTGGAACAGCCACTTTACAATAGTGCATCTAAATCTTTTAAGGGGGGTGAGAAGGATTACTTTATCCTATCCTAGGTATTCCTGAAAGAGGTGGGGTTTCAGGTGTCTCCGGAAGGTGGTGATTGACTCCGCTGTCCTGGCGTCGTGAGGAGTTTGTTCCACCATTGGGGGCCAGAGCAGCGAACAGTTTTGACTGGGCTGCGCGGGAACTGTACTTCCTCAGTGGTAGGGAGGCGAGCAGGCCAGAGGTGGATGAACGCAGTGCCCTTGTTTGGGTGTAGGGCCTGATCAGAGCCTGGAGGTACTGAGGTGCCGTTCCCCTCACAGCTCCGTAGGCAAGCACCATGGTCTTGTAGCGGATGCGAGCTTCAACTGGAAGCCAGTGGAGAGAGCGGAGGAGCGGGGTGACGTGAGAGAACTTTTTTACCATTATAATTTAAAACAATCACAATAAGGTACTTAGTTGTTACCCAGAAATTATATGATATTGAGATAAAATGGCTGCAATGGACCTTTAAGTTGCCTACATGACCAGCATGTCACACAAAATGAATTGCCACCTAAAATAATGGAAATTGATCTCTAGAAAGAAAATATGTGAATGTTAGCTGTTGGTTGTTTTATGTTCATTGTAGTCAGGGATGGCATTATGGGTGGGCCTTAGGGGGCAGGACCTCCCTATCGTACCTCCTTGCCCGTCCAAATAAAATATTGAAATATTGATCATTTATTTGACCGAGGTGCTCGCCAACAGAGGCGCATCAATCTCACATAAAGCATCCGAGCGAGCGAAACAACGCCCCTTCGTATCCGTATGTGTAGACCGTATCTGATGCTGTCTGGACAAAAGGAGTACGGCCAGACAGCATCAGATACATGGGCTACAAAAAAGAAAGAAAGAGCCGCGCTTGTTTCGTTTGCTAGTTTCAGAAGAGAGGAAGAGGCAAAGCGAGAGGGATCACTCTCGCCTAAATCTGTCCTGAATAACCCAATGCGTTTTTCTTAGCCAACTTCAGTTTGTCGCCTGCATTCCCGCCTTTGGAACGATTCGCATTGTTAGGGCAGAGACATGATAATCTCGTCATTATATTGAGATTTCTGGTTTCAGCCACTTGCAAATTAGAAAGGAAAGTTGGCGGGTGCACAGTGCACTGTTCTGATGCTGGCTTCCCTTAAAGTAAATTGATGTTTTGCCAAAATTATATAATTACTCCTGTCTAAGTAAAATCATTCAGAATACTTTACAAGAGAGCTTGAGTTAGCCACACAGGATCATACGCTTATTTTAATGTTAAATAGCTGTGGAGTGTTTCAGAAGTGCGTTGGCCTATGTCCATTTGGGAAGCCAGCAATTTGGGCAGCGCACGTGGCAATATAGGGCTTGATTATTGAGTTGCGGTGGCAAAGGTATGGGTGTCTCTCTTCAGAATGCATGCATTCAGCTCTCCAGGATGTGCTCCACTGTCTCCCATCAATTCTTGCACATTCATTGTTTCATTGAATTGTTTGCCCTTTGATTGCTTGATCAATTTCACATTACATGTGTAATCAGTAGGCCTACATGTTTAACCGTCATTTGGTTACATTAATTTACACTACATGACCAAAGGTCATGGTGTTAGTTATCAATGTGTCCATATCGTAAAGTGCATGCACACAGGATGCCCGTGAAAAAAAACGGGCCCGCATATAAAAATTAAATAAAGTCCATCTGATTCGTTCTGGCGTCTGGCCTGCATGTACAGACCTAATGTTGTTTAATACACTTAAATATATATATTAATTCAATTGATGCTCAATTAATAGAGTCTAGGTAGTTTATATGACGGAAACTGAGTGAATATGCTTGGTAAGGCAATGATCAGGATTTGTTTTTCATCATATTATTGCTTTCCTCAAAGTCAATCTGAACCAGAAATAATATGGCCACCAGAGGATGCAGTTTGGTTACTAATTCAAACGAACAGTCGCCAAAAGTCAGTTTTAGTTATTGGTGATACTAAAGCATCCGACCCATTTCTCATCAGATTATGTTGGGACATGTGTTGATTAGAAAAAATCCTAATGCCTATGAAATATTAAATAAATAAATATAGAAGTTCCAAATAAATTATAGTTTACTACATTTCCTAAGATACATTTCTTTGTTGAATTGAAGGAGAAAAAGTAGCAGGAACTGTTCGGGAGAAAGGCTTTTATATAGGCTAGACTACTAACAAAGGCGAAAGGACATAAATATATAAGCGGGTCCCCTTTGTTCCCTGTTTAGTCATCTCTCGCCTAAAACCATTAAACGAGGAGCCGCCACTTCTCCGTTAGCCTTGCATTCCTGAAATTCCTTGATGTGATGTCAGAAGGGACGGGACATAGGCTACGTATCTAAACCTATGCGCTGCTCTCGGCTGCTCCGGGGTTGTGGAGTCGACGTTATATCACAAAACCCAGGGTCTAAGGGAAAGTCGAACACCTACTTTTTTAAATATTTTTGGCACAACTTGGATAACTTTGCCGAATGTTGTTTTGCTTTTGGGGCTCATGAACTTCACACAGTTGAAGACTAGGATATAGCCTACGACTCGCATCTTGAGGGGTAAAGTTCCTTTGGAGTTTTTCCTTTATTCTCCTTTTCGATAGATTTTGTGTATTCGGGAATAAAATACTTAATTTAAAAAAATTCAGACAGAATTTTGACAAATGGAAATGGAGAATAAAACTGTTTTGAGGATTAACTCAATTTTGCGGATTTGAGGAGGCCGTTCCACTCCGTCGAGCTCGCAGAATTTCCTCAGCGCAGACACAATTTCGGCATGTAGCAAAGGAAATACGGTGGGTGTCTCTACCAGCGATTGGCTGCTTTTTGTTGATTCGTTTCCTTTCAATGGAACGCTTTTAGTGCAATAAAATAACGGCGCTTTGTTACCATGTTAAAATCGCAATACTATTTTATGGGTTAATCTTCATTCAGCCAAGTCTATTACAGGGGCTGAGTCACTGGCTTACTGGGGCTCTTTCATACCATCCCTAGGAGGGGTGCGTCACTTGAGTGGGTTGAGTCACTGATGTGATCATCCTGTCTGTTGCCCCCCCCTTGGGTTGTGCCGTGGCGGAGATCTTTGTGGGCTAAACTCGGCCTTGTCTCAGGATGGTAAGTTGGTGGTTGAAGATATCCCTCTAGTGGTGTGGGGGCTGTGCTTTGGCAAAGTGGGTGGGGTTATATCCTTCCTGTTTGGCCCTGTCCGGGGGTGTCCTCGGATGGGGCCACAGTGTCTCCTGACCCCTCTGTCTCAGCCTCCAGTATTTATGCTGCAGTAGTTTATGTGTCGGGGGGCTAGGGTCAGTTTGTTATATCTGGAGTACTTCTCCTGTCCTATTCGGTGTCCTGTGTGAATTTAAGTTTCTTTAACTTTCTTTCTCTCTCTCGGAGGACCTGAGCCCTAGGACCATGCCTCAGGACTACCTGACATGATGAGTCCTTGCTGTCCCCAGTCCACCTGGCCGTGCTGCTGCTCCAGTTTCAACTGTTCTGCCTTATTATTATTGGACCATGCTGGTCATTTATGAACATTTGAACATCTTGGCCATGTTCTGTTATAATCTCCACCCGGCACAGCCAGAAGAGTACTGGCCACCCCACAGCCTGGTTCCTCTCTAGGTTTCTTCCTGGGTTTTGGCCTTTCTAGGGGTTTTTTCCTAGCCACAGTGCTTCTACACCTGCATTGCTTGCTGTTTGGGGTTTTAGGCTGGGTTTCTGTACAGCACTGAGATATCAGCTGATGTACGAAGGGCTATATACAGTGCCTTGCGAAAGTATTCGGCCCCCTTGAACTTTGCGACCTTTTGCCACATTTCAGGCTTCAAACATAAAGATATAAAACTGTATTTTTTTGTGATGAATCAACAACAAGTGGGACACAATCATTAATCATTTATTGGATATTGGATATTTCAAACTTTTTTAACATATCAAAAACTGAAAAATTGGGCGTGCAAAATTATTCAGCCCCTTTACTTTCAGTGCAGCAAACTCTCTCCAGAAGTTCAGTGAGGATCTCTGAATGATCCAATGTTGACTTAAATGACTAATGATGATTAATACAATCCACCTGTGTGTAATCAAGTCTCCGTATAAATGCACCTGCACTGTGATAGTCTCAGAGGTCCGTTAATAGCGCAGAGAGCATCATGAAGAACAAGGAAGACACCAGGCAGGTCCGAGATACTGATGTGAAGAAGTTTAAAGCCGGATTTGGATACAAAAAGATTTCCCAAGCTTTAAACATCCCAAGGAGCACTGTGCAAGCGATAATATTGAAATGGAAGGAGTATCAGACCACTGCAAATCTACCAAGACCTGGCCGTCCCTCTAAACTTTCAGCTCATACAAGGAGAAGACTGATCAGAGATGCAGCCAAGAGGCCCATGATCACTCTGGATGAACTGCAGAGATCTACAGCTGAGGTGGGAGACTCTGTCCATAGGACAACAATCAGTCGTATATTGCACAAATCTGGCCTTTATGGAAGAGTGGCAAGAAGAAAGCCATTTCTTAAAGATATCCATAAAAAGTGTCGTTTTTTAAAGTTTGCCACAAGCCACCTGGGAGACACACCAAACATGTGGAAGAAGGTGCTCTGGTCAGATGAAACCAAAATTTAACTTTTTGGCAACAATGCAAAACGTTATGTTTGGCGTAAAAGCAACACAGCTCATCACCCTGAACACACCATCCCCACTGTCAAACATGGTGGTGGCAGCATCATGGTTTGGGCCTGCTTTTCTTCAGCAGGGACAGGGAAGATGGTTAAAATTGATGGGAAGATGGATGGAGCCAAATACAGGACCATTCTGGAAGAAAACCTGATGGAGTCTGCAAAAGACCTGAGACTGGGACGGAGATTTGTCTTCCAACAAGACAATGATCCAAAACATAAAGCAAAATCTACAATGGAATGGTTCAAAAATAAACATATCCAGGTGTTAGAATGGCCAAGTCAAAGTCCAGACCTGAATCCAATTGAGAATCTGTGGAAAGAACTGAAAACTGCTGTTCACAAATGCTCTCCATCCAACCTCACTGAGCTCGAGCTGTTTTGCAAGGAGGAATGGGAAAAAAATTCAGTCTCTCGATGTGCAAAACTGATAGAGACATACCCCAAGTGACTTACAGCTGTAATCGCAGCAAAAGGTGGCGCTACAAAGTATTAACTTAAGGGGGCTGAATAATTTTGCACGCCCAATTTTTCAGTTTCTGATTTGTTAAAAAAGTTTGAAATATCCAATAAATGTCGTTCCACTTCATGATTGTGTCCCACTTGTTGTTGATTCTTCACAAAATAATACAGTTTTATATCTTTATGTTTGAAGCCTGAAATGTGGCAAAAGATCGCAAAGTTCAAAGGGGCCGAATACTTTCGCAAGGCACTGTAAATACATTTGATTTGATTTGACTTACAGACATTTTCCTTTTTGGAAAAAAAAGCATTCTTTCAATGACAGACATATCAGGGTTACCAATTAAGGTGGTGCTCTTCAGCATATAATGTCTTACTTGTAGGAAGCGGAAAAGGCCCGGCTTTGGGAGTCGATATTTCTCGACCATCTGCTCAAATGAATAAAATCTTTTCATCAAATACTGTAAGTCATTTACTCTGCGTATGCCCTTATTAAGCCAAAAGTTAAAGCCAGCATCCAGCAATCCTAGACTAAAATCTGGGTTGTTAAGAATTTGGGTCAGCGCAGAGGTTAGTTTGGATCTTCCCAGGAACCGTTGAACTGACCTCCATACTTTGAGTGTGTTAAGTGTAATAGGATTATTGCAGTGATCTTCTACAGACTTGGAACTTCTGAAAAATAAAAGATCCTGTAAGGGGTATTTTGAAAGAGAAGTCTCAATGTCTAACCAAATAGAGGAGTCATCGTTTGTAGTCCAATCAGAAATATAACATAGGTGGGCACACCACTGATAGAACCTGATATTGGGCAGATCCAAGCCGCCCATAGAACTTGGCAGCTGCAATATTGCCATCTTAAGTCTTTGCTTGCGTTTACTCCATATAAAGGAACTTAGCCATCCATTTACATCCTTTATTACCTTATTGGAGAGTAATACTGGGATAATTTGGATTGGGTAAAGTAGTCTAGGTTAAATGTTCATTTTCAAGAGGGATATTCTACCCAACCAAGAAATTGGGAGAGAGTTCCAGCGCTCCAGATCCTGTCTTATTGTATCAAACATGGGAGCAAAATTGGCTTTGTACATTTGCTGGAATTTAGGAGTTACAAATATACCCAGATACATAAAACCTGAGGGAGACCATTAAAAAGGGAAGGGGGGAGAAGAATTAGGTACAGAGTGAAGGTTACCAAGTGGCATAGCCTCTGATTTATTTAACTTAATCTTGTAGCCTGAGAATTACCCTGATGGCCTCGGCCAGTGGTTCCATAACGAGTGCAAATAGGAGAAGGGACAAAAGACAGCCCTGTCTGGTACCTCTGTGTATAGAGAAGCTATTTGACCGTAGCCCATTAGTAAGGACAGCAGCCTGAGGATCATCATATAAAACTTTCACCCATTTTATGAAGTTGTCCCCTAGACCAAATTTATTTAGAGCAAAGAATAGGTAAGACCACTCCACACGATCAAATGCTTTCTCAGCATCTAGTGAGAGCACAAGACCATCCAAAGCACTTTGTTGGTAGGCTTGAATTACATGAAGAAGCCGCCTGACATTGTTGCATGACTTACGGGCCTTAATGAAGCCAGTTTGGTCTCCTTTCACAATTAGTGGCAGTGAGTCCTCTAATCTTGTGGCAAGAATTTTAGAAAGCAATTTTCTATCCACATTCAGAAGGGAAATTGGTCTGTATGAGGATCAAGACTCTGGACATTTTCCCTTTTTGAGAATAAGTGATATGTTGGCTTCTCTCAGCGTTTGAGGGAGCTGGTCATTTGTAAATGAGTGGTGAAACATATCACGCAATGGCTCAAGGATCAGGCCATGGAACTCTTTATAGAACTCACTACAAAACCCGTCTGGTCCTGGTGCCTTACCATTTTGCAGATTCTTAATTGTGAACATTATCTCTTCCTCGGTAATTGGGGCATTAAGGAGAGACCTCTGTTCTTCGGAGATAGTAGGGAGCTCAATCTTAGAAAATAAGTTCTCCATTAATTTGGGTGCATCATTTGACAGTTCTGAGGCATAAAGGTTTGCATAACATTTCTTAAATGGGTCATTTAGCTATTTATTTTCATTTTTTATTGCCATCAGAATCAGTAATAGTAGCAATTGACTGAGAGTCAGCTCTCTTTTTAGCTAGGTATGCCAAGTACTTATCGCCATGTTCATATTGCTTTTGCCTGACAAATCTCATTTTCTTTTCAGCGTCCTGTGTTAGGAGAGAGTCCAACGTTGATCTAAGGACTGATATTTCCTTTAATAGGGCAGGAGTGGGAGTTTTAATGTTGTTCTTCTATTTAGTTCCTAATTCACCCTCTAAAGTTTTTTGCTTTTCACGCTTTTTCCGTCTCTTAGTGGCTGTGTATGACATAATCAGAGCCCTGGCATACGCTTTACAGGTTGATTGAGAGTTAATAGAGAAAAATACTTTAACCTGTTGTGACGAGCCATCCCGGATCCGGGATCGTGAATACAGCCTCAAGCTCATTACCATAACGCAACGTTAACTATTCATGAAAATCGCAAATGAAATCAATATGCTAGCTCTCAAGCTTAGATTTTTGTTAACAACACTGTCATCTCAGATTTTCAAAATATGCTTCTCAACCATTGCAAAACAAGCATTTGTGTAACACTATTGATAGCTAGCGTAGCATTTAGCATAGCATTTAGCGTTAGCATTCAGCAGGCAACATTTTCACAAAAAACAGAAAAACGTTCAAATAAAATCATTTACCTTTGAAGAACTTCAGATGTTTTCAATGAGGAGACTCTCAGTTAGATAGCAAATGTTCAGTTTTTACAAAAAGATTAGACAAATCTGTCATCTCAGATTTTCAAAAATATGCTTCTCAACCATTGCAAAACAAGCATTTGTGTAACACTATTGATAGCCTAGCATAGTATTATGCCTGACATTCAGCAAGCAACATTTTCACAAAAACCAGAAAAACATTCTAATAAAATCATTTACCTTTGAAGAACTTTGAAGAACTTCAGATGTTTTCAATGAGGAGACTCTCAGTTACATTGCAAATGTTCAGTTTTTACAAAAATATTATTTGTGTTGACAAATCGCTCCGTTTTCTCCATCACGTTTGGGTAAGAAAAAAAACAAAAATTAAAGTCATTAAAGCGCGAACTTTTTTCCAAATTAACTCCATAATATCGACAGAAACATGGCAAACCGATGTTTAGAATCAATCCTCAAGGTGTTTTTCACATATCTATCGACGATAAATCCATCGTGGCAGTTGACTTTCTCTTCTGAAGAAATGGAACGCACATGGACCTAGAGATTACGCAATAATTTCGACACAGGACACCGGGCGGACCCCTGGCAAATGTAGTCTCTTATGGTCAAACTTCCAATGATATGCCTACAAATACGTCACAATCCTGCAGACATTTTGGACGAACGGCAGAGAGCTCAAGTTCATTCATGGCACATTCACAGCCATATAAGGAGACGATGGGAAACAGAGCCTCAAAAATTCTGCTCATTTCATGTTTGAGGTTTCATCTCGGTTTCGCCTGTAGCATGAGTTATGTGGCACTCACAGATAATATCTTTGCAGTTTTGAAAACGTCAGTGTTTTCTTTCCAAAGCTGCCAATTATATGCATAGTCGAGCATCTTTTCGTGACAAAATATTGCGCTTAAAACGGGCACGTTTTTTTATCCAATAATGACATAGCGCCCCCATAGGTTGAAGAGGTTAAACTCTGTAATATGATATGATGTGAATGTATGGTCTTTAAGAATGGTGGTATTCAACCTCCAATGTCTTAACCGATTGAATGCCCCGTTGAGTTTTATGTCCAGGATCACCTCCGCATGATCAGATATGACTATGCTTCCTATCCTAGCGGATAAAACTGACTGCAAAGACATCCTGGGCATAAAAAAGCAATCTATTCTAGTCTGACATCCATGAGGTGCAGAGACAAAAGTGAACTCTCTGTTGGAGGGATGAAAAGTTCTCCAAACATCAGCATGCCCCAGATCATCACAAATAGCTTTAAGTGACTTCGCTTGAGGAGAGAGTGAAGCTATACCGCTGGGAAACTTATCAATAAGGGGGTTCAACAAACAATTAAAATCTTAATTCTGAAAAGTTTAGAAATACCTTAGTGAGGAAATCAGGGGGTGGGCAGGGGGGAAGTAAATATTCATTATAGAAATGTTCTGCCCTTGTAAAGTACCATTAATTATAACAAAGCGGCCAAATGTATCTTTCACACAATTCAAGACCTTAAGTGGTAAGTTATTTTTCACAAGAATTTCTACACCTCTACTTCTGGATGTAAATGATGAGAAAAACACTTGACCAAACCCCCCTTGTTGCAATTTCAGATGCTCCTTATCCAAATGAGTTTCTTGCAACAGGGCAATATCAATATTTTCTTTTTCAAAAAAGACAGTACGTTCTTCCTTTTAATGGGGTTATGGCTCCCTCTAATGTTCCATGTACATACACGCAGTCTGTTACCTGCCATTGCACTTTGACTTCAATATCCAGACTGAATCCTACTGTAAAAGTGGGGTAGTACCTTTTTCCATGTGTTGAACTCTCCTCTATCTCACTGAGCATAAACAAACAAAATGAACCCTGAACTCGAACTATACTAAACCCAAATATTAAACATGTAAAGATCCATAAGGGGGTTTTCCCACTAGCTAACATGCAGGTGATTTCAACTTTCCAATGTAGACTCTTAAGTCTGCATTGCCACTCAATAGCCTCATCCTTTATATATATGGAAATGAAAATCAATAGAAGAAGATTGAGGCTCTTCCACCTAAAACCAAGCCGAAGAACCGATATCTCAGCCTGAGCTATAGCGGCAGTTACTTTAGCAAGAAGAATAATAAAGATACGAATATTACTGAACCGGAGCACGTGAGAAATCACACCACTGTTTCATGATCAGATTCAAATAAAAGATAAAAAGTTATCCACACACACATCATTGCAAAACAGGTGCAGCTTAAAGTTATTTACCCGAGAGAGTCAATAAACGCAGCAGCCTCTTCAGGTGTGTATAGTTTTTTTAGGCGATCCGTTGTACAGCAGTGCGTAGTCCATCTTCATTCTCTTGAGTCGAGCCTTCGCCTCATCAAATGCTTTGCGTCTTCGTACAACCGCTGTGGAATAAGCATTGAAGAATGAGACTTTTTTTAAAAAAATTTTACCTTTTTTTAACCAGGCAAGTCAGTTAAAGAACAAATTCTTATTTTCAATGATGGCCTAGGAACAGTGGGTTAACTGCCTGTTCAGGGGCAGAACGACAGATTTGTACCTTGTCAGCTCGGGGGTTTGAACTCGCAACCTTCCGGTTGCTAGTCACACACTCTAACCACTAGGCTACCCTGCCGCCCCTGGACCTTTACATTGACTACCATCAGAGCCGATGTTTCTAGCCGCATCCATGACGCGCTGCTTGTCGGTGAAGTTGTGGAATTTTATAACCACTGACCATGGGCACTGGTTGGGACCGGGTATCGGTGCTTGAGAGCGATGGGCTCTGTCCAGCTTCACACGACCAGCCTTAGAGTCCATTTGTAGGTAGCCAGGGATCCATTCCTCAACATTTTTACTGAACGTGTCCCTTCAGAATTTTCCGGGAGTCCCACAACACTAATACTGCATCTGCGTCCTCGATTATCCAAGTCGTCAATGTGCTCCGCCATTTCGCGCACCTGTTTCTCAAGTGCTTTTATCTTAGTGTCCATAGATGTAGTTGAAGTTTCCACTGTAGCAATTCTTCCTTCCGCCTCATCAACACGTTTGACAACCCTCTGTAGTTCAGCTGAATGGCCTGCTATTGCTTCCAAGACCGTTCTTATCTTAACATCGATCACTTTAGTAATGTTATCAGTCATCTTTTGAATCACCAGGTCCATTGTGCCTAGATCCGCAATGGTGTTAGCTTCACTAAGATTAGCTAGCTCCTCCTGTACAGCTACAGGGATGGTGGTTTTGAGTTCTTAGTAGTTCTGTTGGGCATGTTGTCAGAGATTTTTGAGAAATAGCCGTCAAGACTCATTGTAGGATAACTTATTTAGCCAATTCTACCACTTTTTCAAGCTAGGAGATTCATGTAAATATATAAATTTACGAATGCCACGAGAGCTCGCTGAAACACAGTATTCTCTCTACGGCGCCATTTTGTCCCCAATTTATTTATTTATTGATATATTAGGAAATTAGTCTAGCCACCTATTTAAACTTGTAGTAATCATGGCCAAATTATCAACTGGGCAAGTGCCCAGGGGCCCTAACCTCTAGGGGGCCCCCATTGATTTTGTTAGCCACTCTCACTCAGCTAACATATTAACATGGCATAAGTCATGGCAAAATCTGTAGAATTAACGTGTGTAGCGGCTAACTGTATAGCTAATAGGCTATGCGTTTGTAGATCGGCTGAGGTGAATTTAAGATACAGCAACCAATGTGATAATGGCTGGGGTTATTTTAGCTTGTTTTTCGTGTTCTACTAATATAATTTTAGAGTTTTTAAAATGTATAGAAATGCTGTAAATGAGTTTCCATTTCTTGGATGACTGATCTGTCTACAAAACTGGCAAAATTGGCTTAGACTACCGATTGTGTGCAAATATATATTTTATGGATTTAGCATGGCAGTATTGCCCTAAAAATGTATACTATTTTCTTGAATCAAAGGAAGTAATAAAACCACATCACTTTTCCTTATAGTTTCTCATGGAGTGAGTACTTGACTGTCAATCTAAGGACCCATGATGCACTCTCTTCCTCAAAGGGATTTGAACCTCACTCACTGAAATGGACAGCATTTTAATGTACATTTACATACAGTGGGGATCCAGAATTATTGGATACCTTGAAAAAAACGAGCAAAAAAAGCCTGTATAAAATAAATACATACTGAGCTATACTGTATGCAAAACATTTTTGGGGGAAAAGTATATTTTATACTCATACAATTGCTTGGAGAAATAGATTTTGTTTAACAAGTAATACATAGAAAATCTCAAAAAGGCTCCCGAGTGGCGCAGCGGTCTAAGGCTGTGCATCACAGTGCTTGAAGCATCACTACAGACCCGGTTTCGATCCTGGGCTGTGTCCCAGGCTGTGTCGGGTTTTTGGCTGAAATGTCCTGGTACTTGGTAAAAGTTCATGATACTTTTGACCTGACAAGGGCCCCAGGACCATTGGAAGAAAAATTGCCCCATAACATGAAAGATCCAACGTCATATTTTACAGAAGAGATGTGGTAATTTCTGCATACAGTAAGCATTGTTCTTTCGAAGGCCAAACCCACCGTTGGTGTGCATGGCCAAAGAGCTCTATTTTTGTGTCATATGACCATCGTTGTGCCTGGGAAACCATCCATAAAATATTTAAGGGGCCAAACCATAAGGCTATGGGCCCAAAAGTATGACAGAGCTACCCTTGAGCACTCCACTCTTTGATATTCCTGTCATGGCATTGGACACATTAATATGCAGAATATTACATCTTAGAACATGCAGGGAAAGTATTCTGTTAGATATCCTCTCTAGACTCAGACCCTTCTCTTCTCTTCAAGCCATGAACAAAAAGGGTGTGAATGAGACAAAGGGGTGAAGACCCTGGAGTACTACATGCACAGATGACTGCTCATACAAGAAGACTAGTGACTGTAGGCTAGTTAATGACTTCTCCCACCCAGCTTTACCCACTAACGTTGGCACAGTGTTAGTCAAGTCTCCCCTAATGCGTCTGTGATGTATCTTCTCCCTCCAATATGTAGTCGATACCTTCATCACACTTTCACACTGAGTCTCAATCAAATGTTATAGAGACTGAGCGTGTTCAAGGGACTTTTTTCATGCAGGAGAAAGTTGGAGGGAACGATTGATTAAAGTATTGATTACAGGGAGAAGAGGGAGTGAGCTGTCTACCATTGCCAGACATGGGCAGCCAAAGCCTTGGCAGAGACCCCTCCAATCCCCCCACACCCCCCTTCCTCCCCACCTCTCTCCCCCTCCCTCCCTCCCTCCCTCCCTCCCTCCCTCTCCATCCTTGCTACTACCAGCACTACTCTGTAATTTAATCAATTTTGTCATGGCTCGGGATCAATATCCATTTTCCTGGGCCTTGGGGAGGGCCTCTTGATTTGCTGTTCTTTCACAGTGGCATGATTAGCAGCCAATGAGCCTGCAGCATCCGTCTCCCCTGGGCCACCAGGGCTACACAGAGCATGAGAGGAGAACACGTAGCTTACATTTGACGCCCACACACACTGCGTTGTCTGAACTCTGAAGCCAGTTTATAATGTGTATATAATCACATTTGAATGCCACATACTGGTATTCTTCATATAATAATGTAATTCAGTGAGTTGGTATTTGTATTTACTATGGATTCCCATTAGCTGCTGCCAAGGCCGCAGCTAGTCTTCCTGGGGACCAGAAAAATGAAGGCAGTTATACAATTTTAAAAACATTACAAAACATTAATTACAGAATTCACAACACACTAAGTGTGTGACCTCAGGCCCATACTCCGCTACCACATATCTACAATGCAATATCATGTGTACGTGTGTGTATAGCGCGTATGGTATCGTGTTTGTATGCATGTGGGGGCGGCAGCGTAGCCTAGTGGTTAGAGCGTTGGACTAATAACCGGAAGGTTGCAAGTACAAACCCCGAGCTGACAAGGTACAAATCTGTCATTCTGCTCCTGAACAGGCAGTTAACCCACTGTTCCTAGGCTGTCATTGAAAATAAGAATTTGTTCTTAACTGACTTGCCTAGTTAAATAAAGGTACAAATAAAAAATAAAATAAAAATTTGTCTGTACCTATGTTTGTGTTATTTCACAGTCCCAGCTGTTCTACAAGGTGTATTTCTCCTTGCAAACAGTAGAATCAGATTTAAAAAGCAACAGTTACCTGTAGTCATGGCTCTGTGCAGTACTGTGCGCCTCCCATAGTCTGTTCTGGGCTTGGGACTGTGAAGAGACCTCTGGTGGAATGTCTTGTGGGTATTGATAGAGGAAATTATGGTTGAAATGATTAATTATGTATACATTATTGATTAGAACCATTTATTCTAATATTATTATGTTATGGTATGAAAAGTATGGGTTCTTGGTTCTAGGCTGTTACTGAAAATGTAAGCAGAACGAATTAATTGTCTGTGCCTCTTGGGTAGTTTAAGGGGAAGAGATGCTATATCTTTTCAGACAGATAAGAAAGGTTTGGGTGGTGTTCCATTAGTGGAGAAAAGTATATCTTTTAGACAGTTTGGAATGTAGTTTATGGGGGGGGTAGAAGAAGAGTTCCAGACCTAAAAACAATGGGCTCTTGTGAGAATCGGAGAGAGGGTGGGAAACTGATGATGTCATTTCCAGTTTATAACCTGTGGAAATGTGTGTATGCATTTAGTACTCTCTTGTAATAAACGCTGTTTACCTTTGGCTTTTAAGACTGGTCTCAATCTACTTCATGCATAATTAATGAACTTACAACTCATTAATGAATTAGAAATGAGTGCGAATTGGTTTTGGCAATAAAACATACAGGAATTTAGAATTCCTCCATCAGTATGCATGCGTGTCTGAGCTGTGTGCTATTATTTTAAAACAGACAGCTCGGAACCTACAGCCTGTCAGCACCTCTTACAAAAACAAGTAACGAGGAAGTCAATTTCTTCCACTTAGAGCCATGAGAGATTGACATGCATGTCATTAAGGTTAGCTCTCCGTGTACTTTTAAGGGCCAGCCTTGCTGCCCTGTTTTGAGCCAACTGTAATTATCCCAAGTCCCTCTTTGTGGCACCTGACCACACGAATGAACAGTAGTCCAGGTGCGACAAAACCAGGACCTGTAGAACCTGCCTTGTTGATTGTGTTGTTAAGAAGGGAGAGCAGCGCTTTATTATGGACAGACTTCTCACCATGTTAGCTACTGTTGTATCAATATGTTTTGACCATAACAGTTTACAATCCAGGGTAACTCAAGCAGTTTAGTCACCTCAACTTACTCAATTTCCACATTATTCATTACGAGATGTAGTTAAGGTTTATGGTTAAGTGAATGATTTGTCCCAAATACAATGCTTTTAGTTTTGGAAATATTTAGGACTAACTTATTCCTTGCTACCCTTTCCGAAACTAACTGCAGCTCTTCAGTGTTTCAGTCATTTCAGTTGCAGTAATAGCTGTGTAACATCTCTTTCCAAATCACACTCTCAAACACATCGATCCCCTGAACGCAGCTCACTTTCCAGCCCACACTCTCAAACAGCCCACACTCTCCAGATCCCAATCACCTGAATTCTGATCACCTGTATGTCATTTACACACACTATTTAGTTCAGTTCTTTTCACCCCATCATTGTGAGGTATTGTTTGTTTTGATACACTTTCTATTCGGAGCTCTGTTTATTTACATATTAGTCCTCCCGTGTATCGTAGTTTTTTGGCCATCCTCAATAACAACGCTTTTTTGGCTATTCCCTGCCTGTACTCAGATTTCCTGTCAACCTCTTGCCCGATGTCCCAGACTACGTTATTAGCCATTTCCCAGCCTGTACTGTTACCCTTTTGGAGTCCCTGTGTATGACCTTCTGCCTGCCCCTGGACCCAGCTACGTGCCTCCTCCTGCGGTCCTTTACTAAGAAACACCTGTTGCACCCTGCGCTTGAAACCAGCACTCTGTCTCCCATCATACTCATTACAAGCTGACGTGTATAGTGTTGAGTCATCTGCATAAATAGACACACTGGTCTTACTCAAAGCCAGTGGCATGTCGTTAGTAAAGATTGAAAAAAGCAAGGGGCCTAAACAGCTACCCTGGGGAATTCCTGCTTCTACCTGGAATATGTTTGAGAGGCTTCCATTAAAGAACACCTGTGTTCTGTTAGACAAGTAACGTTTTATCCACATTATAGCAGGGAATGTAAAGCCATAACACGTACATTTTTCCAGCAGCAGACTATGATTGATAATGTCAAACGCTGCACTGAAGTCTAACAAGACAGCCCCACAATCATTTTATCATCAATTTCTCTCAGCCATTCATCAGTCATTTATGTAAGTGTCGTGCTTGTGAAGTGTCTGTCCCGTTATGTGTGCTGAAAGTCTATTGTCAATTTGTTTACTGTGAAATAGCATTGTATCTGGTCAAACACAATTTTGTCCAGAAGTTTACATAGGGCTGGGCATTCGATTACAGCAGGATCTCTTTCACGTAGCTGTTCAATGCCTATAGGCCTTTCCACTTGTATTGTAGCGGCAGATTTCCTCCTCTTCGTCTGGATCGGACCAAGATGCGGCGTGGTAAGTGTTCATGACGATTTTAATAAGAAAAGCACTGAACACTATGAAATACAAAACAATTTATTTTAACTTTAACTAGGCAAGTCAGTTAAGAACTAATTCTTATTTTCAATGACGGCCTAGGAACAGTGGGTTAACTGCCTGTTCAGGGGTAGAACGACAGATTTGTACCTTGTCAGCTCGGGGATTTGAACTTGCAACCTTCCAGTTACTAGTCCAATGCTCTAACCACTAGGCTACCCTGCCGCCCCGATAAACGATAACGTGAAATAAACCAAACCGAAACAGTACCGTGTGGCGAAAAACACTCACACGGAAACAAACACCCACAAACCAACAGTGAAACCCAGGCTACCTAAATATGGTTCTCAATCAGGGACAACGATAAACAGCTGCCTCTGATTGAGAACCATATCAGGCCAAACACAGAAATAGAAAAAACATAGAAACACAAACATAGACTGCCCACCCCAACTCACACCCTGACCATACTAAATAAAGACAAAACAAAGGAAATAAAGGTCAGATATTGTATCCATTTAGCATTTCAAGGTCGATTTGATTAAGGCAGATCAAATTAGTAGTGAGCCATTAAAAACAGATTTTTCTCATCTTCCACTCTCATTGATTCAAAATCAGAATGCTGAAACAGTATCTGATCACCAAAGGGGGAACAATCAATGTCACCCAGTAAAGTGATGACATCACTTTGCTAGCTCTCCTCTCTCGGAGTTGATGGAATAGACGTGTGCACCGACAGTGCCACATTATGGGGAAAGTGATTCTCTTACACCTGCTCCTCTGCCTTGTGCATCTCCATGTATTATAGATGGGCTTATTAAACATACAGTGTCAAAATGTAATGAAACTGATTTTCTACCTCAGCCCTGTTTTTAGAAAAGTCAAAGGGATAGGTTAACAGTTTGCTTTTATAGCACAAATATTTAACAACTGTAACTACCCAAAGAGGTAGTTTAAATCGGTTGTGCCTGATATGGTTGGGTTTACTTTAGTTTATTAGGATCCATATTACTCTTTCCTGGTGTCCAAATAAAACTTATAAATACAAGACAAAGTACAGAACAGTTATAGACAAGGACAAATTCCCCCACAAAACAAGTTAACATAAAAAATAAGAGTTATATTGGAAAGACACCGAGACAACTAAAATTGTATTTACACAATATTCATATATGTATATATATATATATATATATATACACACACAGTGGGGCAAAACAAGTATTTAGTCAGCGACCAATTGTGCAAGTTCTCCCACTTAAAAAGATGAGAGAGGCCTGTAATTTTCATCATAGGTACACTTCAACAATGACAGACAAAATGAGAAAATACATCCAGAATAACAAACGTTTATCTCAATACTTTGTTATATACCCTTTGTTGGCAATGACAGAAGTCAAACATTTTCTGAAAGTATTCACAAGATTTTCACACACTGTTGCTGGTATTTTGGCCCATTCCTCCATGCAGATCTCCCCTAGAGCAGTGATGTTTTGGGGCTGTTGCTGGGCAACACAGACTTTCAACTCCATCCAAAGGCTACTCCAGGACCTTGAAATGCTTCTTACGAAGCCACTCCTTTGTTGCCCGGGCAGTGTGTTTGGGATCATTGTCCTTCTGAAAGACCCAGCCACGTTTCATCTTCAATGCCCTTGCTGATGGAAGGAGGTTTTCACTCAAAATCTCACGATACATGGCCCTATTCATTCTTTCCTTTACACGGATCAGTCGTCCTGGTCCCTTTGCAGAAAAACAGCCCCAAAGCATGATGTTTCCACCCCCATGCTTCACAGTAGGTATGGTGTTCTTTGGATGCAACTCAACATTCTTTGTCCTCCAAACACAACGAGTTGAGTTTTTACCAAAAAGTTATATTTTGGTTTCATCTGACCATATGACATTCTCCCAATCTTCTTCTGGATCATCCAAATGCTCTCTAGCAAACGTCAGATGGGCCTGGACATGTACTGGCTTAAGCAGGGGGACACGTCTGGCACTACAGGATTTGAGTCCCTGGCGGCGTAGTGTGTTACTGATGGTAGGCTTTGTTGCTTTGGTCCCAGCTCTCTGCAGGTCATTCACTAGGTCCCCCTGTGTGGTTCTGGGATTTTTGCTCACCGTCCTTGTGATCATTTTGACCCCACGGGGTGAGATCTTGCGTGGAGCCCCAGATCGAGGGAGATTATCAGTGGTCTTGTATGTCTTCCATTTCCTAATAATTGCTCCCACAGTTGATTTCTTCAAACCAAGCTGCTTACCTATTGCAGATTCAGTCTTCCCAGCCTGGTGCAGGTCTACAATTTGGTTTCTGGTGTCCTTTGACAGCTCTTTGGTCTTGGCCATAGTGGAGTTTGGAGTGTGACTGTTTGAGGTTGTGGACAGGTGTCTTTTATACTGATAACAAGTTCAAACAGGTGCCATTAATACATGTAACAAGTGGAGGACAGAGGAGCCTCTTAAAGAAGAAGTTACAGGTCTGTGAGAGCCAGAAATCGTGCTTGTTTGTAGGTGACCAAATACTTATTTTCCACCATAATTTGCAAATAAATTCATTAAAAATCATACAATGTGATTTTCTGGATGTATTTTCTCATTTTGTCTGTCATTGTTGAAGTGTACCTATGATGAAAATTACAGGCCTCTCTCATCTTTTTAAGTGGGAGAACTTGCACAATTGGTGGCTGACTAAATACTTTTTTGCCCCACTGTATATATATATATTTATTTATTTATTTCACTAAATTTGATCTTTAGAAAGAGAAGAGGCACTGTGAAGAAGAAATATATTGTATCTGTTTTTTAAAGCTAAACGTTCTTTTTGCCCGAGTCACCTCTGGTAGCAGAGCATTCCACGATGACATGACTCTATGGTTTGGGTACAGTGAAGAAACCCATAGTGGTGTGTATGGTGGGGTATGCATGTCTGTTTGAAGTGTACGTAAATAGATTATACAAGTGGTTAGGCATGTTCAACACACAAATGTTTCTTAAAACATGTTTGTTGATGTTAGTTCTATGTGTGCTGTTAAGGGCAAGGCATGCTGCTTTGTTTTGAGCCAACTGCAACTTTCCTAGGTCTTTCTATGCTGCACATTGCCTAGTTAACCTTCATTAAATAATAAATAAAAATGTAAACAGGATTTGTAGGCCATATTGCCCAGCTATATTGCCCAGTGTCTGTGTTATTTTGCCTATCTTAATCTTTCATTTTAATTGGCCAGTCTGAAATATGGCTTTATCTTTGCAACTCTGCCAGTTTTCAGCTGTGCTAACATCATTGCAAAAGTGTTTTCTAATGATCAATTAGCCTTTTAAAACGACAAACTTGGATTAGCTAACACAACGTGCCATTGGAACACAGGAGTAATGGTTGCTGATAATGGGCCTATGTACGCCTATGTAGATATGATATTAAAAACAAATTAAAAAGCCGTTTCCAGCTACAATAGTAATTCACAACATTAACAATGTCTACATTGTATTTCTGATCAATTTGATGTAATTTTAAAATGGACAAAAAATGTGCTTTTCAAAAACAAGGACATTTCTAAGTGACCCCAAACTTAGCTTAGTGATGCACTTTGTGGGCACTATATTGTTGAATGCTGAGCTGCAGTCATTGAACAGCATTCTCACATAGGTGTTCCTTTTGTCCAGGTGGGAAAGGGCAGTGTGGAGTGCGATTGAGATTGCATCATCTGTGGATCTGTTGGGGCGGTTTGCAAATTGGAGTGGGTATCCGGGAGGATGCTGTTGATGTGAGCCATGACCAGCGTTTCAAAGCACTTCATGGCTACCGATGTGAGTGCTACGGGGCGGTAATCATTTAGGCAGGTTACCTTTGCTTCCTTGGGTACATGGACTATGGTGGTCTGCTTGAAATATGTAGTTATTACAGACAAGTTCAGGGAGAGGTTGAAAATGTCATTGAAGTCACTTGCTCGTTGGTCCACGCATGCTTTGAGTACACATCCTGGTAATCCATCTGGCCCTGTGGCTTTGTGAATGTTGACCTGTATTAAAGGTCTAGCTCACATCGGCTACCGAAAGCGTTATCACACAGTCGTCCAGAACAGCTGGTTCTCTCATGCATGCTTCAGTGTTGCTTGCCTCGAAGCGAGCATAAAAGGCATTTAGCTCATCTGGTAGGCTCGCGTCACTGAGCAGCTCGCCGCTGGGATTCCCTTTGTAGTCCGTAAAAGTTTTAAAGTCTTGCCACATCCGATGAGCATCAGAGTCGGTGTAGTAGGATTCAATCATAATCCTGTATTGATGCTTTGCGTGTTTGATGGGTCGTCGGAGGTCATAGCAGGATTGCTTACAAGCGTCCGGATTAGTGTCCCGCTCCTTGAATGCAGCAGCTCTAGCCTTTAGCTTGATGCGGATGTTGCCTGTAGTCCATGGCTTCTGGTTGGGATATGTACGTACGGTCACTGCGGGGACGACGTCGTTGATGCACTTATTGATGAAGCCGATGGCTGAGGTGTTATACTCCTCAATGCCATTTTATGAATCCCGGAACATATTCTAGTCGGTGCGAGCAAAACAGTCCTGTATCGTAGCATCCACGTCATCTGACCACTTCCGTAATGAGCGAGTCACTGGTACTTCATGCTTTAGTTTTTGCTTGTAAGCAGGAATCAGGAGGATAGAATTATGGTCAGATTTGCCAAATGGAAAGCAAGGGAGATCTTTGTATGCATCTCTGTGTGTGGAGTAAAGGTGGTTTAGAGTTGTTTTCCCTCTGGTTGCACATGTGACATGCTGGTAGAAATGAGGTGAAACGGATTTAAGTTTGCCTGCATTAAAGTCCCCGGCCACTAGGAGCGCCACTTCTGGATGAGCATGTTCTTGTTTGCTTATGGCCTTAAACATTTGGTTGAGTGTGTTCTTAGTGCCAGCATCGGTTTGTGGTGGTAAATAGATGGCTACGAATAATATAGAAAATAACTCTTGGTAGATAGTGTGGTCTACAGCTTATCATAATGTACTCTACCTCAGGTGAGCAATAACTTGAGACTTCTTTAAAAACCTCTTGAGACTAGGGGGCAGTATTTTGATATTTGGATGAAAAAGTGCCCAAAGTAAACTGCCTATTACTCAGGCACAGAAGCCAGAATATGCATATAATTGGCAGATTAGGATAGAAAACACTCTAAAGTTTCCAAAACTGTCAGAAATATTGTCTGTGAGTATAACAGAACAGATATTGCAGGCGAAAACCTGAGGAAAATCCAACCAGGAAGTGCTGTTTTTCTGAAACCTCTCTATTCCATTGCAAGCCTATCCTCCATTTAAAGGGATATCAACCATATTCCTTTCCCTATGGATTCCACAAGGTGTGAACAGTCTTTAGACATAGTTTCAGGCTTTTATTCTGAAAAATGAGCGAGAATGATCACATCGCGTCAGCGGATAGCTAGGTGTCCCCAGATTTGTGCATGCGCGAGCGCCTGGAGGGAGACCTTTTCTCTCTCTCTTCTATTGAAAAGGCTACCGTCCGGTTGAAATATGATCGACTATTTATTGTAAAAACAACCTGATGATTGAATATAAAAAACGTTTGACATGTTTCTACGAACGTTACGGATACTATTTGGAATTTTCGTCTGCCCGTCGTGACCGCACAAGCCTGTGGATTACTAAACAAAATGCGCCAACCAAATGGAGGTTTTTGGATATAAAAATAATCTTTATCGAAAAAAACGAACATTTATTGTGTAACTGGGAGTCTCGTGAGTGCAAATATACGAAGATCATCAAAGGTAAGCGATTCATTTTATTGCTTTTCTGACTTTCGTGACCAATCTACTTTGCTGCTAGCTGTTTGTAATGTTTTGTCTGCTGAGAGCTGTCCTCACGTAATCGCATGGTTTGCTTTCACCGTAAAGCTTTTTTGAAATCTGACATGCCAGGTGGATTAACAACAAACTAAGCTGTGTTTTGGTATATTGCACTTGTAATTTCATGAATAATAAATATTTTTATGTAATTTAATTTGAATTTGGCACTCTGCAATTCACAGGATGTTGACGAAAATGATCCCGCTAAAGGGATCGGTGCGCCAAGAGGTTTTTAATAATAGACATCGTGCACCAGCTGTTATCGACAAATAGACACACACCCCCGCACCTCATTTTACCAGACGTAGCTTCTCTGTCCTGCCGGTGCATGGAAAATCCCGCCAGCGCTATATTATCCATGTCGTCGTTCAGCCACGACTCTTAAATATAAGATATTACAGTTGTTAATGTCCCATTGGTAGTATAATCTTAATCGTAGGTCATCCATTTTATTTTCCAATGATTGCACATTGGCCAATAGAACAGATGGCAGTGGGAGTTCTCACTCGCCTACGAATTCTCGCTGTTCTGATGTCCAGAAGATCTTTTTGGTTATAAGAGACGGTAGCAGCAACATTGTGTACAAAATACGTTAACATAACACAATTGGTTAGGAGCACGTAAAACGTCAGCCATCCCCTCCTGCGCCGTTCTATCTATCTATCTATCTATCTATCTATCTATCTATCTATCTATCTATCGCTTTAAAGGCCCAGTGCAGTGGATGTGGTGATATATTATGTTGGTATGAACACAGTAAAGAATAATGATGATGATTTATAATTGTGATACTTCTCATTGAATCTGTAAGTCTAGAATAGTGTGTAATGTGTGTAATGTGTCTCCTGACCCCTCCTGTCTCAGCCTCCAGTATTTATGCTGCAGTAGTTTATGTGTCGGGGGGCTAGGGTCAGTTTGTTATATCTGGAGTACTTCTCCTGTCCTATTCGGAGTCCTGTGTGAATCTAAGTGTGCGTTCTCTAATTCTCTCCTTCTCTCTTTCTTTCTCTCTCTCGGAGGACCTGAGCCCTAGGACCATGCCCCAGGACTACCTGAAATGATGACTCCTTGCTGTCCCCAGTCCACCTGGCCGTGCTGCTGCTCCAGTTTCAACTGTTCTGCCTTATTATTATTCGACCATGCTGGTCATTTATGAACATTTGAACATCTTGGCCATGTTCTGTTATAATCTCCACCCGGCACAGCCAGAAGAGGACTGGCCACCCCACATATGCTCTCTCTAATTCTCTCTTTCTTTCTCTCTCTCGGAGGACCTGAGAGCCCTAGGACCGTGCCCCAGGACTACCTGACATGATGACTCCTTGCTGTCCCCAGTCCACCTGACCGTGCTGCTGCTCCAGTTTCAACTGTTCTGCCTTATTATTATTCGACCATGCTGGTCATTTATGAACATTTGAACATCTTGGCCATGTTCTGTTATAATCTCCACCCGGCACAGCCAGAAGAGGACTGGCCACCCCACATAGCCTGGTTCCTCTCTAGGTTTCTTCCTAGGTTTTGGCCTTTCTAGGGAGTTTTTCCTAGCCCCTGTGTTTCTACACCTGCATTGCTTGCTGTTTGGGGTTTTAGGCTGGGTTTCTGTACAGCACTTTGAGATATCAGCTGATGTACGAAGGGCTATATAAATACATTTGATTTGATTTGATTTGATAATGATCTGTGATTGCTATAAACAGCCAGTGGGCATCCAAAAGGCAAATGTATTGTCGGGTAATTGACTTCTCTTTAGGATGGGCGGTATCCAGATTTTCATACCTTCACACAGTTCCTGTACCATACCGGGGTACTGTATACTGTATTACCGTCAGTGCACCCAAGGGGCACTATTTATTTAGAAATATAAGAAAATAAATTCATGTAGGCAGCAGGGATCTTGATCACTGTAACCAAGAAGCTTGATCTTGACATCTAGCCACTCAGCTAGCAAGTTAGCAAACCAAATGCATAGCTGAAGATTTGATTTGCCACATCTTAGATGGTTAGCTTATAGTTATACGCAGTGGTGTAGCAAGCACCCCCTAGCTTTATTGCGCCCCAAACCATAATCTTTTTTTTGTTACAAAATTGACGGTATTGAAAATCATACCTTCGGTATACGAAAATATCCCGGTATACGGTATGTATGGTATACCTCCCAAGCCTGCTTCTCATACAATTGTAAGTGCTTTGTAAGTGTTTTGCTGTCCTCAATTCAAAAGTGTCACTGTTATTTTGAACAACTTAACTGAATAAAATGTTAATGTGAACTCACATCATATGGAAGGACCTGGATTTTTTTATCGAGGTCCTTATCACATCGTGCCATATTTTTTTTGTCCTCTCTGTATACAAGTAGCTATGACGAGTTTCTTCCTGTGAGTGAATTCCTGCCTTGCGAAATGGCCAGCCTGAGCCATCACACAGATACTTCCTATTCACTCTTATCATATTCTTACCAGCAAATCCAGGAAATGGCTGTTTTTAAGTTTTCAACCTGATCCTTCCTCTCCTGTGCTCTCTTCCCCATCTATTCTGAAGCATTCTTTCCTTTTGAACTTGGCCTGTATTTGAAGAGTTTTCATGACTTCACATTTGGGTTTTCCTCAGCGGAAATGCATTGAATTGGCCACAATGACAAGCACACAATCCAATTGTTTGTGATCATAGTCACGCACACATATACTCCTTTTTTTTTTGCCTAGCCCACAGTGCCTGGGACTGTGGGGGTTAGAGTGTGAGTGCAGTGGGATTTGGGCCTCTTCCCTCTGACCCAGTTCACATGCTCTCAATGTCTCCTAGATCCTCTCTTCATAAGCACTAGAGAGGATCTGGTTAGCCTTACCCTTATCACTCATCAACAGGGATACTGTACCTTCACATCATCTCTTGACGGTACAGTCTTCTTTATGATGGTTGTTACTGAAATTCCAAACCCTCTGTCACATTAGCATCGTTAACACCATTTTTGCCTGAGATTTTGCCTGAGTTTCCCTGTTAAATGACTGACACTTATTCTCAGTCAAGCGACATTTATTCTCTGTTCTACAGAGCATGTACATTTTTACTTCTCTGTCAATCAATACCCGTTTGGAGTGAAATTGAAAATACAGGCACTTCGCTCATAGAAATGTGTGAAACTACTTTTCTAGAGCTGTGCAAGGGAGAGGATCTCTGCAGCAATATGTAACAGCCACCTTAGTGATAGTGATGCAAGGTGGCCAATATCATTATCACCATTTTAATATCTCCTCCAAGCACTTGATCAATGACATGTTGTCAAGGGCGTCTATCACTGTAAAGTGACCTCGCCATCAACCGTCAGCAATATGTATGGATTAATTACTGTGCTTTATCACTCATACCTTCAAGCGCTTCATTTTGTCTCTTCACTGGTTTTGCTCCATCTCTCTTTACTTCTATTTAGATTTAGATCTGTCCTCTCTATCTCAAATATACCACCAATGAAACTACCACTAAACTAAATTGGGATTGTGCGGTGCAGTTTTTTCAATATAGATTTCAGCAGAATGTGTTGAGGGTGGACCTGGCATTGTTCTGAAAAAAAAAAGCTCAGAGGAAGAGCATTTGACAGGACAACAAAGGGAATAGTTAATCCGATTTGTTTCTCTTTTTCTTTTTTTTGGTCATTTTTCACTGTTTTAGATTTCTTTCATTTTTGTGGTGTTGTTCCTCAAATCCTGCGCCAAATGCAATATAAAAGGGAATGTGTTTAATCCAGGGATCTCCAACCCTGTTCCTGGAAAGCTACCATTCTGTAGGTTTTTGCTCCAACCCCAGTTGTTACTAACCCGATTCAGCTAATTTTTAGAATCAGGTGTGCTAGATTAGGGTTAGAGCAAAAACCTACAGAATGGTAGCTTTCCAGGAACAGAGTTGGAGAGCCCTGGAATCTGTCACTAGCCATTGTCATCACTGGCTCCTAATGGGAAATCCACAAACAAGAAACTGTGCCTAGTATTGTTTTCATAGGGCACAGAAGCAAACTTAAATTCACACAGGACACCGGATAAATCAGGAGAAATACTCCAGATATAACAGGCTGACCCTAGCCCCCCGACACATAAACTACTGCAGCATAAATACTGGTGGCTGAGACAGGAGGTGTTGGGATGATTTCCCCGGACAGGGCCAACCAGGCAGGATATAACCTCACCCACTTTGCCAAAGCGCAGCCCCCACACCACTAGAAGGATATCTTCAACCACCAATTTACTACCCTGAGACAAGGCCGAGTATAGCCCACGAAGATCTCCCCCTCGGCAGTGTATTTATCCCTCTCATTCCCTTTCTGCATGATGGTATGGTGCCATGCTGTGCTTTGAATTCCATTTTGCTGTAGGAGCTGCATGCTAACTCTACAAACTGGACAGTTTTGTCTCAATCTCTTCATTCAAAGACTCAATTATGGACACTCTTACTGACAGTTGTGGCTGCTTTGCATGATGCATTTTTGTCTCTACCTGCTTGACCTTTGTGCTGTTGTCTGTGCCCAATAATGTTTGTACCATGTTTTGTGCTGCTACCATGTTGTCATGTTGTGTTGCTACCATGCTGTATTGTCATGTGTTGCTGCCTTGCTATGTTGTTGTCTTAGGTCTCTCTTTATGTATTGTTGTGTTGTCTCTCTTGTCGTGATGTGTGTTTGGTCCTATATTTATATATTTTAAAATGTAAAATGTTTAATCCCATCCCCCGTCCCCGCAGGAGGCCGTTTGCCTTTTGGTAGGCCGTTATTGTAAATAAGAATTTGTCCTTTACTGACTTGCCTAAATTTTAAATAAAGTTTAAATAAAATAAAGATCGGAATTTGGCCAGAAGCAATAACAGCAGTGCATGAATCCAAGTCGATTAAAATTAAAGTAGCTAGTGTGACTAATATCGTGTCTATGAATCTCATTGTCTGAGACTGATACAGTATTTGGTGTAGTTTCCAGGCATGCCAGTCTGATGGGCCATCTGGCTTTACTGTACAATTTGAATGAAAGCGATTGCTTCCAATACCTGTCCATTTAAGCCCTTAAACAGGATCCCTATCAGGTTCTGATGACTGGAAGGAGGAACTAACCAAAGGTTTACAAACCCTTGTGAAGATCAGTGTGTGTCCACCTTTATATCAGATATCATTTTCTCTAGTACTGTATGTCTCTTCCACAGTTCCACAGTTTACTTCTCTTTGTTTATGAACATATTCACAAGTTTTTCAGAGGTGACCAGACCCTTTTTGTAGAGGAAAGACATTTGTGGCATGGTATACAGTCTCGGTCTGTTGGGTTGTCGTCTCTCATCTCTACGCTGGGATGAAAGGACACTGATAGATGTCCTTGTGCTGGGTCTTCAGTCAGCCATGCGTGCTCTCCTTCACATTCCTCTGCTGGGAGGTCAGCTCCATTTGTGACGGTTATGAGCCTTTCAGGACTGCCTGTCCATCTTGAATGAGCTCTCTGAGCTGGTAGATGTATTTTGTTGAGCATCTGAGCCGACCTCCGACTTCATAGTCTTAGTGTCAGTTACCAGTATCTTTTTTGTTTTGTGTGTGTCTGAGTTGCTGTAGATTAGAGTAATTTGATATTGTTTCCCGATTGATAATATGCCTACTATTTTCCTTACAATGTTGAATCATTTAACATGATTTGAAAAATGTGTTTCAGTTCAAACAGTAATTATAAGCCTACAGAACTCTTACAGATTATAATTGAATTACTGCTTCACATTTGAACATGTCTTTTCAACCGCACCACATTCAGGCCTATAAATGAAAGTGCTGAGAAACAGTACATGTGACAGGTTGACTTTGTAAGAGCTTCTAAGTTCTAAGAGGCTGAAAGTCAGTGTCATGGCCCAGGCAAATTCTCCAAATCCCTAGTGAGGCTTGATGTGAGTTCATGGAATTCTCTAATTATTCTAAAAGATGGAATTCTCATCCTTAGCACACAGGCATAATAACCCTCTAATAAACTGCAATGAAATGTGTGGTTTCCTTTTATACAAGGCGTCTCTGAGAGGTAGGCACCAGGCAGTGTTTTACCTGTTTCCCCCCTTTTTTCACTAGTATGAATTAGCTTGGTTCTAAGATTTGTATTCAAGCCAAACAGCTTGATACACAGAAGGCAACAACATCTCTGTTTGAATATCTTTATAACACAATGGCGCCCTTTCACTTCTTAGAATGAATGCAGGTCATCTGGGGCCTGTCCAGATGATGTAAAGCACGAGGTTTGCAGAGAGAAGTAATGATTTCAAGCACGAGGGAAGTAATGGAATTTCTGCGTGTTATTAAATGTAAATTGAGGGCCTGGGGATACATAGGTGCAAAGTACCTTCGAGACCAAATGCCTAGGAACCCCAAAATCTAAAATGCAGTTGTGAGTCAGAGCATACACAACAAACTGAAACACGGAGAGGTCCTTGCGTTGTTTACGTGTTTACTACAAGGTGCTGCTGTGTTTACTGGCAGTGCTTTGCTTGGTTGGAGGACCGTGTTCATGAGTCATCATCTCTGCCCTGGGGCTCTGCAGCCAGATGATGGAGCAGATGTATTTCTGCTTGTTGTAGTTCCTCTAATATACCGGTAAGGCATCATTACATCTCTGTAAACATTTATTATACATTCAGAACCTTTCCAAATTGATATAATGGTTATGAATTATTTGTTTTTTACACCTCAGATTTTCCGTCATTATTCTGAAGTTGTCAGACCCCAGTGTGTATTATGGTATACTGTAGAGGGTGGTTGTGTTCAGTGCTGAGCATTGTGCTCTCTCTCTCTCTGGCTAGAACGTTATCCCTTGTGTCATGTACAGTTGAAGTCGGAAGTTTACATACATTTAGGTTGGAGTCATTAAAACGTGTTTTTCAACCACTCCACAAATATCTTGTTAACAAACTATAGTTTTGGCAAGTCGGTTAGGACATCTACTCAGGAAGTTAAATGGACAATGACCCCAAGCATACTTCCAATGTTGTGGCAAAATGGCTTAAGGACAACAAAGTCAAGGTATTGGAGTGGCCATCACAAAGCCCTGAACTCAATCTTATAGAACACTTGTGGGAAGAACTGAAAAAGCGTGTGCGAGCAAGGAGGCCTACAAACCTGATTCAGTTACACCAGCTCTGTCAGGAGGAATGGGCTAAAATTCACCCAACTTATTGTGGAAAAGTTGTGGAATGCTACTCGAAACATTTGACCCAAGTTAAACAATTTAAAGGTAATGCTACCAAATACTAATTGAGTGTATGTAACCCTCTGACCCACTGGGAATGTGATGAAAGAAATAAAAGCTGAAATAAATCATTCTCTCTACTATTATTCTGACATTTCACATTCTTAAAATAAAACGGTGATCCTAACTGACTTATGACAGGGACTTTTTACTAGGATTAAATGTCAGGAATTGTAAAAAACTGTATGTGGCTAAGGTGTATGTAAACTTACAACTTCAACTCTACAGTCTTGGCCAAAAGTTTTGAGAATGAACCAAATATGAATTTTCACAGAGTCTGCTGCCTCAGTTTTTATGGTGGCAATTTGCATTTACTCCAGAATGTTATGAAGAGTGATCAGGTGAATCGCAATTAATTGCAAAGTCCGTCTTTGCCATGCAAATGCACTGAATCCCCATAAAACATTTCCACTGCATTTCAGCCCTGCCACAAAAGGACCAGCTGACATCATGTCAGTGATTCTCTTATTAACACAGGTGTGAGCGTTGATGAGGACAAGGCTGGAGATCACTCTGTCATGCTGACTGAGTTCAAATGACAGACTGGAAGCTTCAAAAGGAGGGTGGTGCTTGGAAACATTGTTCTTCCTCTGTCAACCATGCTTACCTGCAAGGAAACACATGCCATCATCATTGCTTTGCACAAAAAGGGCTTCACAGGCAAGGATATTGCTACCAGTAAGATTGCACCTAAATAAACCATTTATCGGATCACCAAGAACTTCAAGGAGAGCGGTTCAATTGTTGTGAAGAAGGCTTCAGGGCACCCAAGAAAGTCCAGCAAGCGCCAGGACCATCTCCTAAAGTTGATTCAGCTGCGGGATTGGGGCACCACCAGTACAGAGCTTGCTCAGGAATGGCAGCAGGCAGGTGTGAGTGCATCTGCACGCACCGTGAGGTGAAGACTTTTGGAGGATGGCCTGGTGTCAAGAAGGGCAGCAAAGAAGCCACTTCTCTCCAGGAAAAACATCAGGGACAGACTGATATTCTGCAAAAGGTACAGGGATTGGACAGCTGAGGACTGGGGTAAAGTCATTTTCTCTGATGAATCCCCTTTCTGATTGTTTGGGGCATCCAGAACAAAGCTTGTCCGGAGAAGACAGTGAGCGCTACCATCAGTCCTGTGTCATGTCAACAGTAAAGCATCCTGAGACCATGTGTGGAGTTGCTTCTCAGCCAAGGGAGTGGGCTCACTCACAATTTTGCCTAAGAACACAGCCATGAATAAAGAATGGTACAAACACATTCTCCGAGAGCAACTTCTCCCAACCATCCAGGAACAGTTTGCTGACGAACAATGCCAGCATGATGGAGCACCTTGCCATAAGGAAAAAGTGATAACTAAGTGTCTCGGAGAACAAAACATCGATATTTTGGGTCCACGGCCAGGAAACTCCCCAGACCTTAATCCTATTGAGAACTTGTGGTCAATCCTCAAAAGGCAGGTGGACAAACAAAACTCCACCAATTCTGACAAACTCCAAGCTTGATTATTCAAGAATGGGCTGCCATCTGTCAGGATGTGGCCCAGAAGATAATTGACAGCATGCCAGGGCGGATTGCAGAGGTCTTGAAAAAGAAGGGTCAACACTGCAAATATTGACTCTTTGTATCATGTCACGTTCTGACCTTTATTTCCTTTGTTTTGTCTTTATTTAGTATGGTCAGGGCATGAGTTGGGGTGGGCAGTCTGTTTGTTTTTCTATGTTTGGTTTCTGTTTCGGCCTAGTATGGTTCTCAATCAGAGGCAGGTGTCGTTAGTTGTCTCTGATTGAGAATCATACTTAGGTAGCCTGGGTTTCACTTTTGAGTTGTGGGTGTTTGTTTTCCGTGTGTGTTTGTTGCCACACGGTACTGTTTCGGTTTCGTTCGTTTCACGTTTATTGTTTTGTAGTGTTCAGTTTGTGTTGATAAATAAAACGTTATGGGCACTTAACACGCTGTAATGTTTTCCTCCTCTTTGTCTGAAGATGAGAGGCGAGAAGGATTGGAGGACCAATATGCGGCATGGTGAGTGTTCATCTTATTTAATAATAAATCCAAACTGAACACTTCAATTTACAAAAACAACAAATGTGAAAACCGAAAACAGTACCGTGTGGTGTAAAACACAGACACGGAAACAATCACCCACAAACAAACAGTGAAACCCAGGCTACCTATGTATGATTCCCAATCAGAGACAACCAATGACACCTGCCTCTGATTGAGAACCATACTAGGCCGAACACAGAAAAACAACCTAGACACACAAGACATAGAATGCCCACCCAGCTCACGTCCTGACCAACACTAAAACAAGGAAAACACAAAATAACTATGGTCAGAACGTGACGCATTGGTCCTCCGATCCTTCTCGCTTCTCCTCCTCAGAAGAGGAGGAGGAATGCCGTTACACATCAACTTCATGTAATTGTCAATAAAAGCCTTGGAAACTTATGAAAATCTTGTAATTATACTTCATTATTCCATAGTAACATCTGACAAAAATATCTAAAGACAGTGAAGCAGCAAACCTCGTGTAAATTAATATTTGTGTCATTCGCAACACTTTTGGCCACGACTTTACATACCAGCCCTACCCAAAGGGAAGAGGTGGGCAGAGCACTACAGGGCAGGCGTACACAGTGCAGAGCAGCGGGCACTGCTGAATGCTAAGCACGCCTTAAAAGAGAGTCCTTTGTCAGAATCCACCCTTGATGAATAGACTGTTCAGCATTTGAGAGTGTGTGGGATCTGTACAGCATTCTTCTCAAGTCATCAAGTCTGTTTGTCCATTTTAACCATTGCAATGCCTAATGGAGCAAATATCATGACTAGAAAATATACTCTACTAATTCATGCAGGGGCTTATCCAAGAACCAGTGGTACAGCACACATTGTGGTGGAGGAATCATCCCAGACAACCCTCCCTCTGAACAGGCAGGCACCCCAGCTGTCAGTCTGAATTAGGCCAGGCCTTAGATCCCCACCACGAATCAGGGCAGGACAGACTAAGTCCTCCGATAGGGAGTCAGAGTACAGGCGAAGAACGGGACGGCAGCTCCTCTCAGGATACAGTCCAGACAAAGTTTGCAGGTATGGGAAAGCTTATGAATGGGGATTTCACGTGGTCTTTTGAAAGCTATTACAGTTCCTGTAAGCAGCTGTTTTTTAATGGAGTACTAATTGTCAAGTGACTTACTAACTGTCGCTATGTTTGATGAGTTTTAGAATAACAAGCACAGAGAGAGCATCCTTATAGAACAGTAAAAAGCAGCTCGATTCTTGAAAAATGTGGAATCTGATTCTATTCTAGTGCCTTATTGGGATCATTTTCTTTCTTTCTTTCTCTCTCTCTCTCTCTCTCTCTCTCTCTCTCTCTCTCTCTCTCTCTCTCGTCTAACTTTACTATCATTTTGGGTTCCAAAAGTCGTCACAAGGACAGTAAAACAAGGAAGATTTTGACAAGGCTATTTTAGGAGTTAGGGTTCGAATTAGGGTTAGGAGTTAGCTTTAGTTTAAGGGTTATGGTTAGAGGTTAGGGAAAATAATATTTTGAATGGGAATAAATGTTTTCTTGAGCACTTGGATAGTAAAACCAATGTGTGTGTGTTTATCCTCCTGTTTTTTTCACTCTAGTGTCTACTTTCAGCCATACACTGAGAATGCAAACATTAAGAACCATGACATAGACTGACCAGGTGGATATAGGTGAAAGTTATGATCCCTTATTGATGTCACTTGTTAAACCACTTTAATCAGTGTAGACGAAGGGGAGGAGACAGGTTAAATAAGGATTTTTAAGCCTTGACACAACTGAGTCATGGATTGTGTACAGTATGTGTGTCATTCAGAGGGTGACAAAAAGACTGCAACGCTGCTGGGTTTTTCTCGCTCAACAGTGTCCTGTGTGTATCACGACTGGTCCACCACCCAAAGGACATCCATCCACCTTGACACATATTTGGGAAGCATTGGAGTCAACATGGGCCAACATCCCTGTGGATTGCTTTCAACACCTTGTAGAGTCCATGCCCTGACGAATTGAGGCTGTTCTGAGGGCAAAAGGGGGTGCAACTCAATATTAGGAAAGTGTTCCTAATGTTTTGTAAACTCTGTGTATGTCCTGTCGGGAATAGTCTGTCTAGCCATGTTTGTTTAAAATCCATTTGAACAATACTATGTTGGTTAAGAATAAGAAAGGAGGAAGAGAGAGAGCGAAAGACATTCAGGGAGGGGAAGGAAAATGTTTAAAAAAGTATCTTTGAGGCAGCAGTCACTAAGGGGAGGGCAGCAGGATACCACTAGTGGGTGGCGCCTGATGATTGTATCTGAGCCATGGACACACATAGCAGCAAGCCTCTCTTTTACATACTCCCTTCCCCTAAACAGGAATAGATGTCATGTTTTAAACAGGAATAGATTTGATATATTTTAAACAGGAATGGATGTAGTAGGCGGTTTTCTGTCACACAGTTTCTTACATCATCTCTTCTGTCTGGATTTTTCTCAGAATTCACCCAGAAAACAACAATTCGGCACAGACTGAGACTCCTGGATCCCACAGTGTTTTACAGCACTATCTACTCTTACCAGTGGCGGCTGAAATAGGAGGAGAAACTGCTGCCTGAGGCCTGAGAACAGGGAGGCTAAGATTCTAAGACTGCCACACAGGCAGCTCAACAGTCATGTCAGCCTCCCTCCTGGACGCTGATCCCATCTATGCCACGGTTGTCCACACTACCAAGGCCAAGGCATGGGAGTCACCAGGTGCCATGTCTGTACCTCCAGTCAGGCTGAGGGCTCCGGTGGACCTGAAGCTGACCCGCAGCCTCTCCAAGTCAGACTCAGACCTGTTTGTGTCTTCCCTGGGTGAAGAGGATGGGGGTCTGAACGGCCACTGTGATTCTGTGACCAACTGCAGCTCTGGGAAAAAATGGATGGAGAGATCGCCCTCCTTCGCCTCAGAGTGGGATGAGGTAATACACTGGGCTCTCTGGGTGGGAGAAGAGGCAGGGATTGGCACTGGGAGAGTTAATGCATAGACAGGCTACCAATTGAGCTTTTTTAACTCCTATAGGAGCTCGGGGGAAAGGAGGGGGAGTATTGTAATGAGGGATAAAGAGAGGAAGGAAGAAGAGTGAGAGGCAGGAGGGGAAGGGGCAGCAGTGGCGCTGACTTTACCTATACAGTCACTGCAGAATGCCTGCAGGCAAGTGCTGAACGCATGAGTGGCCTGATCACTCCCACCGATACCCCATAGCAGCACTGGCACAAATGGCTAATTGGGCTTGGAATGTCACTCCAGATACAGCCAGACTGCTTCCCAGAGGTCAGCCCATGCATGGTTCAATGTCTCCCCTGTTCCCACTGTTTCTCCTGCTCTCTTGGAAGGCTAATACAGGACAGAGCCCCAGCCTCAGCGCTTACTGTATGTATACAGATTCCATCCTGGTCTAAAGATGCATTGTGCTGAACTCTAGTCTAGATAGAGGTTATTGCCTCTTTTGGCTCAGCAGTGTCTCCCCCCGTGGCCATTCCCCCTGTTATTCCCTAGTTCCCCGGCCCTCTCTCTGCTCTCCCCTCTATTCTCTGCTCCCTGACAATACTGTTTACTCAGGCCCGGCTGGGTGGGGTGTCCTGTTCTCAAGGGCATCCTGTTTTTCAGCTGCCCCCGTGTGTCTGTTTCTCGTGTAGATTTTAGGGATTCATTTGGAGCAGGATGGGGGAGAGGACGCAGGGACAAATACTTACTCAGACATACTCATAATGAGCTTAACAACGGCCCGTCCCCCTCAGACAGTCCAGAGCCCGGGTCTATTACGCATACACACACACACACACACACACACACACACACACACACACACACACACACACACACACACACACACACACACACACACACTGTTCATAATTGTCTGAAGTCATTTACTGGTATATTTGTAATTTCTTGTCATTAGCCTGCCCTATGCTTGTCCCAGTTATTTGATTTGATGTAAGGGTTATATTGAGGGCGTTTAAGCATAAGAGTGGTCCTCCATGCGGGAAAGCACTTTAGCAAGCAAGGGATCATCACACGGTATGCTAATGACAGGTTTGATGACATCAATGATCAACAGCTTTACATCTTGAGCACATTTGTTAAATTCTTTAAAGGAACAAGTGTCCGAACCAGACATGTTAAAGATTGCATATCTCCATACCTCCACTCATTAGTAATGCTTTGAACATCTCCATTCATTAGTGAGAGTACTTCAAATGAGCTTTTTATATCAGAGAGATGATTGTGGTTGTATTGTGTGTTTGCTCCTGCGTGCGTATAAGTGTGTTGTGGCATGCTCTCGTCCATTTCCCTCATTGTGTTAACATGGCTCTAGTCTATTGGGGCGCTGGCTGAAAATAATTTCAGCTTGGAAAGACTAACATGTTCAGCACATATGCTGGTTTAAGTCCTTCCATAATTCATGTGGCTAGCTGGGGCAGAGATCTATTTATAATATCTAGTTTGACAAACTCACCTGACAGATTGGGTCTGCATTGGCTCACCCAGCGAAACACATCCACCTGATGTCCTCATCCCACTGCGCCAGACTGACAGAGAGCAGGCTGTGTCGGGCATGTGAGCAAATATGCTTGATTGAACATCTGATTAAAAGTCTCTCCTCTCGTCATCTAGGCATGGAGCCAATGGACAGTTCAGCTGTGAACATAGTCCATAGGTGAAACAGGCATGGCAATGAGATCCATAAAAAAACTCCCGTCTTTGAGGTGCCCTCTTGGTTCCACCATCAGTCTATTAGTCTGTACTGTGGCCTGTCCTGCATTAGTGATCCTGTTACATACCAATCTGGCTTAACCCCCTGCCTCATATTACCTCCTGATGGCTAAACTTCACCGTTCATTTGTAATACACACTACAGTTAAAAAGTTTGGGGTCACTTAGAAATGTCCTTATTTTTTAAAGAAAAGCACATTTTTGGTCCATTTAAAATAACATCAACTTGATCAATTTGATTTAATGGACAAAAAAATGATTTTCTTTCAAAAACAAGGACATTTCTAAGTGACCTCAAATTTTGAACTGTAGTGTACCTGCAGTGAATAGGCAATACTTATGGACCACACATTCTTATTGTGCCTAGATACTGAGAAAGGCAGGAGAAAAGTTCCATAAAGAGCTGCTGCTATTCAATCTGGCAAAGGGATTTACAGTCCAGGCTCCTAATTGCTAATTGGTAAAGTAGTTTAATGGCTATCCAGCTCAAAGCTGATAGCTGACAGTGATTCGTCATGATCTACACAGATGGGTATATAATTAACCAATTAACTTTTGTTCATATGGGGACTTAGCTAAATTAATAGCTGTGGCTTGACTGTCTTAAATGAGTTAAATTCCCATTAAAAATAATGTGGATACTATACATTACTATACAGATTTAATCCTGAGCGATAGACCCATGAGAGGCCCTGGTTAGGGTAAGCTTCCCAACAGGTCTTCTCCCTGGGTCCTTGATGTGGGTAACAGAACAGTGTGACAGCAGCAGAGATTGAAGTGCCCACTAAGAGGATTAGCATATAGATCCCACCTGAATACAGTCTGATCACTTTTAAGAGGAGCACAATTGATTTAACAGAGTCCATCAACAGGCCCTTGACTTCATAACTGTGCTATAATATTTATAATGTAATATATTTATTTGTGGTCACCATTATAGGTCGACCGATTATGATTCTTCAACGCCGATACCGGTACCGATTATTGGAGGATAAATATTTTAAAAAAGCCGATAGCGATTAATCGGCCGATTATTTATTTTTTATTTGTAATAATGAAAAATTACAACAATACTGAATGAACACTTATTTTAACTTAATATAATACACCAATAAAAATCTATTTAGCCTCAAATAAATAATGAAACATGTTCAATTTGGTTGAAATAATGCAAAAACAAAGTGTTGGAGAAGTAAAAGTGCAATATGTGCCATGTAAAAAAGCTAACGTTTGAGTTCCTTGCTCAGAACATGAGAACATATGAAAGTTGGTGGTTCCTTTTAACATGAGACTTCAATATTCCAAGGTAAGAAGTTTTAGGTTGTAGTTAATATAGTATTTATAGGATTATTTCTCTCTATACCATTTGTATTTCATATACCTTTGACTATTGCATGTTCTTATAGGCACTATAGTATTGCCAGTGTAACAGTATAGCTTCCGTCTCTCTCCCCGCACCTACCTGGGCTCAAACCAGGAACACATCGACAACTGCCACACTCGAAGCATCGTTACCCATTTCTCCACAAAAGCCGCAGTCCTTGCAGAGCAAGGGGAATAACTACTCCAAGTCTCAGAGCGAGTGATGTTTGAAACGCTATTAGCGCGCACCCCGCTAACTAGCTAGCCATTTCACATCGGTTACACCAGCCATTAGGCTGATAGGCTTGAAGTCATAAACAGAGCTGTGCTTGTGAAGAGCTGCTGGAAAAACGCACGAAAGTGCTGTTTGAATGAATGCTTACGAGCCTGCTGCTGCCTAACATTGCTCAGTCAGACTGCTCTATCAAATCATAGACTTAATTATAACATAACATAGAAATACGAGCCTTTGGTCATTTAATATGGTCGAATCCCGGAAACTATCATTTCGAAAAGAAAACGTTTATTCTTTCAGTGAAATATGGAACCGTTCCGTATTTTATCTAATGGGTGGCATCCATAAGTCTAAATATTCTTGTTACATTGCACAACCTTCAATGTTATGTCATAATTACGTAAAATTTTGGCAAATTAGTTCGCAATGAGCCAGGCTGCCCAAACTGTTGCATATACCCTGACTCTGCGTGCAATGAACACAAGAGAAGTGGCACAATTTCACCTGGTTAATATTGCCTGCTAACCTGGATTTCTTTTAGCTAAATACGCAGGTTTAAAAATATATACTTCTGTGTATTGATTTTAAGAAAGGCATTGGTGTTTATGGTTCGGTACAGTTGTCCAACGATTGTGCTTTTTTCGCAAATGTGCTTTTGTTAAATCATCCCCCAACGTTGCATCGATTATATGCAACGCAGGACACACTAGATGAACTAGTAATATCATCAACCATGTGTAGTTAACTAGTGATTATGATTTTTATTTTTTTGTTGAATATGACCAATTTTTCTCCCCAATTTCATGGTATCCAATTGTTTTAGTAGCTACTATCTTGTCTCATCGCTACAACTCCCGTACTTGCTCGGGAGAGACGAAGGTTGAAAGTCATGCGTCCTCCGATACACAACCCAACCAAGCCGCACTGCTTCTTAACACAGCGCCATCCAACCCAGAAGCCAGCTGCACCAATGTGTCGGAGGAAACACCGTGCATCTGGCAACCTTGGTTAGCGCGTACTGCGCCCAGCCCGCCACAGGAGTCGCTGGTGCGCGATGAGACAAAGATTTCCCTACCGGCTAAACCCTCCCTAACCCGGGCGACACTAGGCCACCTCCCGGTCACAGCCGCTTACGACAGAGCCTGGGCGCGAACCCAGGCGTACTGGCGCTGTACTGGCGCTGCAGTACAGCGCCCTTAACCACTGCGCCACCCGAGAGTTTAATGCTAGCTAGCAACTTACCTTGTCTTCTACTGCATTCGAGTAACAGGCAGGCTCCTCGTGGAATGCAATGAGAGGCAGGTGGTTAGAACGTTGGACTAGTTAACTGTAAGGTTGCAAGACTGGATCCTCCGAGCTGACAGTTAACCCACCGTTCCTAGGCCGTCATTGAAAATAAGAATGTGTTCTTAACTGACTTGCCTAGTTAAATAAAAAAATAAAAAATAAGAATCGGCAAAATCGGCGCCCAAAAATACCAATTTCCGATTGTTATGAAAACTTGAAATCAGCCCTATTTAATCGGCCATTCCGATTAATTGGTCGACCTCTAGTCACCATACTTGATTATTCCCACTCATTGTCACACTAATCAAAGGCTTGCCACTCGAGCTTACTGGAAAATAGTGCATATGTGCATTCTACTGTAAGACATTTCACAATTCAGTTTAAAAAATCATATATTATGTTATGCGTTATGATAGCTACATTGACTAGTTTTTTGTACACATTTTCCACCGATTTGTTCTCAACTGATGTCCTGCACATCTGGAAAGAGTGATGATGTGGGACAGTTATGTAGCCTTAATTCTATTACTCTCGGGCTGAAATAATCTACCTCTTTAATTGTAATGAGATGCAATTGCTCAAAAAGCTGCTTTTGGGCCGAGATAAGGTGCACTATGGGCAATGTGGTGCTGGTATGTGTGTGATATAGAATGTAACTGGGTTAATTCAAAGTGGAATATGTAAGGTTTGTATCGCTGTAGGGAGCTGCCATGCGTCCCACGTGTCTGACTTCTAAATGAATCAAGGCTTTTCCTGAGTGTTTATGCCACCAGCAAAGTGCATAGGACTTCTCAAATACTAAATATTGCATCAAATAGCCCTTTATTTGTCTCCAGTGTAATTAGTGAAAGCAAATTCAGATTTTCATCCTCTTATAGTTGTATACAATACAGATTTAATCACAGGATAGCACTGTATTATGGCATTAGCTACCACTTGAACAGTTAGTGTACAGTTAGCTCCCTCCATGGCTCTGAGAAGCTCTCTTCCCATAATCCCAGTCTGTCTAGAGGAAAGGGTGCTGGAGAATGTCACACCAGTTCTCACAAAAAAATACAAGGCTAAACTGTGCAATATTACTGCAATATTCTTCTTGACTTTGCTATTAAGATACATTATGATCCTTTCTTTTTCAAGAGAGAAGAGGTTTTAGGTCCATAATCTGCTGTATTGTTCTGTGTTAACCCCCAGGCAGACTTGTTCTTTCTCTCTGTATACTGCATGTTTTCCCTTTCTGTTCAGAGAAGGGGCAGAGAGCCTTATTTAATCTCATAAAGGTCATTTTGCAGAGATCTATTTGCCCTGCCACTTTCCCCTGTGCTTCGTGCACACAAGGTTCAAACGCTTTAAATTGTGAGTAAACCTATTACCCCGCTGTGTTTTTGCTGAGTGGTGGAGGGAGTGTGAATAACCATTAAAACACTACCAACATTTTTGTGTAAATGCTGACCAGACCGCTTGTGCACATGTGTCTGTGCGCGTGTGTCCGCGTGCGTATGATGATTTTGTCCACCCACACCAGACACGATCAGGGCACGCAGGTTGGAATATCAAAATTAACTCTGAACCAACTATATAAATTTGGTGGCAGTTTGAAAAGCATTAAACATTTATGGCAATTTAGCTAGCTAGCTTGCTGTTGCTAGCTAATTTGTCCTGGGATATAAACATTGGGTTGTTATTTCACCTGAAATGCACAAGGCCCTCTCCTCTGACAATTAATCCACAGATAAAAGGGTAAACCAAGTTTGTTTCTAGTAATCTCTCCTTTAGGATTCTTCTTCTTCATTGGACTTTATATGGCAGTTGGCAACCAAGTTTAAGGTGCATTACCACCACTAACAGAAGTGTGGACCTCAGTACATTTTTCAATCACCCATGTGAGAATATGCTCATAAAAACCAATGAGGAGATGGATGAGGCGGGACTTGCGGCGCGTCAAGCGTCACAAATAGAAACAAGTTCTATTTTAGAGCCTGGCTATGTAGACACTTGTTGACGCACGCGAGCAGTGTGGGAGAAATGATTGAATAACATGTTTGTGTACATTTATTTTGCAATGCTCGCACACGCGACACAAGCGGTGTGGTCAGCATGTTACTCTTAACCTCTTCCCTCTACTCGGGACGCTTGCGTCCCAACTAGAGCTCTGGAAATGCAAATGTGCTACGCTAAATGCTAATAGTATTAGTTAAAACTCAAAAGTTCATTAAAATACACATGCAGGGTATCGAATTAAAGCTACACTCGTTGTGAATCCAGGCAACAAGTCAGATTTTTAAAATGCTTTTCAGCGACAGCATGAGAAGCTATTATCTGATAGCATGCACCAATACACTACAACACAAAAGCACAGCAGGGGACGTAAACAAAATAATTAGCATTTCGGCGTTACACAAACCGCACAATAAAATAGAAAACAGTCATTACCTTTCACCATCTTCTTTGTTGGCACTCCTAGATGTCCCATAAACACTATTGGGTCTTTATTTCGATTAAATCGGGCCATATAAAGCCAAGATATCGTTATATGTAGACTGTGTGATAAACGAAAAAAACAGCGATTTCACAACGTAACGTCATTTTTTTAAATTCAAAAAGTAGGCGATAAACTTTCACAAAACACTTCGAAATACGTTTGTAATGCTACTTTAGGTATTAGTAAACGTTAATAAGCGATAAAAATCATCAGGAGGCGATGTAAAAATCATTAGCTGTCGTCTTGGAAAAAATTTCACGAGAGAGCTCTTCCAAATGATCTGGGCGGAGACTGGAGGTAAGTGGTTCCCCTCTTTCGGTTCAACCAAGAATCAAAGATGATTCAATTCACAAGACTCTAGACAACATGGGGATGCTGTGGGAGTTGAATGCTCGGTCTTATCTAATTCGGCTCACTGTGAACAATTGCTGGAAGTGGCGCAAGGATATTTATTTCCATTTTCTGTGATCAGGTTTTCCTGCGCTTTCCGATGTAACGCACGTTATGTTATAGCCACAGTCGTGATTTAACCAGTTTTAAAAACGTCCGAGTGTTTCCTATCCACACATTCTAACCATATGAACGTACTATATTCCTGGCATGAGTAGCAGGGCGCTGAAATGTTGCGCGATTTTTAACAAAATGTTCAAAAAAGTAGAGGGTAGAAACAAGTTCTATTTTAGCGCCTGGCTATGTAGACACTTGTTGACGCACGCGAGCAGTGTGGGAGAAATGATTGAATAACATGTTTGTGTACATTTATTTTGCAATGCTCGCACACGCGACACAAGCGGTGTGGTCAGCATGTTACTCTTAAACAACCCTCCTCCATCTTCAGCCCTCCTCCTCAGTCAGCCTCCATGTTCAATCAACATTACACTGTCTGTAAACATACAGACAGGAGATGTATGAGCAAATGTTGAAGCTTATTAATCAAGGATTTGGCCTGTCTTAAGAAATGTTAGCAGTAAAGGATAAGGTTACAGACTCTGAAAATATACTATATTACATTTATTTGTGTTATGGAAATGATGAATATGTTTAATAGTGCTATTGTTGAATCTTAGGGTAACCATATCTGGTTTGTTCTGCTCCTCCTCAGATTGACAAGATAATGAACCTGATTGGAGCAGGCATCGAATCGTCCAATGACAAGCAGTGCATATCCCCAGGTAAATGTTATTTATTTGTATTGTCTTGAATACCTTCATGTAGGTAAATGCTGCAGTAAGCTGTATGTCAGCCTTGTGATAGAGTGTTCTGGTAAAGGGTTAACCTTCATTACAGGTAGAATGTGTCTTTGATGTGTCTTCGACTAACAGCCAACAACCCTATTATCTAAGACATAAATGATAGCCGGTGGGAATTGTGGTGGAGTACCCCACCAAGGTAGTGGCAGTGCTGGGAACACTGGCTGTAACCCTTTGGGGGATGGTCACATTCTGACAATCAGGGAGGGGGCAGAATACTGTGGCCTTGGCAGCACAGCATCATAATGGTCTGACTGCACAGAGGGTGCCGGGGAAAAGGGTCTCCACAGGGGACCAGCGTGAGTGTGTGTTTTGGGGAAGGGGGGTATCCAATCTCCATCAGCCAGGAATATACATTGGCTTATCAAATATTCTCATCCCTGCCCAATTTTGGTACGCCTCTCAAACAACTACAATGGTATATGCATTCACATAGCAAGTCTACTCTTGAGCTAGGCTCTGGGGATGAAACAACTGTTTGTGTATGTGTGTGCATGAGGGCCTGTGTGAGTGTGTAGGTGGGGGTATTGGTGGAAGGGGAGAGGTGTAGATGTGTATGTGTGGATGGGGCGTGTGCTTGTATGCATCAAACAGACGTTTCTATAGAGTAATGATGTTAGGGACCATACAGGATGCAATCACAAGCTGTAATATAAAATAAATAATTTCTGCATGCCTAAATGTTGATTTTTCTACTGCTTGTCCTTGATAAAGATAACAATCCTTTGTAGGAAGTGCCTACATTATTATTTTTCAATTGTGGGAAGAAATTAATGTATGCGTATAAAAATTTAATAATTACATATAGTATAACCGAGGCGAAAAGGTTAGACATGCTTATGGCTACTAACCTGGTTTTGTTCTGTAAGTGGCACTTTGTGCTCTTTTCAAGTGTCCCAACCTCTTAAGGACCCTAGGATCTATGTGTACGGGGGTGGTCTGTCAGTCACAGGGACGACATCTCTACTTGGGAAAGGGAAGGTTTTTGCGGGAGGGTAATTGTAGGATAACTAGAGGTCTACTTAGAGCCAGTTGGGGCTACAGTATGTTTAGCAGGGCATCTATCATGGTACAGCTACATGGACAACAGACAGGTATTGATTCTGGTGGCACTGGTAGGTATGGATAAGTATCTCAAAATGGTGACTAGGATAGTGGTAAGTTTGTCAAATAGAGTCCAACATGGTAATTGGTGAATTGAGTATAGCAAGCTATAATTCCAATGGTTTGGCGATAATAGGGAAAGAAGGGCAGTTTTTACATGGTTAAAGAAAAAGGATTACGTTATTTATTGTTTACAGGAAATGTATCATTCGGTACATTCTGATGAAGTGGCTTGGGAAAAAAGTGGCATGGTCAAATCTATTTCTGTCACGGTGCTAAGAAATTCAAAAGGTGACATAATTCTTATAAAAAACAATCTAGATCTTGAGGTGCAGTCTGTTAAACTAGATCCAAAAGGAAGATGGATTGCTTTGAATGTACTACTTGAAGATAAAAAGTTATGGCTAATAAATCTATATGGACCGAATAATGACGATTCAAAATATTTATAATAATCAAATTAGTTTCCAAGATACAAATAACTCTATTGTAATGATAGGGGACAACAACACATTTTTAAGTACGTAAATAGACCATAAAGGCTATCATACTACCAACTATCACCCTCTAGCGCTCAAAGAGATTATGATAATTATGGATACATTGGAATTGACGGCTATTTGGAGGCTCAAAAAATTGGATCTCATAAGATATACTTGGAGGAGACTTAATCAAGCTAGTCGGATTGATAATTTTCTGGTATCCTTTTCTATGGTGCCAAAAGTGAAAAAGGTATTGATTAAGAATTTAATGTGATCAGATCATCAACATATCCCTCCATATACAGTTGAAGTCGGAAGTTTACATACACTTAGGTTGGAGTCATTAAAACTCGTTTTTCAAACCCTCCACAAATTCGTGTTAACAAACAATAGTTTTGGCAAGTCGGTTAGGACATCTACTTTGGGCATGACACAAGTAATTTTTCCAACAATTGTTTACAGACAGATTATTTCACTTATCATTCACTGTATCACAATTTCAGTGGGTCAAAAGTTTACATACACTAAGTTGACTGTGCCTTGAAACAGCTTTGACAATTCCCGAAAATTATGGCATGGCTTTAGAAGCTTCTAGGCTAATTGGCATCATTTGAGTCAATTGGAGGTGTACCTGTGGATGTATTTCAAGGCCTACCTTCAAACTCAGTGCCTCTTTGCATGACATCATGGAAAAATCCAAATAAATCAGTCAAGACCTCAGAAAAAAACATTGTAGACCTCCACAAGTCTGGTTCATCCTTGGCAACAATTTCCAAATGTCTGAAGGTACCACATTCATCTGTACAAACAATAGTACGCAAGTATAAACACCATGTGAACACACAGCCATCATACCGCTCAGGAAGGAGACGCGTTCTGTCTCCTAGAGATGAATGTATTTTGGTGCGAAAAGTGCAAATCAATCCCAAAACAACAGCAAAGGACCATATGAAGATGCTGGAGGAAACGGGTACAAAAGTATCTATATCCACAGTAAAACCAGTCCTATGTCGACATAACCTGAAAGACCGATCAGCAAGGAAGAAGCCACTGCTCCAAAACAGCCACAAAAAAGCCAGACTATGGTTTGCAACTGCACATGGGGACAAAGATCGTACTTTTTTGGAGAAATGTCCTCTGGTCTGGTGAAACAAAAATAGAACTGTTTTGCAATAATGACCATGGTTATGTTTGGTGGAAAAAGGGGGAGGCTTGCAAGTCAAAGAACACCATCCCAACCGTGAAGAACAGGGGTAGAAGCATCATGTTGTGGGGGTGCTTTGCTACAGGAGGGACTGGTGCACTTCACAAAATTGATGGCTTCATGAAGCAGGAAAATTGTCTGGATATATTGAAGCAACATCTCAAGACATCAGTCAGGATGTTAAAGCTTGGTCGAAAATGGGTCTTCCATTTGGACAATGACCCCAAGCATACTTCCAAAGTTCTGGCAAAATGGCTTAAGGACAACAAAGTCAAGGTATTTGAGTGGCCATCACAAAGCCCTGACCTCAATCCTATAGAAAATTTGTGGGCAGAACTGAAAAAGCTTATGCAAGCAAGGAGGCCTACAATCCTGACTCAGTTACACAACCAAAAAGATCCTACAAATCTTTTTTTGCAAATGATGGAGAAATCTTTATCTCACCAACAGAGATTTTTTTTAATGAGGAAGTACAATTTTTTAAACAATTGTTCTTTTGTCAAGGTCCTTCAACCTCACTTGACGATGAGTTTTGTGATATCCTTCTCCCCCCAAAAATAGATTAAACTATCTGCAACAGAAAAAAAGTATTGTTGTGAAGTATTAATTGCACATGACAAGCTATGGTTGGCAATTGATTTCTATCAGACGGGGAAAACTCCTGGTCTTGATTGCATTCCAATAGAGATATGTACAACTTCTTATGAACTACTGACATATCCATGACTATCATGTTTTAATTACTCATATATAAATGGCAGACTGTCGGACACACAAACAGAGGGACTGATTTTTCTCCTACTGAAGCAGGAGCCAGGGGGGCAATACAAAGACTCTGTCTCATAAAAAAATTGGAGGCCCCTTCAATGTTGCGAAGCAAAACGTATTGCTCATAGAATAAAAAAGGTCCTACCAGTTATGTACAACAATTCATCATGATCAGACGGGATTCTTAAAAGGAAGATATATTGGAGACAACATTAGACAACTACTAGAAATAATGGAAGATAATGAGAGTGCAGGGAAACCAGGTACAGTATAATCTTTATGGCAGATTTTGAGAAAGCCTTTGATACAGTATGTCTAGAATCTGTTTACAAGTGCCTGGATTTTTCAACTTTGGAGAATCTTTAATAAAATGTGTTAAAGTAATGTACAACAACCCTAAATATAAACTAATAAATAATGGTTACTTCTTTGAATTGTCAAGAAGTATAAAACAAGGTTGCCCTCTGTCGCCATACCTATTTATTATGGCTAATGATAACATTAAAGGGCTAAACATGTTTGGATTACAGACAAAAGTATCAATGTACTCCGATGATTCAAGTTTTCTCTTGAGTCCTCAATCTTCAACCTTGAAGGGCCTCATTAAGGAACTGGATCATTTCTCCAGTTTCTCTGGACTAAAGCCCAACTATGATAAGTGTACTATATTAAGGATTTGGTCTCTAAAAGACACAAACTTTAAATTGCCATATGGTCTCCCGATTAAATGGGTGGATGGTAAAGTCAATATGCTTGGTGTACATATCCTGGAAAGTTGAGCGAAGTTGCAACAATACATTTTGATAGAAAACTTTACAAAATAGATAGAATCTTGAATATGTGGTGAGGGAAACACCTATCCATTTACATGAAGATTACCCTGATTAATTGTCTAGTGATATCACAGTTTACATATTTCTTCATGGCTCTAATGACTCCGGGAGAGTCCTTTTCAAACCATGCGAGAACAAAAATACTTCACTTATTTGGAATGGCAAACCAGATGAAGTTAAACGAGCATATTTACATAATGAAAATGAGTTTTGAAAGTAAGGCTTTAAATCTCTCTCATAAAGCCTCCATTGTACCAAAATTGTATCTAAATCCAAACTGGTTTTCGACTAAGAGAGGCCCATCCATTGTTTAAGATTGGGCTCTTTGCCTTTTTGCAGATGAAAACTTTACATTTTAGGTGGATTGACAATGGATCCCTGTTTAAAGTATCGTCCTTTTAAAAAGAAGTCATACAGAGTTGGGTACAATTTCAATTTCATCCTCCAGAAAAGGCATATCTAATATTACAGCTAATAATATGGCTAAACTCCATGTACTGATAGAAAAAATATATACCCTACCGTTCAAAGGTTTGGGGTCACTTAGAGATGTCCTTGTTAACATAACATAAAATTGATCAGAAATACAGTGTAGACATTGTTAATGTTGTAAATGACTATTGTAGCTGGAAACTGCAGATGTTTTATGGACTATCTACATAGGCGTACAGAGGCCCATTATCAGCAACCATCACTCCTGTGTTCCAATGGCACGTTGTGTTAGCTAATCCAAGTTTATTATTTTAAAAGGCTAATTGATCATTAGAAAACCCTTTTGCAATTATGTTAGCACATATGAAAACTGTTGTGCTGATTCAAGAAGTAATAAAACTGGCCTTCTTTAGACTGGTTGAGTATCTGGAGCATAAGCATATGTGGGTTCGATTACAGGCTCAAAATGGCCAGAAACAAAAAACTTTCTACGGAAGCTCGTCAGTCTAGTCAGTCTATTATTGTTCTGAGAAATGAAGGCTATTCCATGAAGGCTATTTCATGTTTTTTTTTCAAAAACAAGGACATTTATAAGTGACCCCGAACTTTTGAACGGTATTGTATATATTGGGAAAAAATGTACAAGAAGGGTATAATATTTATGAAGAACATTGTAAACAAGGCCGGTAAAATGATGTCACACAAGCAACTAACAACAGTGTATGAAGGTATAAGACAAAATTCTAACCAACTCATCGCGGCCATTCCACAAAATTGGAAGAGACAATTACTTAAAGAAGAAATTAAAGAATGAGTCTTTCTGCCACCCATTAAAAGTCATAAAATGATTAGTATAAATTGAAAATGTATCAGTTTTACTTAAAGTCCAAATGTTTTACACCAATGTCGTATAAAATTCAAGTTGGCATCGGGTCTATGAACTGATATATAAAACAACAATTGATTCATAAATCTATTTGTTTCAATTTGAGCTATTATATAAAATACTTGCTCCAAAAAGAATGCTCAATATATGGGGCATTGAACAGTCAGCCTTGTGCAGACTCTGCCATGTGGAAGCAGAGCATATTTTCTGATACTGTCCATCGGTAGCTTGCTTTTGGAGTCAGGTCCAGGAATGGTTGTTATGCCATAATATCAGGGTCCAGATGGACCTGCAAACTGTATTCCTTATGGGATCTGAAAAAACACGATCAGTCAATGGGAAATATCATTATACTCTTGGTTAAAGTATTTATTTTCAGGGCAATATCTGTAAAAAAAAAATACAAATAGGGAGGTTCAGGACAGTCGTAAGACATCACAGTGAAATGGAGGGATGTATTGCAAAAGGAAATAGCAAAATTGCATTAAACTGGGAGAGATGGGTTCATCTGTGGACATCGGAGGGTTGGAGTTAAGATCACAATGATTGGTGGATTGGCCGCAGTGTGTGAAAATCCAGAACTTGAAAAAAAGGAAATGAAGAATATATATATATATATATATATATATATATATATATATATATATATATGTATTTATGTACCTTAAATGTGAGCGAAAATAGCTGTAAGTAGCAGTAGAAGTATTGTTGTCCATTAGTTTTCTCCAATCAGGGTAGGGATTGGTAGGGTTGGGGGGAAAAATAATAAATGTATTAATAATATTAATTATAATAATTTAATAATTTAAAATATATATATATTGGGATTAGAAATGATGTAAACAATTAAATTGATAGTACCCACAATCTATCTGAAATATTAAAGCTGCTCTACTCCCCCCCCCCCAAAAAAAGTACTATAAAATAAAATAAATTATATGAAGATTTGTTTCCCCCATAAATCGAAACAATCCAATGTTTCATTAGTTGTGTGTGCAACTTATGTCATCTGTATGGGTTTTTTTGTGGGGTGAAGTGTATTTCCACTTTAAAATAAATCTAATTTAAAACTCACTTGACTGTCATTTTTCCTGTGCTGTGTCTCAATAGTGGCTGAATTGATGCTCTGCTTCATCGAGTCTGTCCTTCAGGCTGTGCTCAGGGGGAAGCCAACTGGCAATGGCTGAATTTGTTTAGATTACATTCCCAACTTGATATATGGTATCTCCATTGCACAACAGCCTCCCTTAGATCCCTGTATAAGACTATGTACCTCAGTGAAGTATGGGTCATTTTGCTTTGAGGATTTTTTGTCAAACTCATATTGATAATGACACTCTTTAGGCTTAATGTTGTAACATGTATTGTAGGTGGGCCTAATGTACAGTATCTTATGAATTAATTTGCAGAAATAGCTAGCTACCCACTGCAGGCTGACAGTGCTGTGGTCTTTTCCATGACATCATACAGCACAGCTGCCTCCCTCTGACGATGTGTGCCCATTACACCGAACAGGCCTCAGTCATAACGTCCATAAATTATCCTTGACACATCATTTATTATCATTAGTCATAAAACTCACCAATTTAGTTTTTCCTCTCCTTCACTTAAAAATATGTATTGTATCCCAATTACTCGATACCACTGGATATTATTTTAACTTCCTTTTCTTTTCAAACCTGAGGTTATTGTACTCTACGTAATGTGGCTGGAAAATACGGTAATTGATGTGTTTGTTGATGTAGATGATGCTACTAGACTAGTTCTGTATTTACATTTGTCATACAGAGGACTTAGCAGCAGCCTGTCACAGATTTAGCTGAGTCATAGCTTGCTGATTTTATCTCCTGATTGTACTCAGGCTTCTTACACTGTCATTGGAATTGGACCCAGGGAGAGAGGGGGAGAGATTGAGTGAGGGAGGGAGAAGCCAAATTGTCACTCTTCTACCCTCCCTCATCCCACCATTGTAAAATAGCTCAATTTTCCCACATTCCTTCCATCCCTCTCTCCCATTCCTCCCATCCCCCTCTCTCCATAGATCATTTCCCAGGGATGGCCTGGAGCCAAGTTGTGCTAATTAATTCTAAACTATACGATTTTCTAATATGAGACTGCTGTGCCAAGTTGCCTCTAGAAACATCCCTGCAATTCCATGTGGCATTTTGAATGCTTAAGCATTGTGATGTTTGCATTTGTGGTTTGAAGGTGCTTCAATTGTCTGTTACATGAGCATTGAGTAAATGAGCTTAAAAGGAAGCAGGGAAAAAAAGAGAGCTTTCCTAACAACACACAGGAGACATCCTGCAGCTCAGTTTGTGTATGCCATTCTTCTGACGTTCAAAGGAATAGAGTCCGTCTTCCGTTCCCGTGAATTAATTCAACTCTGCGGCTCATTTTGGTAGAGTTGTTGATGTGTTGACAGGGAGCAAACATTCCTCTCACGCCGATAAAATAGACAGTGCTTCATCTAGGCAGTAGAGCGATTACCTCTCCCTAAATAGGTCTGTCTGGTTTCCCTCTGAGCCAAGTCTAGACCTAGGTAGCTTTCTCTTTCCATATGCAAAAGCACACTAGCCCAAACTGGATGTCAAGACCCATTTACCAGGTTGAGCTGGTGACCCAGTTCCCCCTAACAGTAACAGGAGCGATGGAGTGACCCTCTGTCAGTCAGTAATTAGGCCCGCTGGTCCCTGGGAGGGGTTGTCGTCCCAAATGAATGGCTGTAATTGGGTGGTGAGGGCTGATATTTTATACAGGCATTGTTTGAGTGATATAGTAAAGGAGCTGACATGGGTGAAGCTTGGGGGGAAGGGGGAAAGGAGAGGGGTCTGACTGAAACATAATGAGTGTTCTCCAATCTTTCCTATTTTTCATTACCATCTTATCTCCCCCACATGCACATTTCATCACCTTCACTATTCATCTTCTTCTGTGTCTCTTTTCTGTCTTCTCCTTTTCTCTCCCCCTCCCTTTCTCTCTATCTCAGAGTGTGTCTAATAGAAGGGCTGTCTGTTCTTGATTATGAATTATAAGCGTTAGCTCTTGCTCGCTTGGATGTGTGGCCACAAAGACAGGGCCAAGATTCACAAAACACTTCTTAGGCAAAAACATAAGAGGCTTCTTAAGAAAAAAAATAAGATAAGTTCATAAGATAGTTTGTAAGTTCAATTCTTCCACAATATCGTAAGATTTCATGATTTTCTTACGAACCTCTCAAATATCTTCTTACAAACTTCTTAAATATCTTCTTAAGATGATTCTCGCTAGGCAACCAATTTAGCTAGCTTTTTAGCTAGCAATGGCAATCATGTTAGCATATTTCGTTCTGAGATTACAATTCTAAAACATGCTCTTGAGTTTCAAATATTAACACTGAAACTTTGAGATGAAGTTTGAGTGAATTAAACAATTGCTTTCATTAGCTTATTTTCTCACTGCCCTGAGTTTATGACAAGGGTTTAGCTATCTTGGAATTAAAAACATTTCCAAGAGCAAATCCTAGAGCTTCCTTTTAAATAATCTAATTTCTTAAAAACGTTTTACTGAAGGAGAAACATAAGAAATAATGCAAGAACATTTCCAATAACCGTTTTGAGGAATAGAAACTTTGCTCAACTTTCTAAGTCTATAGTTAAGGAAAATATTGTAGTGAAGAAGAAGGTTTTGTGAATATGGGCCCTGACCTTTACCTGATCGTTAAGGCACAGCAATTGGGTCACAGCTGGCCAATTACGGCAGGAGCTCAATCGATTGCTCCTCACTTTGCTTCTGTAACCATCACTTCTCCTCCTCTGGCCAGCTGGCTGGGGATGTGATGTGTGAGGTGTTCACAGGCAGACTGAAAGCCTGAATAATTACTCTATGCCTGCAGCTGCATCCAGATAACACCAGTGATGGAAGCAGTAAGCAGCCCTGTGGGTGCTAATGCCTATTTGGACTTATGTCAATAGATGTCTGTGTGCCCATTTGTATCATCCTGTTGCATTTCACTGTATGATTCCAGCAGTAATCTGACCTGTAAACGTCATGCATCAACTATTTTATTTGTGATATGTGCTAACATGAAAACAGAAGTTAATGGAATATGTCTCTCCTGTCATCTTGTAGAATGGGGGGTATCGAATGACAAGGACTTGAGAGTCACTATGTTTGACAGTATGAGAGTCACTCTGTTAAAGCACTGTGTGTATGCGTGTGTGCATCCGTGCGAGTGTGTGCGCAGGTGTGTGTGTGCATGTGTGAGTGAGCGCTGCACTGACTTGAATATGTGTTGCCCCCAAGTCCTATCATCAAAGAGAAATGTAAATGAGTTAAAGCCAGCTGCTAATAAGCTAGCGCTTGAAAATGGTCTTTGTTTTAATATCCCTTGTTAAGCACTGGGAAGCCAAGCTTCAAAATCACTGTCCATGTAAACTCAGCAAAAAAAGAAACGTCCCTTTTTTTTAGGACCCTATCTTTCAAAGATAATTCGTAAAAATCCAAATAATTTCACAGGTCTTCATTGAAAAGGGTTTAAACACTGTTTCCCATGCTTGTTCAATGAACCATAAACAATTAATGAACATGCACCTGTGGAACGGTCGTTAAGACACTAACAGCTTACAGACGGTAGGGATTTAAGGTCACAGTTGTGAAAACTTAGGACACTAAAGAGGCCTTCCTACGGACTGAAAAACACCAAAAGATGCCTAGAGTCGCTGCTCATCTGCGTGAACGTGCCTTAGGCATGCTGCAAGGAGGCATGAGGACTGCAGATGTGGCTAGGGCAATAAATTGCTATGTCCGTACTGTGAGACTCAGTGTTACAGGGAGACAGGACGGACAGCTGATCGTCCTCACAGTGGCAGACCACGTGTAACAACACCTGCACAGGATCAGTACATCTGAACATCACATCTGCAGGACAGGTACAGGATGGCAACAACAACTGCCCGAGGTACACCAGGAACGCACAATCCCTCCATCAGTGCCCAAACTGTCCGCAATAGGCTGAGAGAGGCTGGACTGAGGGGTGTAGGCCTATTGAAAGGCAGGTCCTCACTAGACATCACAGGCAACAACGTCGCTTATGGACACAAACCCACCGTCGCTGGAACAGATAGGACTGGCAAAAAGTGCTCTTCACTGACCAGTCACGGTTTTGTCTCACCAGGGATGATGGTCGGATTCGTGTTTATCGTCGAAGGAATGAGAGTTTACACCGAGGCCTGTACTCTGGAGCGGGATCGATTTGGAGCTGGAGGGTCCGTCATGGTCTGGGGCGGTGTGTCACAGCATCATCGGACTGAGCTTGTTGTCATTGCAGGTAACATCAATGCTGTGCGTTACAGGGAAGACATCCTCCTCCCTCATGTGGTACCCTTCCTGCAGGCTCATCCTAACATGACCATCCAGCATGACAATGACACCAGCCACACTGCTCGTTCTGTGCGTGATTTGCTGCAAGACAGGAATGTCACTGTTCTGCCATGGCCAGCGAAGAGCCCGGATCTCAATCCCATTGAGCACGTCTGGGACCTGATGGATCGGAGGGTGAGGGCTAGGGCCATTCCCCCCCCCCCCCCCCAAGAAATGTCCGGGAACTTGCAGGTGCCTTGGTGGAAGAGTGGGGTAACATCTCACAGCAAGATCTGGCAAATCTGGTGCAGTCCATGAGAAGGAGATGCACTGCCGTACTTAATGCAGCTGGTGGCCACACCAGATACTGACTGTTACCCCCCCTTTGTTCAGGGACACATTATTCAATTTCTGTTAGTCACATGTCTGTGGAACTTGTTCAGTTTATGTCTTAGTTGTTGAAACTTATGTTCATACAAATATTCACACATGTTAAGTTTGCTGAAATTAAACGCAGTTGACAGTGAGAGGATGTTTCTTTTTCTGCTGAGTTTAGAACGGGAGAAGGGGAAAAACCTACATACCATATTTATTCCGTACAGAGGTCTGTGATCTGGGGCTCCCAGATCTGTTCCCTGCCTCTGATTGTGGTGTCCTTTCTGCACTAGCAAGATCAGAGGGCCTCTGTGCAATTCTAATCAGTGCAGAGGGTGGGTAGAGAGAAAGACTGTATGGTAGAGGTAAAGTAGAGAGACATAGACTGTGGTAGAGGGAGAAGGAGGGTAAGAGTGGCTGTGAGCAAGAGGAGAGAGGCTATGAGTAGAGGGAGAGGGAGGGTGAGAGAGAGCGAGAGACTGTGAGGTAGAGAGAGAGGGAGGGGATTGATATAGTGAGAGTGTGAGCCAGAGAGAGGTAGAGGAAGGAACAGAGAGAGAACTGATACGTGGAGCTGTACCCTGCTCTATTAGGCAACATACGGCAGCCCTGCAGTGCACTGAGACTATGTGAATGAGGGAATGTGATAGAGAGCAAGAAAGAGAGCAGAAGAGAGAGAGCAAGAAGGACAGGGTAAGAGAAATCTTGAGGAATTTGGGAAAGGGGATGAGCATCAAGACTGCCTGTTGTGCATGCAGGAAGGGCACGGTTGAGGCTGCTTTCTGGGCTCGTGAGTATCCAGCATCAGGACGTTATGCCCTGTGAGGGAAGCAGTTTGGAGAGCGTGTGAGCCGAGAGCAGCTTCTTTGTGACAGTACGTGCATCAGACAGGGGATGCAGCAAACCTCTGCCCAGAGCACAGGGGCTTCTGGAGCTAGCTGTACCCACAGCGGGGGAGAGCCAGGTGGGTGGAGGGGGCTTATCGGATGGGGAGGGGGCAAACTGAACCAAGGTGGTCCTGTGGAAATCTCAGCCAAGAGTCAAGAGGCTCACCTGCGCTCTGTTGGAGCTGAGCTTGGATTTACTGGTGTGAGATATAAGAATGTTATCTGAATGAGCCAGCCTCCAGAGGAGTGTCTATATGTTGGGAAGCACCAGGTTTACCACCAGGATCTCTGGGAACACCAAGGACATAAAGCCTCTTTTCACAGGCAAGCAGGTGGGCAGGTGGCTGGAGTTTTATCAATGGGCTGGTAATTGAATTCTGATTTGATTCCATCAGTTTTTCATCAACAGTCGGGAGCCACAAGGGAGACCTGAGTTTTGGTGTATGAGATCGGAATCTCATTCCGTTTGTGGAGTAAGAAAATAATCCTATAGAGAATATCATGATCCAGATTACATTAATAGTTTACTTTATCATGGTTCTACCTTTATTCAATGAGCCACATCAGAGCTCTCAGACAGGTTGTCCACTAAAGCCATGGGACTGACACAGAGGTGACCAAGTGCTACAAAGTGTACTCTGGGAGCTGTAACTTACTGTGGTTTATCATACCTTAGTGGAATATAATCTGTTTTAAGGATTATGATGATGGTTTAACCAGGACAAGAGGACACAATGTGGAGTGTGATATCCAGTAATACTGTATCATTTTTGTGTGGCATTGAAAGTTATTTTGTTTAGTGCTTCGTGTACTGGAAATATTGACACATTTTTAGGCATAGGCAAAGTCACAAACACTTTTTTTGTAGTCAAGGATGTACCTACCAAAGGGATCAATTTTCATGTCAGTAATTAGCTAAAGATTTTTATGGAAGATGCCAGATTGGCTCAATCAATTGAACGTGGTGATCAATATTCAAAGGGTCTACATATCCAACTCTACCTCTACCCTTGCCTGACATTGACACTCACAGTAACGACAGTGGGTGTACAGTATATCACGGCGGGCTGGTTCCACCACTATATCTCCAGTGTAAGAGTAGCCGGGCCCCTCCTGCTCTGTGGGAGCTGCCCTCCCCCAGCCTGGACCCTGTCTCCTCTGCCCTGTTGGTGCTCCTGCACTCGGCTGTGCTGGCCGAGGATGATGTGGCAATGTCATGTCTCGTCCTCGGAATGCCGCTGCTACCGGCTGAAGGGATTTTCCCTGCTGAAGCGCTTCCCTCTCTCGGCAGATGGGGCCTGCAGCAAAGCCCTGGACCAGCCTGTGGGAGAGTGGCTGGAGCATGTGGGGCTGCCACAGTACGAGAGCAAGCTGCTGCTTAATGGCTTCGACGACCTACGCTACATGGTGAGTCAACATGTCTAAGATATTTTCTACTTTCCATCTTCTTTTCTCCCTCTTCACTTTCTCTATCCATCTTATTCTCTCTCTCCCAGTTTCCATCTCCCTTCTATGGCACAACAAAACCTATTAACATGCCATCTCATTTACAGTAAAATCCCAGTCACGACCATTCCACCTATCTTGGTAGGCTGATTTATGTTCTATAACCTCAATCCCCATGCTGGCCCAGCCAGATAACATACAGAGTATAGCTCACCCAATCATCAGCAGATACGACAAGTGGCTCTGTTGAGGCCACAGTATGGATATTACTTCAATTTCTGCTAACGTCAACTGCAATTCTATGAGATATATTGTGGCAAAGTTAAGATTCCTTTTTTTCAGAGGCAAGATACTTCATGCTGTAGTGACTGTCTATTGGGATGTCATGGTCAAATTGTATACTGATTTTAAAAAATGACATTTTTGTAGTCCTGAAAAATCTTTAACTGATGCCACTTCAGCCAGAAAAACAGTTTTCAACTCGAAAGTTACATAATTATGACATCCCTTGTGCTTCTTACAGATGCAGGATCTTAATTTGAATGCAAACATGTAGTGTATTTGAGGTTTAAAAAGCCATTTAAAGTTTGCAATTTACACAATTTACACAGATTTGATACACACATTTTTTTTCAATTACTACAGAAATGTCCATTCATTATAATCCACATAATAATTCACATTTCCTGTTGCTGCAGGATTTTTAATTTTTTAATTTTTTATTTCACCTTTATTTAACAAGGTAAGCTAGTTGAGAACAAGTTCTCATTTGCAACTGCGACCTGGCCAAGCAAAGCAGTTTGACACATACAACAACACAGAGTTACACATGGAATGAACAAAACATACAGTCAATAATAAATCAGTTTAAAAAGAAAACAAAGTCTATATACTGTGAGTGCAAATAAGGGAGTTAAGGCAATAAATAGGCCATAGTTGCGAAGTAATTACAATATGGCAATTAAAACACTGGAATAGTAGATGTGCAAAAGATGGATGTGCAAGTAGAGATGCTGTGGTGCAAAAGGTGCAAAATAAATAAATACAGTATGGGAATGAGGTAGATAGATGGGCTGTATACAAATGGGCTATGAACAGGTGCAGTGATCTGTGAGCTGCTCTGACAGCTGGTTCTTAAAGCTAGTGAGGGAGATGGGAATCTCCAGCTTCAGTGAGTTTTGCAGTTCGTTCCAGTCAGTGGCAGCAGAGAACTGGAAGGAAAGGCGACCAAAGGAGGAATTGGCTTTGGGGGTGACCAGTGAGATATACCTGCTGGAGCGTGTGCTACGAGTGGGTGCTGCTATGGTGATCAGGGAGCTGAGATAGGGTCGGGCTTTACCTAGCAGAGACCTGTAGATAACCTGTAGCCAGTGGGTTTGGCAACGAGTATGAAGCGAGGGCCAGCCAACGAGAGCGTACAGGTCGCAGTGGTGGGTAGTATATGGTGCTTTGGTGACAAAACGGATGGCACTGTGATAGACTACATCCAGTCTGCTGAGTAGAGTGTTGGAGGCTATTTTATAGATGACATCGCCGAAGTCAAGGATCGGTAGGCTGGTCAGTTTTACGAGGGTATGTTTGGCAGCATGAGTGAAGGAAGCTTTGTTGCGAAATAGGAAGCCAATTCTAGATTTAATTTTTGATTGGAGATGCTTAATGTGAGTCTGGAAGGAGAGTGTACAGTCTAGCCAGACACCTAGGTATTTGTAGTTGTCCACATAGTCAGGACCGTTCAGAGTAGTGATGCTGGACGGGTGGGCAGATGCGGGAAGCGATCAGTTGAAGAGCATGCATTTAGTTTTACTTGCATTTAAGAGCAGTTGGAGGCCACAGAAGGAGAGTTGTATGGCATTGAAGCTCGCCGAGAGGTTAGTTAAAACAGTGTCCAAAGAAGGGCCAAAGGTATACAGAATGGTGTAGTCTGCGTAGAGGTGGATCAGAGAATCACCAGCAGCAAGAGCGACAGCATTGATGTATACAGAGAAAAGAGTCGGCCTGAGAATTGAACCCTGTGGCACCACCATAGAGACGACCAGAGGTTCGGACAACGGGCCCTCCGATTTCACACACTGAACTCTTTCTGAGAAGTAGTTGATGAATCAGGCAAGGCAGTCATTTGAGAAACCAAGGCTGTTGAGTCTACCAATAAGAAATATTGTTATTGACAGAGTCGAAAGCCTTGGCCAGGTCAATGCCCAGGTCGATGAATACAGCTGCACCGTATTGTCTCTCATTGATGGCGGCTATGATATCATTTAGGACCTTGAGCGTGGCTGAGGTGCACACATGACTAGCTCGGAAAACAGATTGCATAGCGGAGAAGGTATGGTGGGATTCGAAATGGTCGGTGATCTGTTTGTTAACTTGGCATTCGAAGACCTTAGAAAGGCAGTGTAGGATAGATATAGGTCTGTAGCAGTTTGGGTCTAGAGTGTCTCCCCATTTGAAGAGGGGGATGATCCTGGCAGCTTTCCAATCTTTAGGGATGTCAGACGATACAAAAGAGAGGTTGAACAGGCTAGTAATAGGGGTTGCAACAATTTCGGCAGATACTTTTTTAGAAAGAAAGGGTCCAGATTGTCTAGCCCGGCTGATTTATAGGGGTCCAGATTTTGCAACTCTTTCAGAACATCAGCTATCTGGATTTGGGTGAAGGAGAAATGGGGAGGCAGTGTTTCCTAGCCTCAGTTCAGTGGGCAGCTGAGATGAGGTGCTCTTATTCTCCATGGACTTTACAGTGTCCCAGATTTATTTTTGAGTTTGTGCTACAGGATGCACATTTCTGTTTGAAAAGGCTAGACATTTACATTTACATTTAAGTCATTTAGCAGACGCTCTTATCCAGAGCGACTTACAAATTGGTGCTTTCACCTTATGACATCCAGTGGAACAGCCACTTTACAATAGTGCATCTAAGTCTTTTAAGGGGGGTGAGAAGGATTACTTTATCCTATCCTAGGTATTCCTTAAAGAGGTGGGGTTTCAGGTGTCTCCGGAAGGTGGTGATTGACTCCGCTGTCCTGGCGTCGTGAGGGAGGTTTGTTCCACCATTGAGGGGCCAGAGCAGCGAAAATTTTTGCTGGGCTGAGCGGGAACTGGACTTCCTCAGTGGTAGGGAGGCGAGCAGGCCAGAGGTGGATGAACGCAGTGCCCTTGTTTGGGTGTAGGGCCTGATCAGAGCCTGGAGGTACTGAGGTGCCGTTCCCCTCACAGCTCCGTAGGCAAGCACCATGGTCTTGTAGCGGATGCAAGCTTCAACTGGAAGCCAGTGGAGAGAGCGGAGGAGCGGGGTGACGTGAGAGAACTTGGGAAGGTTGAACACCAGACGGGCTGCGGCATTCTGGATGAGTTGTAGGGGTTTAATGGCACAGGCAGGGAGCCCAGCCAACAGCGAGTTGCAGTAATCCAGACGGGAGATGACAAGTGCCTGGATTAGGACCTGCGCCGCTTCCTGTGTGAGGCAGGGTCGTACTCTGCGGATGTTGTAGAGCATGAACCTACAGGAACGGGCCACCGCCTTGATGTTAGTTGAGAACGACAGGGTGTTGTCCAGGATCACGCCAAGGTTCTTAGCGCTCTGGGAGGAGGACACGATGGAGTTGTCAACCGTGATGGCGAGATCATGGAACGGGCAGTCCTTCCCCGGGAGGAAGAGCAGCTCCGTCTTGCCGAGGTTCAGCTTGAGGTGGTGATCCGTCATCCACACTGATATGTCTGCCAGACATGCAAAGATGCGATTCGCCACCTGGTCATCAGAGGGGGGAAAGGAGAAGATTAATTGTGTGTCGTCTGCATAGCAATGATAGGAGAGACCATGTGAGGTTATGACAGAGCCAAGTGACTTGGTGTATAGCGAGAATAGGAGAGGGCCTAGAACAGAGCCCTGGGGACACCAGTGGTGAGAGCGCGTGGTGAGGAGACAGATTCTCGCCACGCCACCTGGTAGGAGCGACCTGTCAGGTAGGACGCAATCCAAGCATGGGCCGCGCCGGAGATGCCCAACTCGGAGAGGGTGGAGAGGAGGATCTGATGGTTCACAGTATCGAAGGCAGCCGATAGGTCTAGAAGGATGAGAGCAGAGGAGAGAGAGTTAGCTTTAGCAGTGCGGAGTGCCTCCGTGATACAGAGAAGAGCAGTCTCAGTTGAATGACTAGTCTTGAAACCTGACTGATTTGGATCAAGAAGGTCATTCTGAGAGAGATAGCGGGAGAGCTGGCCAAGGACGGCACGTTCAAGAGTTTTGGAGAGAAAAGAAAGAAGGGATACTGGTCTGTAGTTGTTGACATCGGAGGGATCGAGTGTAGGTTTTTTCAGAAGGGGTGCAACTCTCGCTCTCTTGAAGACGGGAGGGACGTAGCCAGCGGTCAGGGATGAGTTGATGAGCGAGGTGAGGTAAGGGAGAAGGTCACCGGAAATGGTCTGGAGAAGAGAGGAGGGGATAGGGTCAAGCGGGCAGGTTGTTGGGCGGCCGGCCGTCACAAGACGCGAGATGTCATCTGGAGAGAGAGGGGAGAAAGAGGTCAGAGCACAGGGTAGGGCAGTGTGAGCAGAACCAGCGGTGTCGTTTGACTTAGCAAACGAGGATCGGATGTCATCGACCTTCTTTTCAAAATGGTTGACGAAGTCATCTGCAGAGAGGGAGGAGGGGGAGGGGGAGGAGGATTCAGGAGGGAGGAGAAGGTGGCAAAGAGCTTCCTAGGGTTAGAGGCAGATGCTTGGAATTTAGAGTGGTAGAAAGTGGCTTTAGCAGCAGAGACAGAGGAGGAAAATGTAGAGAGGAGGGAGTGAAAGGATGCCAGGTCCGCAGGGAGGCGAGTTTTCCTCCATTTCCGCTCGGCTGCCCGGAGCCCTGTTCTGTGAGCTCGCAATGAGTCGTCGAGCCACGGAGCGGGAGGGGAGGACCGAGCCAGCCTGGAGGATAGGGGACATAGAGAGTCAAAGGATGCAGAAAGGGAGGAGAGGAGGGTTGAGGAGGCAGAATCAGGAGATAGGTTGGAGAAGGTTTGAGCAGAGGGAAGAGATGATAGGATGGAAGAGGAGAGAGTAGCGGGGAGAGAGAGCGAAGGTTGGGACGGCGCGATACCATCCGAGTAGGGGCAGTGTGGGAAGTGTTGGATGAGAGCGAGAGGGAAAAGGATACAAGGTAGTGGTCGGAGACTTGGAGGGAGTTGCAATGAGGTTAGTGGAAGAACAGCATCTAGTAAAGATGAGGTCGAGCGTATTGCCTGCCTTGTGAGTAGGGGGGGAAGGTGAGAGGGTGAGGTCAAAAGAGGAGAGGAGTGGAAAGAAGGAGGCAGAGAGGAATGAGTCAAAGGTAGACGTCGGGAGGTTAAAGTCGCCCAGAACTGTGAGAGGTGAGCCGTCCTCAGGAAAGGAGCTTATCAAGGCATCAAGCTCATTGATGAACTCTCCGAGGGAACCTGGAGGGCGATAAATGATAAGGATGTTAAGCTTGAAAGGGCTGGTAACTGTGACAGCATGGAATTCAAAGGAGGCGATAGACAGATGGGTAAGGGGAGAAAGAGAGAATGACCACTTGGGAGAGATGAGGATCCCGGTGCCACCACCCCGCTGACCAGAAGCTCTCGGGGTGTGCGAGAACGCGTGGGCGGACGAAGAGAGAGCAGTAGGAGTAGCGGTGTTGTCTGTGGTGATCCATGTTTCCGTCAGTGCCAAGAAGTCGAGGGACTGGAGGGAGGCATAGGCTGAGATTAACTCTGCCTTGCTTTCGTAACTGCCTGTGTATATCGGTTCCTAACTTCCCTGAAGAGTTCCATATCGCGGGGGCTATTCGATGCTAATGCAGTATGCCACAGGATGTTTTTGTGCTGGTCAAGGGCAGTCATGTCTGGGGTGAACCAAGGGCTGGCTATATCTGTTCCTGGTTCTACGTTTTTTGATTGGGGCATGCTTATTTAAGATGGTGAGGAAATTACTTTTAAAGAACAACCAGGCATCCTTTACTGACGAAAAGAGGTCAATATCCTTCCAGGATACCCGGTCGACTAGAAAGGTCTGCTCTCTGAAGTGTTCTAGGGAGCGTTTGACAGTGATGAGGGGTGGTCGTTTGACCGCAGACCCATTACGGACACAGGCAATGAGGCAGTGATCGCTGAGAACCAAGTTGAAGGCAGCAGACGTGAATTTGGAGGGCAGGTTGGTTAGGATGATATCTATGAGGGTGCCCGTGTTTACGAATTTGGGGTTGTACCTGGTAGGTTCCTTGATCATTTGTGTGAGACTGAGGGAATCAAGCTTAGATTGTAGGATGACCGGGGTGTTAAGCATGTCTCAGTTTAGGTCACCTAACAGCACGAGCTCTGAAGATAGATGGGGGGAAATCAATTCACATATGGTGTCCAGGGCACAGTTGGGGGCAGAAGGTGGTCTATAGCAAGTGGCAACGGTGAGAGACTTGTTTCTGGAAAGCTGGATTTTTAAAAGTAGAAGCTCAAATTGTTTGGGAACAGACCTGGATAGTATGACAGAACTTTGCAGGCTATCTATGCAGTAGATTGCAACTCTGCCCCCTTTGACAGTTCTATCTTTTCGGAAAATGTTATAGTAACGGGTGGACATTTCTGGGATTTTGGTGGCCTTCCTAAGACAGGATTCAGACACGGCTAGGACATCCGGGTTCGCAGAGTGCACTAAAGCAGTGAATAAAACAAACTTAGGGAGGAAGCTTCTAATGTTAACATGCATGAAACCAAGGCTTTTACGGTTACAGAAGTCAACAAATGAGAGCACCTGGGGAATGGGAGTTGAGCTAGGCACTGCAAGGCCTGGATTAACCTCTACATCACCAGAGGAACAGAGGAGGAGTAGGATAAGTGTACGGCTAACGGCTATAAGAACTGGTCGTCTAGTACGTTCGGAACAGAAAGTAAAAGAGAGTAACATTTTTGGGGACCGTAAGGCCTACTCTAAGAACTACTGGCTAAAAACCACACAAAAGAACCGGAGAATCTCTTTAATAAGGTAATAATAGGATGAGGATAATGGGTCATTAGCATTGTGATGTTAATGTTAATCTCTTGACTAATGTGTCTGAGATGTAGAAGCACCAAGCAGATAATTGATGAGCTCCCTGCAGGACATATTACCCTCAGATACTTACAAGGACTTGTAGGTTGTGTCTGAAAAGGTCAGAGCAGTCAGAGAGATGTTGTAAAGGTTCAATGGTGTCCTATTGAACTGTCTGTCTGACAAATTCTTTGTATCACTGCAGAGCTGATGTGTTAATTATTTTATTTACTTGGTGGGCTGATTCTGGATCAGGAAAGGTGTTGTGCTGGGTTTTGCCCTGAATCGTTTTTGTGAATAGTTGACATACTCTGTGAGATATTGTTCAACCCTATCATCAAAAGAATTTATAAATCACATAGAAATACAATATCATGAAGCCATGAGGAGCAAATGTAATGGTGACTGTGCCAGAGATGCACATTAGTTGGTGAACAACTGACCTGAAAGATGCAAATATAAAGATGTCATCTTCATTAATAAAATAGGAGAGAAATCAAATCTTCTCTCTCTTTTATACTAAAGCTCAGTGGGGAAAATCTGAATGCCCGATTTTCCTGCTGACCCCAAAGGCAAGGGTGTCATAGAACAAATTCTTCATTACTGAGAAATCATAGTTAGACTACCCTTCAGACCTATCAATGTAGATACAGTATGACTACCATCAGAGAACACAGGCTCACATACACTCTGTGGGGATTTGATTTGATTTGATTTGTCTCAGCATGGGATGATTGCTCCAAGTGCAGCTTTTGAGGGATCATAAATAATAAACCGCTGTGTCCCCATTTTCCTAATTTTTACAAGTTGATAATAATTTTTTGTTGCTTTCATCAACCATAAATGGGTCTCTCATGTCTCTCGTATGGCCTATCGTTTTTCCCTTATGGGGCTTTTGGTGCTTTTTACATCGCAAATCATAAAATACATATATTTTTAGAGCCTCCTCATTTCATGACACCTTCCTCCTTTGTGATGAAGTAGACTGTAGACTGTATGTATCACAGTTATGTAATAAGCAGTTATAGATATGGATAAAAATAGATATTCATTACTTAATCATATTTTCCCGATGAAGTATAAATGACAAGCTCCCATGGGACCTCCTGGAACATCCAACAATCACTTTAGTTGAAATATCTATTTCAGGCTATTCCTGAAGTCAGTCACTGCATTAGTTTGATCCTTGTTCTAGTGATAATCAGTGTGTAATTTCCTACTGTCATACCTTGTGACTGTAACTGCTGCATTGTGCTCCAGAAACAAGCAGTGATGCCATATTTAGAAAAGACTAGCTCCATTTTAACATTCTTGGCCAGGAAGAATCAATCTGCGGCAGTCCACTGGGAAAATGCTGAGCTACACATTTTTAAGGGTCTCCTTGTATCTTTGTTCCCCCCTATAAACCTGAATTAGATGACGAAGCTTGTGCCTCTTATGGAGAACTACATAAAACAAATGGTGCACATTTATTGTTGTCAATCATTACTGTAAAGGAAAATGGGAAATGTTGACTTTGTTGTATTCACAATTATATGCAGTGAAATCCTCATTCCTTGTCTCCAACATCACAGCTGTTTGCATACACACACACACACACACACACACACACACACACACACACACACACACACACACACACACACAGATGCGTAGTCCTAAACATTTCCCTCATAGCAGATGTAATGTTACATTGCAGCTCAGATGTAAAAGCTGCTGCAGTTTTGATTGCTTTTCCCTTGGTGGTTTTTCATTAAAATAGATTGATTACCTTTGGCATGCACAATTTATTTGACTCCAATGTCCTCCAATTCTTGTTTGTCTGAGGACATAAATAAGTGTGTGTGTGTGTGTGCTTTTACTTGTGTGTTCATTTGTGTTTGTGTGTGTGTGTGTCTGTGTGTGTGTGTATTATTGATTGCATATAGGGACCTATAGAGTGTAGGAGATGTTGTAATGTCTATGTTAATAGTTATCTTAAGGGATTTATACGTGTTTCAGTATACTGTGGACTTTGGGAAGTGTCTGCAGTTTGTGGTACTTGTGTAATTAACTTATGCGTGTGCATGCGTGCGTTGATGCTTTTGTAGGGCAGTAACGTGATGGAGGACACGGATCTTAGAGATATGGGAATCACTGACCCTGGCCACAGAAAGAAGATCATCCGTGCAGCACGCAGCTTGCCCAAGGTACAGTAGTTATCATCAGTCCAGGTCACTGCCTGGTAACCTTGTGCCGGGTTGACCATTCATCCCTGTCTAAGAAGCCACCGTACATCAAGGTGTCAAGGAGTGTGCATTATCTATGTTTGTGCACAGTATTTTCAATCATGATAATGTATTGTAAAGTAGCTTTGATCTAGTCTGCAGCTATGTTTGGCAATAGCAATCATGTGAACAAGCCTTTTGACATTGTGTACGGTTTTAAAATCTTGAAAGAAATTGTGAAATCCTGCTTTTATTTTAATGTAATTTGATCTCCTTTCTGTCCCTCTTTGTAGGTGAAAGCCCTGGGCTGTGATGGCAGCACCTCTCTGTCCACCTGGTTGGATGTGCTAGGCCTCCAGGAGTACCTGCCTAACTTCCTGTCCAGTGGCTACCGTACCTTGGACTGTGTGAAGAATCTATGGGAGCTGGAGATTGTCAATGTGAGGCCAATGTTTTGTTAGTGAATTATGTAGTGCCTCAGGGAAGAGACAGCACTGTGCTGAGCTTAAGGCAAAACAGATTTGAGCTGAATAATTGAGGAGAGTCCATTCTGTCTGCTTGTCGAGTGCCAGCATAGGTGTCAGACTCACTATATACAGTCAGTGTGAGTGTATAATGTGTATTTCCATTCATATTTGTTGGTTTGTACTTGTTTGTCAATATTAGTGTCTGTGTTGTTCATATGAACGTAGTCCTATGTACGGTCTAGTAGTTACCATTGTGTCTTATCTGTGCATGTCTCTGCAGGTGTTGAAAATCAGCCCTCTGGGCCACAGGAAGAGAATCATAGCATCTCTGGCAGAGCGGCCCTATGAGGAGGCCCCGACCAAATCACAGATCTCTCACCGTCTCTCACAGATCAGGGTTAGTAAGAGTAATCAGTGTCTTACATTTGAACAATAATCCCAGCTAGCACATTTGGTTCCTTGGAAGTTGTGGGAACATATGTTTTTGGTTTCTCACTGGATCTGGAAACGAAGCCATAAGTTTCCTGACCGGTAAAACGGAAGGGAACATTTATTTTTAGGTTGCAGGGAGGTTCAGAGAACGTTTTAACCTGGTTCCTTGAAAGTTTTTCTGGGAAGTTTTATTAAGGCTCTGAGAACTAAAATTATTATTATTATTTTTTTTTTATAACTTCCTTAAAACTACTACTGAATGTTTCAATAAGACTTTTAATAACACTGCTAGCTTATTTTGTATTAACTTGAAAAAAAATCCAAGTACAGATAGAAATGAATTTCCTTAGGCATTAATCATGCAAACGTATTTCTTTTGAATTGTGACACAGCGTCAGTGAGCTTCAAACCTATAATCTTCTGCTCTCTATGCATGGAATTAGTCCACTGCACCACCAGGATGGAGCTAGCATGCCATGTTTTATTACACATACAAATCTGCTCCTTTTAGTATATTAAAACAGATCACTTTTCAAAGGAAACAAGCACTCATTAAGATGAGGTGTGATCAATTAGTTGTCGAGGCCGTACACCTGAACACAGTTAACAAGATAGAGTTTAGTTGATGCTGAGAACAGAATCGGTGGAGGCTGCTGAATTGAGGACGACTCATACTAATAATTGTTTGCGTTCTGAGAATTAAATGTATGTTTTTAATAACATTCTTAGAATGTTCTCTGAATGTTACTAAGGTTTATTGTGTTTTTTATGGAAAGTTTTCATAACGTTCTCGAAACAGTTTGAGAACATGACTTTAAATAGAACCACGTGGAAACCTGTAAAAAACGTTATGCTGAAGTACTGAAATTGCCACAGAAGAATGTTGTTTCTTAATGTTCTCTGGACTATATTTAAACATTCCCAATGTCAAACCAGTTGGAGAACATTCCTAGAACATTACCAAAATTTAAATTGAAGCTACAATATGTAACTTTTTGGGCGACCCGACAATATCCATATCGAAATGTGAGTTATAGATCTGTCATTCTCATTGAAAGCAAGTTTAAAAATGGGTAGATATGTTCTATGTGCACTATCTCTATGCCTCCTGTTTTTTAGTTTCCTTTTGTGTCTGCTACTTTAGGTTTTGTACACCAGCTTCAAACAGCTGAAAGTACAATATTTTTGGTTATGGATATATCACAGCACTTTAGATAGTACAATGATTTTCTCACTATACTATTTTCTCACTATGTTTGTCACATAAACTGAAATTAGGCAAATTATTAGAATTTTAGCAACCATAAAATGTCGGAGCGAATAAATGTAACCATGTTTGAACTTTTAGGAAACGTTCTGTTCATGAAATACCAAGAAAATATATATTTTTTGTCAAGTTCCTTAAATGTGCTAAGAATGTTTTAAAGCCAAGCCACTATCCTGCACCATTCTCAGAAAGTTGTGGGAAGGTAGTATGCAAAATAACCATAGAACAATCAAGCTCTAAGAAACACATGGTTCTCAGAACATTATGTGCTAGCTGGGATCTCATTTGTACTGTATGCCATTACATAATGCTCTAATATCTTATTGAAATCTGTATTGTGTCACTATGTTTTCTTATCTTTCACATCCAATCAGTCATAAATATGATCAATCAATCTGTACGTGGCAGTTTCAGGACCTTTTGTCCCAGACAGGGACCTCTCCTCTGAGTCAGATGGACCCTTCCACCAGTCGCTCCATGGACATGCTCCTGCCCTTGGGAGAGGGAGGCAGGAGGAGGAGAGCCATGGACCAGGACTGTAGCGTGTCCCTGCGCTCCTACAGCGAGAGACCCCGCTCCCACGTTAGTCCTCCTGCCAAAACGCTGTCTTTACCTGTACCCCATGAAGTAACAGAAATACAGTATGTGTCTCTGTGGTGTGCTTGGGATAATCATGTTATAAAGAGAGCTATCTGCTGCTGGGGTGATCTGAAACAGAAGCTGTTATGTGTTTAACAGATTATTGAAGTCATTCCATGCTTGTATTAAATATGCACTGAGTATATAACACATTAAGAACACCTGCTCTTTCCATGACATACATTATTGACCAGGTGAATCCAGGTGAAAGCTATGATCCCTTATTGATGTCACTTGTTAAATCCACTTAAATCAGTGTAGATAAAGGGGAGGAGACAGGTTAAAGAAGGATTTTTAAGCCTTGAGACATTTGAGACATGGATAGTGCATGTGTGCCATTCAGAGGGTGAATGGACAAGACAAAACATGTGAGTGCCTTTGAACGGGGTATGGTAGTAGGTACCATGTGCACCAGTTTGTGTTAAGAACTGCAAAGCTGCTGGGTTTTTTCACATTCAACAGTTTCCTTTGTGTATCAAGAATGGTCCACCATCCAAAGGACATCCAGACAACTTTTGATCAGTCAGCATCTTTTTAGTTTTAGAATCCTGTAATATTTTGTGACTAAATGTTCTGCCATAAAATCTTTGTACAGTACAGGATCAATCCATGTCTATCTGTCTTTCTAGGACAGGCAGAGTGACCGACAAAGGGAACCCCGTTTGACCCTCCGGCCGCCGAGCCAGTCTGCCACGTACACCACGGTCTCTGCTTGGCATCACCAGCCTGAGAAACTTATCTTAGAGTCTTGCGGGTATGAGGCCAGTGTAAGTCATGTCAATGGTCAATCTCCTGTCTTGTTGTGTCAATGGAAGTCCCCTTGAATCTCGGCCACTAGAAAAGTTCTCAATCCGTGTTTGATAATCGCTTGATGTTTCAAGAATTGATAGTTCCCACTGTGCACAAACTGGTTGAATCAACGTTGTTTCCACGTCATTTCTTTGAACCAACTTGGAATATACATTGAATTGACGTCTGTACCCACTGAGTTCAGAGATAATAGCCTGTTTTGTTGCTTATTTTCCAGTATATGGGATCAATGATTATCAGGGATCTAAGGGGGATTGAGTCCACTCAAGAAGCCTGTGCTAAAATTAGGGTAAGTCTGACTGTCATACTACAGATCAATACTCAATCACTCTATTCTAGCACTCCGTATTAATATGGATCCCCTCACCATTTTCTTTCTACTTGTAGAAGTCAAAGGACCATTCAAAAAAGGGTCCTGTTGTCATCCTCTCCATCACTTATAAAGGGGTCAAGTTCATTGATGCCGCCACTAAGGTAATGGGAACCTGTTGGCAATGAGAAATGCATGATGAGCTCAACTGCATTATTTTTCTCTCTCGCGTTCTCATATTATTTCCCCTACAATAAAGATAGCACTGTTGGTTCGGATGAAGTCAGTGGTTGTTACTGGTCGATGGTTTTGTTCCTGTTGCTCCTCAGTTCCAACCTGTTCTTTTGTCCTCTCACCAGACAATAGTAGCCGAGCATGAGATCAGGAACATCTCCTGTGCGGCCCAGGACCCTGATGACCTCTGCACCTTCGCCTACATCACCAAGGACAGTAAGAGTGGCCACCACTTCTGCCATGTCTTCAGCACTGTGGAAGTGGTGAGGAACACAATGATGACACCAGCCCAAACCCCTCAATCAATCATTCCATAAGGCTGTGCAAAAATACTATCATCCATTTCCCACCTTCTAAAGTACTCTGATGTGTATTCATTTGTTTCTAAATGCCATATCATATCATTAAAAAATCTTGAAAGGAAAAACTTGATTGACAAAACTGCATGCAGCTTCTTGATTAATTAAATTGCCTTAATGTCTTGATTAAGGTAATGCACCTGCTGTCATGGAAGTAACATAATATCTTGATTAGTCTCTTTTATAAGCCATGTGCAAAACATTCCTGGCACATGACACAGCTACATCTTGATTATCTAATTAAACACTCGATTAACTTAGTTCCACTGCTATGATTGACAACGCAATGATAAAAATGCAGATTGTGCCTCATTCAAAGTAGCTGTCAGTCACTACTGCAACTGTCTCTTCATTCTTTACTCTCTCCCTCGGTACAGACTCAGACTTATGAGATCATCCTGACACTGGGACAGGCATTTGAGGTGGCCTATCAGCTGGCTCTCCAGACCAAGGCCAGGCAGTATGTCCCAGTCCCCCCACCTTCTCTGGGGTCAGAGGTCATTGAGACCAAATCCAGCCGGCCCACGTCACAACAATGGAGCAGCATGAGGAGATCAACAGTGAGTACCACACACTGAGCATAAAAAAAAAATGACATGTAGCTGTGTGTGTGTTTCTAAATGATATGCATACTGTGTTTGGGTATACAGTATGTACAGGTAACTGTCAAAATAAAGGAAACACCAACATAAAATGTCTTAATAGGGTGTTGGGCCACTGAACTGCTTTAATGCTCCTTGGCAAAGATTCTACAAGTGTCTGGAACTGTATTGGAGGGATACGACACCATTCTTCCACAAGAAATTCCATAATTTGGTGTTTTGTTGATGGTGGTGGAAAACACTGTCTCAGGCACCGCTCCAGAATCTCCCATAAGTGTTCAATTGGATTGAGATCTGGTGACTGAGACACGCATACACACACACACACACACACACACACACACACACACACACACACACACACACACACACACACACACACACACACACACACACACACACACACACACACACACACACACACACACACACACACACACACAATTGCCTAAATATCTCAGGAACCACACCTGTGTGGAAGCATCTGCTTCCAATACCCTTTGTATCCCTCATTTACTCAAGTGTTTTCTTTATTTTTTTCAGTTATGTATGTATGTGTACATGCGTAGGCATGTACAGATAACACACAGATAACACATCAGATAACACACGGTCATCGTGAGCAAATGTTCCTCCGAATTTTAAACCACTGATCACACTATTAAAAAAAAGGAAGATTTGTAGTGCGATGAAAGTGATGACTCATTACTTTGCTACCAATCTCACCTCCCCAACTCTGAGTCACTCAGATCGGAGTAGATTTTCCTGCAGCAATACAGTATGCGAAACTTGATGAGTGAATAGTCTTATTTTTTGCTAACAGGCAGGATATAATATAATCTGTAAATAGAGAGAGAGCGAGAACTGTGCGTCTCTCTGCTGGTCACCCGGCCCCTCCTCTGATTCCCAGGATATTGATTGAGAATGTTACATAAATGTTTACGTATGCCCTGGGCCATGTATGGATGTATTGGCCTTTCAGGACCCTGAATAATGAACACTCAGTGATCACAGTCACCTGAGAAAGCTGGACCGTCTGGACCGTGCATGCACACTGCTCAACATGTTTATGTGTCCACGCAAATCACTATGCTTTATTATCTGCTATAAAACATCATATATTATGAGGTAATCAGTTCGCTGCATAATGTACAGGGTTGGCCATATTTATTATCTACTTTTAGGCAGTGGAATTCTAGGAACATCTAGAACAAGACAACTCCATTTGAAGCTTTTAATGTAGATTAATTTCACAATTGTGAGATGACCTGTCATTTTTTTCGAAGTACTTTCATTCTTGCCAGGTATACACTATTTTGGTCCGATGTACACTACCGTTCAAAAGTTTGGGGTAACTTAGAAATGTCCTTGTTTTTGAAAGAAAAACAATTTTTTTGTCCATTAAATTAACATCAAATTGATTAGAAATACAGTGTAGACATTCTTAATGTTCTAAATGACTATTGTAGCTGGAAACTGCAGATTCTTTATGGAATATCTACATAGGTGTACAGAGGCCCATTATCAGCAACCATCACTCTTGTGTTCCAATGGCACGTTGTGTTAGCTAATCCATGTTTATCATTTTAAAAGGGTAATTGATCATTAGAAAACACTTTTGCAATTATGTTAGCACAGGTGAAAACTGTTGTGCTGATTAAAGAAGCAATAAAACTGGCCTTCTTTAGACTAGTTGAGTATCTGGATCATCAGCATTTGTGGGTTCGATTACAGGCTCAAAATGGCCAGAAACAAAGAACTTTCTTCTGAAACCCGTCAGTCTATTATTGTTCTGAGAAATGAAGGCTATTCCATGCGAGAAATTGCCAAGAAACTAAAGATCTCACAAAACGCTGTGTACTACTCCCTTCACAGAACAGCGCAAACTGGCTCTAACCAGAATAAAAAGAGGAGTGGGAGGCCCAGGTGCACAACTGAGCAAGAGGACATGTACATTAGTGTCTAGTTTAAGAAACAGACGCCTCACAAGTTATCAACTGCCAGCTTTATTAAATAGTTTCTGCAAAACACCAGTCTCAACGCCAACAGTGAAGAGGCGACTCTGACCTTCTAGGCGGAGTTACAAAGAAGAAAACATATCTCAGACTGGCCAATCAAAAGAAAAAATTCAGATGGAAAAAATAACACACACACTGGACAGAGGAACTCTGCCTAGAAGGCCAGCTAACGGAGTCGCCTCTTCACTGTTGACGTTGTTAGCAGTTGATGTTATTCTTCAATAACACAAACTACAAAGCAAATCAAGGGGAGAAAAACATGTTTATTTGATAAGGACAAATCATAGATGTTATGCTGGGAGGTAGATGTTCAGTCTCCCCTGTCCTCAGCTTTTCTCCACATAACAAAGGAACAGGATGCCATTTACAACCCCCCACCCTACCAATTAGAAGTCCTTGCAGTACAACTGGGACAATGGCCAAATAACCAGTATCCTGCTCCAGACTCAATGTACAGAACGTAGCACACGTAGCTCTGAGTTCAGGAGTGACATTCCACAGATTCTAAACAGCTGTTGAACTGAAACCCAACTCCTACTTACAATTCTCTATTGAGCATTAATACTCTAGTTTTTAGTCCTCTCGTCCTCTGCATTGTGTATTTATCTTCAAAAAATTATTATAAAGTTGAGACTGTTGTTTTGCGGGTACTATTTAATGAAGCTGCCAGTTGAGGACTTGTGAGGCGTCTGTTTCTCAAACTAGACATCCTAATGTACTTGTCCTCTTGCTCAGTTGTGCACCAGGGCCTCCCACTCTCTCTATTCTGGTTAGAGACCATTTGCTCTGTTCTGTGAAGGGAGTAGTACACAGCGTTGTACGAGATCTTCAATTTCTTGGCAATTTCCCGCATGGAATAGCCTTCAATTCTCAGAACAAGAATAGACTGACGAGTTAGAGAAGAAAGTTATTTGTTTCTGGCCATTTTGAGCCTGTAATCGAACCCACAAATGCTGATGATCCAGATTCTGAACTAGTCTAAAGAAGTCATAAATCACTGTGCAGTTGATCACTTTGTACTGTGCTGTACTGGCTGTGTCTAGATATGGGAGGAGCCTTGCTAGTACAGTCCAGTCTAGTTGACAGATGTGATAAAGCCCTGCTATGCCAGCTGCTGTCAAGTATACATGTTTTTCTGTAATAAATCTTTATAACATTATTTGTCTACACCTAATAGGTTGTGATAAATTACCTAGAATATTCACTTTTTATATCTTCCACCACTATGGTCAGTTCAGTGCCACTATCAATGCTCTGCCTTTCTATTTCCCTGTTTAACATTTCTTTGTTCTTGTCTTCTTGGTCCTCCTGTTTCCCAGGGTGCCCCTCTGCTAGAATGCCGCTGCTGTTACTGTCACACGTGTACTACCCACCGCCCCTCCTTCCTCCCGTTGCACTCTGTTAGCCCTGGAGTCCAGGTCCTGCTCTCTCCTCCTTTCCGCTATCCTTCATCATCCATCTGCTAACCTACCTGACGTGCCTCTAACTCTCTCATCATTCCATGTCCACTTTTTGGTTTGCTTCCAGGCACTTCATCTAGCCACACAATATTTGCCCTTTTGATATGGCATAGCCTACACTGAATTTCTGCCACATTCTCATAGTCATTCCATTTGAGCTGATAAGAAGCTCTTTCTCATTATTCTTGCCTGAGGATAAGTAGGCTATACCTTAGCTTAGACTTAACCATCTATGGAAGATTCATGGCTTTGCAGTTCTGCTGCTAATGATCTAGTGCTTTAATTGCATAGCTGTGTGATCAGTATAAATAGCAACATGCTTGAGGTGGCCTATTGAGTGTTAATCCTCCTATATCACTAAGCTTTTGCATTCTGATGAGTCTTATATTGGACAGCTAGAATTGAATGATGGCCTTGTACACCTGAGTCTTTCATTGCCACAATGTTCGTAATTTGGGGTGTATCAGTGGTGTTTCATGTAATTAGATATACAGGACTATAATTGAAATTCATTTATTCACATGGAACAGCTATAACATGTGTGTATGGCTGCTCATGTGTTAACAGAGACTTTTGTTTGGGAGAGAGCATGTTATGAGCGCATGTTTGGATCCTCATGGTGTTTTCACGTTTTCACTTCATTTAAAACCCAGATTAAGAGACAGATGGGACTGTGTGTGGTCTGTTAGGTCTCCAGCAGCCTGTTTTGCTATCAGACATCTCTATGTTGTGGATTGAGCCCTGGTGTCTGTGATTCTAATATCACTGGACTGTGCCTTTAATCCACTTGCACGTGGGCTGAGGACTTGAGTGTGCAATGGCCTCCACCACTCCTGCAGTCTTACGCCCGTCTCTCGTCCCCCCTCCCCCCGGCAGATTGACCCTCTGGAGATGGACGCAGACATGCAATCCCTGGGCAGCGCCACCTGGCTCTTCAACCAGAGAGACTCCAACAAGCGCCCTGTCAGCACCAAGTACGAGACCACCATATTCTGAGGCTGGATCCCCTGCACCGACCTCACCCTATCCTAGCACCCAGTTTGCCCCCTGACCTCCACCGCCCTCTCTCTCTGTCTCATGAGCCCTGTGCCTTCTCACTGTGATCGTAGCATCCCTCTGGGCTGCCCCTTCTCCCCTGCTCTGACCTACACAAACCTTGCACTGCTCTGACATCACACATCCCTGCAGCCCTCTCTCCTGTCCTGTTCTCACCCCTAGGCAGCCCGTTACCCTACTCCTCCTGACACTGCTGCAGCCGCTGATGGGGAACCCTTGACTTGTGGATGGACCTGGTGTGAACCTACAATGGCCCTGTTCTCTCAACCAAACTGCCTCCTCCTCCTCCTCCCCCCAACTACTCATCTGCATCCACCCCTATTATGTTTATCATCATTGAAGAGATTGTGGCATTTTTGTCCTCTTCCGGTCATGCTATTCTTTTTCCAAGTGACTCCCTTCAGTCGAAACAATCCCGACTTTTTTTCTGTTGAGCTACCTGTTGCATTTTTACCTGACAGTAACATGATTTGCATTGGCTGTACTGCCAATGTGAACAAGAAAATTGCAAACCTTCATAAGTTCCTCTTTTTATCTAATACCAAAGGAGTACTGCTCTTGGGCTATTATCCACAGAGTTTTGGTCCCATGCATAGTGGAATAAAGAACATTATCATGTCCCAAACTCAGCCTATCCTTCCCAAACAACCTCCTCAGTCATAAACAATATTTTATCCCCTTCCCAAAGGGATGAACAATTTTTCTCATCTTTTTAATGTGTTTATTTTTGTATTTCACTTTTTCCCACTCAGACAAGTTTAATATTTTTCTTTCCCTATCTGTAGCTTGTCCTGTCTTACCAGGCATCTACCACTGTGAGGAGACATATCTAGCCTGGGATGCATGAAGGACAGAAAATCTATAAGATAAAAAACAATCAACAAACTTTTTTCTATGCATTTTTAATCGTACAATGTTGGATCGTCAAGGAATCTTCCCTTTCCATGTATAATGGATCAAAAACTGAACCTCAATTTCCTGTGTGATTCTGTACACAAATGGACAGGACAACTCTTCCATCACCCTGCCAAGAACAGTAGTAGCCTTACTTCAATCTGGCAATCTATCAGTTTAAATCTAAACATAATCAATTGAGCATCCTTGCCACCATCACACATTCTCCACACTTGCTGACTGCTGCACGCATCTTTCGTGGTTTAAAATACTTACAACACTTTTGAGTTGACAACACATGAACACTTTGGCTGAGCTGCAGTGAAGGTGTTGTAATGGTACAGGTTTGTCTAGATAATAATGTAAATGATGCTCTGTAGCTCCACAGTGTGCATGGTGCCTCACCAGTCATTTTATTACCAAGAGAGACTGTTCGGCTCATCAGAGAACACTGTGTTAAAACATGGCACTATCCCCTTTAAAACCTTTTTGTTTGTTTCAAAGATTATACGGTATGTATTTTGTTTAACAATTATTAATAAGGAATGCTTTTAAAAATAACTGGGATTCCTGAAATGTATTTACTGAGAGAAACCAAGGGAAATCGTAGCAACACCACAATGTATTGCCATAGTAAAATAATGCAAATACAAATTCATGACAAGTTGCCAAAACACCTCATGAAGGTAAATTTGATGGCAATAATTTAATTTGCCAATTCATTGTGAAAGGTATAAGATATTCCCAATAACATTGCTTAAATCTTTTTATATGAGGCAAGGCAGGTTGTGTTGCCGGACTCCTGATGCCACTGATTCAGCATGAGGTAAAATGTGTCACTAGAAAATGAACAATAGTGCCAAGGATTCAGGCTTACTCATCGTTTGAACTTTAAATTTGAAGGATCTAAATGTAATTAGATATGGTTTTATTATGCAAATTTACTTTGGGTTGAAAATATATTTGAAACTGCATTCTTGTTTTTCCTTTCACTGTGTCTAATACTGCAGGTCTACAGGAGCTATCTGTTGGTATTATCTACTTGTGTTTTGCTCAACCTATTTTGTGTGCTGTGTTGCCTTGTGTTGTGTCCTCCTGTGAGGATGGCCTGTTCTGTCTCTGTCCGCTGTCCTCATTCTGTGTCCCCTGCTATGATATGTTATGCTTAGCCTCTCTCCAAATGGCACAGGATGGCTGACTGGAGAATGAGTGTTAAGACTTGACAGTCTCTGTGTGGTACTGTAGCTGTCTCTCATCGTTGTTCTGTTCTGACTGATACTGTAGCTGGCACTGATGCATGTGGCAGTATTTGTGTTTTGTCCTCTGATGCACTTGGCCCATTGAGGTGTACATATGTAGCAGTGTCTGTTTAGTTTTTTCATATCATTTGCCTTTTGTTTAACTTTATCCATTATTATAACACAAATACAGCACATCATCTCATTTACATTCTCCAGCATTGTCATTTCTCATGCACTAAGTATGTTCCCCCCTGTTATGTGTTGAAATCATGAAGACACATTCAACCTGCTCTGGTTTGGGTGCATATAAATGCCTTACATTTTAGAGAGCAGAAGCTATTTTAAGCAGACACAATGTGGTGGCATGATTTGGCTGTGCATGTTTCTGTCTTTTTTAACACCAGTGTTTTCCTTGTGTAGCTCACTCCAGCGTTCAAGTTTCCGGACACCAAGCTGTGAGTTGAAGTGGAGCAGCCAATGTGAGTGTCTGCGTGTGTGTAGACTAGAGACAGAGAGACTAACAGAGACACAAGCAGCGGGTCTAGGAGTGACTGTTTGATAAGGTCTGCTGCCTTCTACAACCTCACCTGAATACAAAGTAACAGATAAAGGATAACCTTACACTAGTTGTTTGTCTCAACTGGGCATGGCAGGGCCTGTCTCTCACTCCTATCTCGAGAAAGTTCAGTCTCAAATCTCCTCCCTGGCCTCACACTGACTGTCTTTACCTCCACTCCTTACTTCAAGTAGGTACTGTAATCTGCAGAGTATAGACAATTAATGTTGGGCCAGCAATGACCATTTTTATTGATTTAGGTCTATTTGAGATAATCATGTTGTTACTGTAAGGATCTAGGAGAGTCAACGTGAGAGTACATTCATCATATGTAGCACTACTGTACCAGCATAATAATGCTATGCCCATGTATTTGTGGACAGAGTATAGTTTGTCAATGATTATGTGATGTTTATTTATTCCAATTAAAAGCAAAATATACCTGAAATTAAATAGTACAATGGAAAATGTTATTCTTAAGGTATTTGATTTTGTCTTGAGGCATATTCCTTGCATGAGAGTTTGACGGAGCTGGCAGACAATATATTCTATGAGAGTTAATTGCATCTCTAGCCCAGGGACTGGCAGAGGAGTGTACAAAGTCATATTCCCTGACTAGCAGACATTTAGAACAGAAAATATGATGGAAATAAACTGATGCATTTTTTAAATGCATTATTTTCATATGGCTAACTAAGGTAGGCTAAAATACATTATTCAATGGAGAAACAAATGTTTCAAATTAGGGAGAAAATGCAACTTACAGTGCCTTGCGAAAGTATTCGGCCCCTTTGAACTTTGCGACCTTTTGCCATATTTCAGGCTTCAAACATAAAGATATAAAACTGTATTTTTTGTGAAGAATCAACAACAAGTGGGACACAATCATGAAGTGGAACGACATTTATTGGATATTTCAAACTTTTTTAACAAATCAAAAATTGAAAAATTGGGCGTGCAATTGACAAGCTCAGTCCGATGATGCTGTGACACACTGCCCGAGACCATGACAGACCCTCCACCTCCAATCAATCCCGCTCCAGAGTACAGGCCTTGGTGTAACGCTAATTCCTTCGACGATAAACGTGAATCCAACCATCACTCCTGGTGAGACAAAACCGCATCTTTCTTTTGGTGTTTTTCAGAGTCAGTAACTGTGACCTTAATTGCCTACCATCTGTAAGCTGTTAGTGTCTTAACAACCGTTCCACAGTTGCATGTTCATTAATTGTTTATGGTTCATTGAATGGGAAACCATGTTTAAACCTTTTACAATGAAGATCTGTGAAGTTATGTGGATTTTTACAAATTATCTTTGAAAGACAGGGTCCTGAAAAAGGGAAGTTTCTTTTTTTGCTGAATTTAGCTTCTACAGGCTTTAGTGTCTGTTATTTAGTTAAACGTGTGAGATCTTAGCATGGTAATGTGGTCTAAATCACGTACTGGTAAGTAAAGGGTGTACATCAGTAGATTCTGGGATTTTCAAAGACGGTCATACTTACAATATGTATGTAGTGCATTTCAGAAGGGTTGTTGCGCTAGGCTAAGGCCTCTGATAATAAAGTTGGCTATATGATAATAATGTTTACCTCTGTAATAAGATGTCAATTGCATGCTGTATTCCATCAGGCTGGGAGGCATCCTTTATTATTTGTTATGAGCATTGATGGCATAATATACTGAACAAAAATATAAACGCAACATGTAAAGTGTTAGTCCCATGTTTCATGAGCTGATCCCAGAAAGAAGAAGATCCCAGAAACGGTCCATTCGCACAAAAAGCTTATTTATCTCAATTCTATTAATGTAAAACTTTTTTTTTTAATTATGTTTTTTTTACCCCCCTTTTCTCCCCAATTTTGATCTTGTCTCATCGCTGCAAGGATGGACGCGGGAGAGGCGAAGGTCGAGTCACGTGTCCTCCAAAACATGACCCGCCAAACCACGCTTCTTAACACCCACTCGCTTAACTGAGCTGTTGCCAGAGAATTGAATGTTCATTTCTGTACCATAAGCCACCTCCAGAATTTGGCAGAACATTTATCCGGCCTCACCACCGCAGACAAAGTGTCTGCCCAGCCCAGGACCTCCACATCCAGCTTCTTCACCTGCAGGATCGTCTGAGATCAGCCACCCAGACAGCTGATGAAACTGTGGGTTTGCACAACTGAAGAATTTGTGCACAAACTGTCACTGTATCAGGGAAGCTCATCTGAGTGCTCATAGTCCTCACCAGGGTCTTGGCCTGACTGCAGTTTGGCATCGTAACCGACTTCAGTGGACAAATGCTCACCTTTGATGGCCACCGGCATGGTGGAGAAGTGTGCATTTCACAGATGAATCCCAGTTTCAACTGTACAGATGGCAGACAGTGTGTATGGCGTCGTGTGGGCGAGCGGTTTGCTGATGTCAACACTGTGAACAGAGTGCTCCTTGGTGGCAGTGGGCTTATGGCATGTGCACGCATAAGCTACGGACAATGAAAATAATTGCACAGAGATACCGTGACGAGATCCTGAGGCCCATTGTAGTGCCATTCATCGACTGCCATCACCTCATGTTTCAGCATGATAATGCACAGCCCCATGTCACAAATATCTGTACACAATTCCTGGAAGCTGAAAATGTCCCAGTTCTTCCATGGCATGCAAATTCACCAGACATGTCACCCATTGAGCATGTTTGGGATGCTCTGGATTGACGTGTGCGACAGCGTGTTCCAATTCCCACCCATATCCAGCAAATTCCACCCATATCATTATATGAACGCATGTTGCGTTTATATTTTTGTTCCACGTAATAATACATTATTGACCAAGATTATATGGCCTTATTCCGACACTTTTATACTTTAGAAGTTCTTTATCCTTTCTATGCCAGGCTAGCGGAACCCCTCGACAACATTCCGCTGAAAAAGCAGTGCGTGAAATTCAAAAATATTTTTTTGAAATATGTAACTTTCACACATTAACAAGTCCAATACAGCAAATTAAAGATAAACATCTTGTTATTCTACCCATGGTGTCCGATTTCAAAAATGCGTTACAGTGAAAGCACAACATATTAGGTCATAGCCAAGTCAAAAGAACACACAGCCATTTTTCCAGCCAAAGATAGGAGTCACAAAAAGTAGAAATATAGATCAAATTAATCACTAACCTTTGATCTTCATCAGATGCCACTCATAGAACATCATGTTTCACAATACATGTATGTTTTGTTCGATAATGTGCATATTTCTATCCAAAAATCTCAGTTTACATTGGCGCGTTACGTGCAGTAATGTTTTGATTCCAAAACATCCGGTGATTTTGCAGAAATACTCATAATACACATTGATAAAAGATACAACTGTTATTCATAGAATTAAAGATAGACTTCTCCTTAATGCAACCTCTGTGTCAGATTTCATAAAAACTTTACGGAAAAAGCATAACCTGAGAACGGTGCTCAGAGCCCAATCCAGCCAGAGAAATATCCGCCATTTTGGAGTCAACAGAAGTTAGAAATGACACCATAAATATTCACTTACCTTTGATGATCTTCATCAGAAGCCACTCCCAGGAATCCCAGTTCGACAATAAATGACTGATTTGTTCCATAAAGTTCCATAAAGTCTATCATGTATGTCCAAATAGCCACTTGTTGTTAGCGTGTTCAGCCCAGTAATCCATCTTCATGAGGCGCAGGCACTTCGTCCAGAGAAAAACTCGAAATATTCCGTTACAGTCCTTTAGAAACATGTCAAATGATGTATTGAATCAATCTTTAGGATGTTTTTTAACATAAAACATCAATAATGTTCCAACCTGAGAATTCCTATGTCTGAAGAAAAGCACTGGAATGAGAGGTAACTCTGTCCGGAGTGCGCGTCATGAGACCAAGGCACTCTGCCAGACCACTGACTCAAAGAGGTCTCATGAGCCCCTCCTTCATAGTAGAATCCTCAAACCAGTTTCTAAAGACGGTTGACATCAAGTGCAACTTTATCCATATCCCACTGTGTAATTCGGTAGGCCAAGCTTTAAAAAACGATAAACCTCAGATGTCCCACTTCCTGGTTGGATTTTTCTCAGGTTTTCGCCATATGAGTTCTGTTATACCCACAGACTTCATTCAAACAGTTTTAGAAACTTCAGAGTGTTTTCTATCCAATAGTAATAATAATATGCATATATTAGCATCTGGGACAGAGTAGGAGGCAGTTCACTCTGGGCACGCTATTCATCCAAAAGTGAAAATGCTGCCCCCTATCCCAAAAGTGTTATAAGATACACCATATACACAAAAGTATGTTGACACCCCTTCAAATTTGTGGATTTGGCTATTTCAGCCACACCCGTTGCTGGCAGGTGCATAAAATCTAGCACACAGCCATGCAATCTCCATAGACACACCTTGGCAGTAGAATGGCCTTACTAAAGAGCTCAGTGACTTTCAATGTTAATCTGCAAAATTGTAATTATTCGCCTACCTCCTCATGCCTTTTGCACACATTGTATATAGACTGCCCCTTTTTTCTACTGTGTTATTGACTTGTTAATTGTTTACTCCATGTGTAACTCTGTGTTGTCTGTTCACACTGCTATGCTTTATCTTGGCCAGGTCGCAGTTGCAAATGAGAACTTGTTCTCAAATAGCCTACCTGGTTAAATAAAGGTGAAATAAAAAATAAAATAAAAATGTGGCACCGTCATAGGATGCCACCATTCCAACAAGTCAGTTCATCAACTTTCTGCCCTGCTAGAGCTTCCTCGGCCAACTGTAAGTGCTGTTATTGTGAAGTGGAAACATCTAGGAGCAACAATGGCTCAGCCGCACACGGAACGGGACCAACGAGTGCTGAAGTGCGTAAAAATCGCCTGTCCTCTGTTGCAACTCACTACTGAGTTCCAAACTACCTCTGAAACCAACGTCAGCACTAGAACTGTTCATTGGGAGCTTCATGAAATGGGTTTCCACAGCTGAGCAGCCGCACACAAGCCTAAGATCACCATGCACAATGCAAGCGTCGGCTGGAGTGGTGTCAAGCTTGCCGTTATTGGACTCTGGAGCAGTGGAAACGCATTCTCTGGATTGACGCTTCACCATCTGGTAGTCCGACGGACAAATCTGGGTATGGCGGATGCCAGGAGAGCTCTACCTGTCCCAATGCATAGTGCCAACTGTAAAGTGTGGTGGAGGAGGAATAATGGTCTGTGGCTGTTTTTCATGGTTCGGGCCAGGCCTCTTAGTTCCAGTGAAGGGAAATCTTAATGCTACAGCATAAAATTACATTCTAGACAATTCTGTGCTTTCGACTATGTGACAACTGTTTGGGAAAGGCCCTTTCGAGATTCAACATGACAATGCTCCGTGCCCAAACCGAGGTCCATACAGAAATGGTTCGTCGAGATCAGTGTGAAAGAACTTGACTGGCCTGCACAGAGCCCTGAACTCAACCATTTCTAAGAACTTTGGGAGGAATTGGAACAATTGAAACACTGACTGCGAGCCAGGCCTAATTGGCCAACATCAGTGACCGACCTCACTAATGCCCTTTTGGCAGAATGCAAAGAAAGTCCCTGCAGCAATGTTCCAAACATCTAGTGGAAAGCCTTCCAAGAACAGTGGAGGCTGTTATAGCAGCAAAAAGGAAACCAACTCCATATTAATGCCAATTATTTTGTAATGACATGTTCAAGAAGCAGGTGTCCACATACTTTTAGTCATGTAGTGTATGTAAGTGTGTATATACAGTTGTAGTCAGAAGTTTACATACACTTAAGTTGGAGTCATTAAAACTAGTTTTTCAACCAATACACAAATTACTTGTTAACAAACGATAGTTTTGGCAAGTCGGTTAGGACATCTACTTTGTGCATGACACAAGTAATTTTTCCAACAATTGTTTACAGACAGATTCTTTCACTTATAAATCATTGTATCACAATTCCAGTGGGTCAGAAGTTTACATACACTAATTTGACTGTGCCTCTAAACAGCTTGGAAAATTCCAGAAAATTATGTCATGGCTTTAGAAGCTTCTGATAGGCTAATTGGAGTCTGGTTAGACTGTAAACTCTCCTTCCAGACTCACATGAAACATCTCCAATCCAAATTTTAAATCTAGAATTGGTTTCCTATTTCACAACAAAGCATCCTTCACTCATGCTGCCAAACATACCCTCGTAAAACTGACCATCCTACCGATCCATGAGTTCTGCGATGTCACAGGGTGGCAGCATCATGTTGTGGGGGTGCATTGCTGCAGGAGGGACTGGTGCACTTCACAAAATTGATGGCATCATGAGGAGGCAAAATTATGTGGATATATTGAAGCAACATCTCAAGACATCAGTGTTAAAGCTTGGTCGCAAATGGGTCTTCCAAATGAAAATGACTCCAAGCATACTTCCAAAGTTGTGGCAAAATGGCTTAAGGACAACAAAGTTAAGGTTTTGAAGTGGCCATAACAAAGCCCTGATCTCAATCCTATAGAAAATGTGTGGGCAGAACTGAAAAAGTGTGTGTGAACAAGGAGGCCTACAAACCTGACTCTGTTACACTAGCTCTGTCAAGAGGAATGGGCCAAAATTCACCCAACGTATTGTGGGAAGCTTGTGGAAGGCTACCCAAAACGTTTGATCGAAGTTAAACCATTTAAATGGAATGCTTCCAAATACTAATTGAGTGTATGTAAACTTCTGACCCACTGGGACTGCGATTAAAGAAATAAAATATTAAAGAAATTATTTTTCTGACACTTCACATTCTTAAAATAAAGTGGTGATCCTAACTGACCTAAGAGCGGAATTTTTACTAGGATTAAATGTCAGGAATTGTGAAAATGTATGAGTTTAAATGTATTTGGCTAAGGTGTATGTAAACTTCCAACATCAACTGTACAGTCGTGGCCAAAAGTTTTGAAAATGACACAAATATTAATTACCACAAAGTTTGCTGCTTCACTGTCTTTAGATATTTTTGTCAGATGTTACTATGGAATACTGAAGTATAATTACAAGCATTTCATATGTGTCAAAGGCTTTTATTGACATTTACATGAAGTTGATGCAAAGAGTCAATATTTGACCCTTCTTTTTCAAAACCTCCGAAATCCACCCTGGCATGCTGTAAATGAACTTCTGGGCCACATCCTGAATGATGGCAGCCCATTCTTGCATAATCAATGCTTGGAGTTTGTCACAATTTGTGGGTTTTTGTTTGGGATTAAGGTCTGGGGAGTTCCCTGGCCATGGATCCAAAATATCGATGTTTTGTTCCTCGAGCCACTTAGTTTGCCTTATGACAAGGTGCTCCATCATGCTGGAAAAGGCATTTTTCATCACCAAACTGTTTCTGGATGGTTGGGAGAGGTTGCTCTCTGAGGATGTGTTGGTACCATTCTTTATTCATGGCTGTGTTCTTAGGCAAAATTGTGAGAGTCCACTCCCCTGGCTGAGAAGCAACTTCACACATGAATGGTCTCAGGATGCTTTACAGTTGGCATGACACAGGACTGATGGTATCGCTCACCTTGTCTTCTCCGGACAAGCTTTTTTCTGGATGCCCCAAAAAATCGGAAAGGGGATTCATCAGAGAAAATGACTTTACCCCAGTCCTCAGCAGTCCAATCCCTGTACCTTTTGCAGAATATCAGTCTGTCCCTCATGTTTTTCTTTGCTGCCCTTCTTGACACCAGGCCATCCTCCAAAAGTCTTCGCCTCACTGTGCGTGCAAGCTCTGTACTGGTGGTGCCCCGATCCCGCAGCTGAATTAACTTTAGGAGACGGTCCTGGCGATTCAGTTAATTTGAATTGCAAAGAGGGACTTTGCAATTAATTGCAATTCATCTGATCACTCTTCATAACATTCTGGAGTATATGCAAATTGCCATCATACAAACTGAGGCAGACTTTGTGAAAATGTATATGTGTCATTCTCAAAACTTTTGGCCACAACTGTATATACACTACCATTCTAATATCCAAATCAAATCAAATTGTATTTGTCACATACACATGGTTAGCAGATGTTAATGCGAGTGTAGCGAAATGCTTGTGATGAAAAAGTGTAAAGGGATAAAGAATATGTACATAAAGATATATGAATGAGTGATGGTACAGAGCGGCATAGGCAACTCTTATCGGCAGACTCAATAGCCTTGGTTTCTCAAATGACTGCCTTGCCTGGTTCACCAACTACTTCACAGACAGAGTTCAGTGTGTCAAATCGGAGGGCCTGTTGTCCGTACCTCTGGCAGTCTCTATGGGGGTACCACAGGGTTCAATTCTCGGGCCGACTCTTTTCTCTGTGTATATATCAAAGATGTCGCTCTTGCTGCGGGTGATTCCCTGATCCACCTCTACGCAAACGACAAAAAAAAAAAAATCAAATCAAATTTATTTGTCACATGCAGATGTTAATGCGAGTGTAGCGAAATGCTTGTGCTTCTAGTTCCGACAATGCAGTAATAATCAACGAGTAATCTAACTAACAATTCCAAAACTACTACCTTATACACACAAGTGTAAAGGGATAAAGAATATGTACATAAAGATATATGAATGAGTGATGGTACAGAGCGGCATAGGCAAGATGCAGTAGATGGTATCGAGTACAGTATATACATATGAGATGAGTATGTAAACAAAGTGGCATAGTTTAAAGTGGCTAGTGATACGTGTATTACATAAAGATGCAGTAGATGATATAGAGTACAGTATATACCCTACATTATTTATCTCATATGTATACGTATGTAAACATTAAGTAGCATTGTTTAAAGTGGCTAGTAATATATTTTACATCAATTCCCATCCATTCCCATTATTAAAGTGGCTGGAGTTGAGTCAGTGTGTTGGCAGCAGCCACTCAATGTTAGTGGTGGCTGTTTAGAAGATAGAAGCGGTTTTTCAGTCTCTCGGTCCCAGCTTTGATGCACCTGTACTGACCTTGCCTTCTGGATGATAGCGAGGTGAACAGGCAGTGGCTCGGGTGGTTGTTGTCCTTGATGATCTTTATGGCCTTCCTGTAACATCGGGTGGTGTAGGTGTCCTGGAGGGCAGGTAGTTTGCCCCCGGTGATGCGTTGTGCAGACCTCACTACCCTCTGGAGAGCCTTACGGTTGTGGGCGGAGCAGTTGCCGTACCAGGCGGTGATACAGCCCGACAGGATGCTCTCGATTGTGCATCTGTAGAAGTTTGAGTGCTTTTGGTGACAAGCCGAATTTCTTCAGCCTCCTGAGGTTGAAGAGGCGCTGCTGTGCCTTCTTCACGATGCTGTCTGTGTGGGTGGACCAATTCAGTTTGTCTGTGATGTGTACGCTGAGGAACTTAAAACTTACTACCCTCTCCACTACTGTTCCATCGATGTGGATAGGGGGGTGTTCCCTCTGCTGTTTCCTGAAGTCCACAATCATCTTCTTAGTTTTGTTGACGTTGAGTGTGAGGTTATTTTCCTGACACCACACTCCGAGGGCCCTCACCTCCTCCCTGTAGGCCGTCTCGTCATTGTTGGTAATCAAGCCTACCACTGTTGTGTCGTCCGCAAACTTGATGATTGAGTTGGAGGCGTGCGTGGCCACGCAGTCGTGGGTATACAGGGAGTACAGGAGAGGGCTCAGAACACACCCTTGTGGGGCCCCAGTGTTGAGGATCAGCGGGGTGGAGATGTTGTTACCTACCCTCACCACCTGGGGGCGGCCCGTCAGGAAGTCCAGTACCCAGTTGCACAGGGCGGGGTCGAGACCCGGGGTCTCGAGCTTGATGATGAGTTTGGAGGGTACTATGGTGTTAAATGCTGAGCTGTAGTCGATGAACAGCATTTTCACATAGGTATTCCTCTTGTCCAGATGGGTTAGGGCAGTGTGCAGTGTGGTTGAGATTGCATCGTCTGTGGACCTATTTGGGCGGTAAGCAAATTGGAGTGGGTCTAGGGTGTCAGGTAGGGTGGAGGTGATATGGTCCTTGACTAGTCTCTCAAAGCACTTCATGATGACGGAAGTGAGTGCTCAGTTTAGCTCAGTTACCTTAGCTTTCTTGGGAACAGGAACAATGGTGGCCCTCTTGAAGCATGTGGGAACAGCAGACTGGGATAGGGATTGATTGAATATGTCCGTAAACACAACAGCCAGCTGGTCTGCGCATGCTCTGAGGGCGCGGCTGGGGATGCCGTCTGGGCCTGCAGCCTTGCGAGGGTTAACACGTTTAAATGTTTTACTCACCTCGGCTGCAGTGAAGGAGAGTCCGCATGTTTTGGTTGCGGGCCGTGTCAGTGGCACTGTATTGTCCTCAAAGCGGGCAAAAAAGTTATTTAGTCTGCCTGGGAGCAAGACATCCTGGTCCCTATCCATGTTTTTATCCATGTTTTTGAAAGAAAAGCACATTTTCTGTCCATTAAAATAATATAGAATTGATCAGAAATACAGTGTAGACATTGTTAATGTTGTAAATGACTATTGTAGCTGGAAACGGCTGATTTTTAATGGACTATCTACATAGGCGTACAGAGGCCCATTATCAGCAGCCATCATTCGTGTTCCAATGGCACGTTGTGTTAGCTAATCCAAGTTCATCATTTTAAAAGGCTAATTGATCATTATAAAACCCTTTTGCAATTATTTTAACACAGCTGAAAACTTTTGTTCTGATTAAAGAAGCAATAAAACTGGCGTTCTTTAGACTAGTTGAGTATCTGGAGCATCAGCATTTGTGGGTTCGATTACAGTTCTGCAGGTACTATTTAATGAAGCTGCCAATTTGTTAAAAATAAACTTAAATATCACATTTACAATAGTATTCAGACCCTTTACTCAGTACTTTGTTGAAGCACCTGGCAGCAATTACAGCCTCAAGTCCTCTTGGGTATGACACTACAAGCTTGACACACCTGTATTTGGGGAGATTCTACCATTCTTCTCTGCAGATCCTCTCAAGCTCTGTCAGGTTGGATGGGGAGCGTCGCTGTCCTGCTATTTTCAGGTCTCCCCAGAGATGTTCGATCGGGTTCATGTCTGAGCTCTGGCTGGGCCACTCAAGGACATTCAGAGACTTGTACTGAAGCCACTCATGCATTGTCTTGGCTGTGTGCTGGTTGTCCTGTTGGAAGGTGAACCCTTGCCACAGTCTGAGGTTCTGAGCACTCTGGATCAGGTTTTCATCAAGGATCTCTCTGTACTTTGCTCCGTTCATCTTTCCCTCGATCGATCCTGACTAGTCTCCCATTCCCTGCAAAACATCCCCACGGCATGATGATGCCATCACCATGCTTCACCATAGGGATGGTGCCAGATTTCTTCCAGATGTGAAGCTTGGCATTCAGGCCAAATAGTTCAATTGTAGTTTAATCAGACCCGAGAATCTTGTTTCTCTGGATCTGAGAGTTCATTCGGTGCCTTTTGGCAAACTCTAAGCGGGCTGTCATGTGCCTTTTACTGAGAAGTGGCTTCCGTCTGGCCACTCTACCAATAAGGCCTGATTGGTTGATTGATGCAGAGATGGTTGTCCTTCTGGAAGGTTCTCCCATCTCCACAGAGGAACTCTGGAGCTTTGTTAGAGTGAACATTTGGTTCTTGGTCACCTCCCTGACCAAGGCCATTCTCCCCCGATTGCTCAGTTTGGCTGGGCGGCCAGCTCTAGGAAGAGTCTTGGTGGTTACAAACTTCTTCCACTTAAGAATGATGGAGTCCACTGTGTTCTTGGGGACCTTCAATGCAGCAGAAATGTTTTGGCACCCTTCCCCAGATCTGTGCCTCGCCACAATCCTGTCTCGAAGCTCTACGGACAATTCCTTCGACCTCATGGCCTGGTTTTTGCTCTGACATGCACTGTCAACTGTGGGACCTTATATATACAGGTGTGTCTTCCCAAATCATGTCCAATCAATGAAATGTACCACAGGTGGACTCCAATCAAGTTGTAGAAACATCAAGGATGATCAATGAAAACAGGATGCACCTGAGCTGAATTTCAAGTCCCATAGCAAAGGGTCTGAATACTTATGTAAATAAAGTATCTGTTTTTATTTTTAATAAATTAGGAAAAATCTAAAAACCTGTTTTCGCTTTGTCATTATGGGGTATTGTGTGTAGCTAGATGAGAGAAACAATTCATTTAATACATTTTTTAATAAGGCTGTAACGTAATAAAATGTGGAAAAAGTCAAGGGTTCTGAATACTTTCCGAATGCACTGTACATTTATGTCACATTTATGTTGGGAGTATATTGTGCTTTGCGTTACTTACCACTGATTAAGAAATTAATATGTTTTTCCTCATAACTCTAAAACCCAATTATTAAAATGTTAACTGAATCCAGTTTGTAAAATTGTTTAAATAGATGGAACAAAATCTATTTTCGTATCCATGATAACATTGTGAGGAGTATCATACTTGGGTAGAATGTATTAAACATATGAACCTTTTGGGGGAAATTTCACTCAACAATACCCCAACAGATGATGTAATGGACAGTTAAAAAAAATACAAATGTATTTACATTTTTCAAAAGTGCATAAACAAATCTTTGGTAGGTGCTTTAAATTATAGAGTACATACCAATCAAACATGCTCAGAAGCAACTCAATCCTACATCAACTCAACATTATCCAGCTAATGTACAGACAGTAGCTGACATACATGCATACTCTAGATATGAGTAAAAATATTATTAGGGTTGCCAAACCTGTAAACAGTGTTGAAGACATGGAATTTGAAATGCCAGTATAATTTGTTTATATATTACATACGGTACGTCTTGGGGAAATACACTACCGGTCAAAAGTTTTAGAACACCTACTCAATCAAGGGTTTATCTTTATTTTCCCTATTTCCTACATTGTAGAATAATAAACTTTTGACTGGTACTGTCTATGTATTCCACTATCTCATGGCCTGTCATATGTTTTTGTTTAACAAACTTAGCTAATGTATTTACATCCTTCTCAATTCTAAATAAACAGTATACACTCTTCGTTCTGTAAGTGTTGGATGGCAGCGTATGCAGGTGACCAAGGTGTTTGGGGTGGGAGACTATCTCGGCCTCTCCCAGTGGGAACAGGGTCCAAAGACTGTGCAGTTAATATGGACCATTCGCCCAAAGGTCATTCCCAGGTCTGCTAGCTCAGCAGCCTCAGATCAGGGGACATGAATCGACTACTTTCAGTGGGGCCTCTCTCCAGCATGGCCTGGAGGTAGCTCTGTACTCTCTCTACTACAGTATGTGTGGGACGCAAAGAGAGAAATCAGCCTGCTGCAATCGCCCATTTGACTTACATACCTTCCTAAACTGGACAACTGTATGGGACTTATAATTCTATCGATAAAGATTCAATTGACCTCCATATATCACTGGATAAACAAAGTACTCTAGAATGCTGAAGCATTATCTTAAGAAGTGCTGTACTTGGGAGGTCAGGTTCAGGTTTGTGGCGACTGACCCATGAGAGTGAGGATAGGCTTGTCATCCTTTGCAAGGTCTGAGATCTGTCGCTCGAGCCCGTCTTCACTGTCCTGAGGCAGAGTTGGTCCTCCCTACGTGATCAGAGCCTCCTTCACCTGCACAAGCACCTGCTTCCCCAGCCCGAGCAACACCCACTGCAGGTCAAAGTCCCTGAGCGCACCAGAGAGACTGGTGTCAAACATCCATTCTGCAGGATAAGGATTTAAGGAACTCTCACATTTGATTGTACTTACTGTATTACTAAATGTTTTTGGGGGGGTTACGTTAACTATGGGCTATTTCTTGAGCCTGTAGAATCTGGGGTTTGTTGCATATGTTTACACAGCAGCAGTTAGGCTCTTTTGTCAACTTCCCTGTTTGGTCAAACATTACCTGCGCCCAGAGACAGCCAGTAAACCCCCCCCATCTCTTACCTCCAGCAGGGCAGTGATGGTCTGCTTGAGTTTACCTACAAACTCCTACGAAGAAAAAACAGCGTCCCCATGCTGTGTGCTGGTCAACAGCAGAACTGATGCCTCAAGAACTAGCGGGCTCAGTCTCTGTTCCAGCGCCTCCAAGCGGGCTCTGTCCATCAGAACTGTCTGTGGAGGGAGAGGAGAAATTTGAACATGAGCTACTATAACTTTTTTTTACCGTTTATGTGGGGTTTCACCCCCACATAAATTATTGTAGAGTAATCTCAGTCTATTGTCATTTCCTTGTTGAAAATTGCTTCAACCACCTTCCTGGATTAGATTCGCCACTAAACTGCATGAACTGTCAATATGCTTATTGTGCCACTATGAAAACAGAACCAAGCAGGGTCCTGTTGTTTGATTACCTCAGGGTAGGTCTGGTTGTTGGGTCCCAGCTCAGCAGACGCAGGTAAGCCCTGTCCAGAACAGATGTAGGACTGACTGGCCTGAGAGTTCCAGGATCAAGGTCTGACTGGGCACTGACCGATGCCTCCACTTGTGCTGCCACCTGAAGTCAAACATTGGTATTGTCCATGAACTCTAGTTAGAAAGGTTTATTAAATTACTTCAAAACCAGCAAAATAAACAACAAAAAAACACATGGATCCACTTCCTTCTGGATGTTAGGAGCATGTCAGAATTGACAGGACTGAAATGTTTTTAAGTGTAGATTTACTGCAAGCACCTTGTCTCACTCACCTGGCTGCTTCAACAGGTTCTCGTGGAACGTGGCATGCTCGTACTGGACAGCTTGCTGCATGAGATGAGGCCTGAGGCTCTGAACAGTAAAGTTGACCATGTTTGTCTTCATCAGGCCAAGGACTCGGAAGATTGCCCTGTTAGTCAGGAAAGGAAAATATTTCTTAGCATCAAACCAAAAGTAGGCCCAGGTCCATTTCTGGACGTGTGGACCATAGCCAGGGTAATTATAATTAGAGCAGTGGAGGCTGCTGAGGGTAGACTGGCTCATAATAATGGCTGGAATGGAGTCAATGGAATGGCATCCAACCATGGGTTGGATTTGATACCATTCCACCTATTCCGCTACAGCCATTACCACGAGCCAGTCCTCCCCTATTAAGATGCCACCAACCTCCTGTGGATGAGAGGAATATTCTGGGAAGAAACTTCTGAGTTGAACTATTTTGAGATTTAGTCTTTCACAAGGTAACTTGGTTACATTTCAATATCTGATATGATACATATAAACTTTTTTTAACCATAAAATGAGTTCATTGAGTCTGTCCCTCACCTGAGGAGCTCCACTGTGTCCGATAAGTCCTGATCTCTGGGTCTCGTTTAGGGGCACACAGGGAGGCCATGGTATTGATGATGTAGCCTGACAGTCTTTGCAGGACCAGGGCCCCATGATCTGCCAGCTGCTGGATCAGATCCAGGTCCAGAACCTCCTCCACTTGAGCCCTCAGACCGCACATGGCCTGGCAGGAGCAGGGACAGCACGGTCTGACCACACAAGAGACAACCACACAGTGGGTCACTTAAATTAACATCTAGTTGTTGCTACTTTTTCACTGTCAATGCTGAGAAACTGAGGAGGAGGGTGTAATATTCTTATGTGTAAACATTCTGAATTGTAATTGGATGCATTTTACTGCCGTATCATACTGTGCTATGATTGGTTAAGATCACCCAAATGGTTAGGTCATGGTCTGTTTGATCCTGGTTGGCGATACGTGAACATGCCAGTTATAGCTAGCTAATAAAGAGCTACGTTAAGAAATATCCTGTTGTACTGCATTTTATTATTTTGTACAAAGCGTGCAAAACAAGACAGAGGGTACATGACCATATTTACAGTTTTCACTTCTTGTAGCAGAATGACTACATGGGTATAGTCTGAAGGGCTGCATGAAAGCTGCTCACGAAGACAGTCACTCTCCCTTCCAAGCTAAAAGGAAATGAAAAAAAATCTGTGACTTCAAAGTGACTGAAATATTTATTTAGACAGGAATTGTGTGTTTCATAGCTTGACTTCTTACCGGTCTTTGGGTGGGCTGGTCTGTCTGAAGACGAAGTCTCTGTTTATCACTATCTCATGTGCAAGGTTGAGATTGGAAACACAATTCTCCAAATCCATCAGCCTAGTGGTTAAAGTGTTGGGCCAGTAACTGAAAGGTAGCTGGATTGAATCTCCAAGCTGACAAAGTAAAAATGTGTTGTTCTACCCCTGAACAATGGAGTTAACCCACTGTTCCCCCGTAGGCTGTCATTGTAAATTAGAATCTGTTCTTAACTGACTTGCCTAGTTAAATAAAGGTTAAATTAAATATATATATATCAGAGTGATGGTTTGGGAGGGCTCCCTGGAGCATGGACACACATAGAGAGAGAACTAAACATAGTGCACTTTGAATACCAACAAAATTACATAATATGAATATATAGGCTACCAATGATAGGAAAATGGTGAGTGTATACCTGTTGGGGAGACAAGGCACATCACAGCATGTTGCCTCCCCAATCCATGATTGGGTTTGCATTCTGCATGACTTGACCAATAAAAATAAAGTCATTATAGTCTCATACTCTCACTTTTGTCTGGAATGCATATTCACCATCAACAAAATGGGGTATAATGTCATACTGTATTTTGGTTAGTTTATTAAACTATTTCGGGAACCAAACTCACTTACCAACACTTGTGTTGAGTCTTCAGATAACGTTAGTAAATCAGAGTAAAGTTGCAAATTATACACACACGATAAAATGCAACAGTATAGCACATGAATGTATCAGGGATGTGCATTTACTTTATTTATTTAACAAGGAAGGGCTCATTGAGATTTGAAATCACTTTTTCAAGAGCATCCTGGCCAAGATAAGCAGCACCAAGTCATTACACAATTACAGACAGACAACATGAAAAACTACAAGTAACCTAGTAAAAACCATAGAATTCACAAGAGTATAACAGAATCATAAAACAGCTAATTAAAAACATTAACAGGTCAGGGAATCAGCCTCAAAATCCTTCATCAGTGATTTAAAAACACCAATCAGGACAAGTTCTTCCAGGAGTATTTTGTAAGGCGTTCCAAGGCGATGGCGCAGAGTACATAAAAGCCCTTTACCAAATTCAGTTCGGACATTTGGAACATTTAGCAGGATAAAGACCTGAGAACGAAGAGTACCCACCACATTTCTGAACAATAGAAATGGGCAGATACAATTATACTTAAAACACAAAATGGCTTTGTAAATAAAAGTATACCAGTGACTAAGCATACGAGTGACTAGAGAAGACCAGCCAACCCTGGTATACACAGTGCAGTGGTGCGTAAGGGTTTTGCAGTTTATAAATACATATAAATAAATCTCAATGAGCCAGGGTAAAGGGTGTCAATTGATCTCAAACACTGAGCGGTAGCATTCATGATACGTACAACGTATCATCAGCGCAACAACGTTTAAAATCGGACCAAACCATTGCACGTGCGGGAGACTTTATTCATAAAGGTTATATATGTAGTAATCATACTACAAATCTATACGCTGTGCACACATATTTGAAATAAGTAACAATTATCAATTCAACATACCCAAAATTGCCCTAACGTTTTATGTTCTGGTTTCAAGCTTATTGTTTGACACATACTGATGGTTTGCTCCATAGTTGAATGAAAACAGAGGGGCGTGTGTGTGCAGTGATGCCAATTTAGGAATTTTGTTGCTAGATTTAGCAACTTTTTTTTCAAACGGCACCTAGCAACAAATTTAGCTATTTAAAAAAATATATTTGGAACTTTTAGCAACTTTTGAAAAGTGACTCAAATGCTAAAATGCACGCATTTTCCCTCTAAATGACAATAACGATTTTGCCTGGCTGCAAAAGTGCGTTGTCAGTGACGTCAGCAGCAGGCGCCCAGGCAGCAGCAATTTCTGCAAATTGCAAATCATTGTTGGCTGACAGCAGCAGCATGGGTTCGACGAGCCAAACTCAATGAATATAGTTGGTAACGAATGTTTGATCTTGAACAGAACTTACAACATCAATCAACATGTCTCAATCAAAGTTGTACAGCCAGAAGTACAGAAAAGAGTGGGAGTCTGTACCTGAACAAATGTCAAATCATATTTTTTGCAGAGCCGGCCAGTGAATTTGAGTAAGATTATTGTGAATTCTACGTAAGGACACAGTTTTACGTTATCACGCAATGACACCACACTGTCATTTAGAAACATTTAGCAACAAATCAACCTGCTTCCAGCAACTTACCCTGAAAATTAGTTGGCAACACTGTGTGTGCTTTTCCAGTTCAACCCCGACACTGTGCGAGCCGACAGCATTTTTTTTACAATTAGGAATGGTATTATGTATAATATTACCAGGGAATAAGCAAAGCGGAAATGTTCGAGTCTATTTTTTAAAGCACACCAGACAGGTGTGAAACCTGGTTTGAATGTCTATGGTGTGATCGTAACCATGGCAAGTAAACTCAGCAAAAAAAGAAACGTCATCTCACTGTCAACTGCGTTTATTTTCAGCAAACTTAACATGTTTAAATATTTGTATGAACATAAGATTCAACAACTGAGACATAAACTGAACAAGTTCCACAGACATGTGACCAACAGAAATTGTATAATGTGTACCTGAACAAAGGGGGGGTGGTCAAAATGAAAAGTAACAGTCAATTGAGATGGTGGTCACACCAGATACTAAGTACTGCAGTGCATCTCCTCCTCATGGACTGCACCAGACTTGCCAGTTCTTGCTTTGAGATGTTACCCCACTCTTCCACCAAGGCACCTGCAAGTTCCCTGACATTTCTGGAGGGGGGAACAGCCCTCACCCTCCGATCCAACAGGTCACAGACGTGCTCAATGGGATTGAGCATCTTTCTTTTGGTGTTTTTTTCGCTGGCCATGGCAGAACACTGACATTGCGGTCTTGCAGGAAATCACGCACAGAACGAGCTGTATGGCTGGTGGCATTGTCATGCTGGAGGGTCACGTCAGGATGAGCCTGCAAGAAGGGTACCACATGAGGAAGATGTCTTCCCTGTAATGCACGGTGTTGAGATAGCCTGCAATGACAAGCTCAGTCCGATGATGCTGTGACAACGCCCCACACCATGACGGACCCTCCACCTCGATCCCGCTCCAGAGTACAGGCCTTGGTGTAACGCTCATTCCTTCGACGATAAACGTGAGTCCGACCATCACCCCTGTTGAGACAAAACCCCGACTTGTCAGTGAAGAGCACTTTTTGCCAGTACTGTCTGGCACAGCGACGGTGGTTTGTGCCCATAGGCGACGTTGTTGCCGGTGATGTCTGGTGAGGACCTGCCTTTCAACAGGCCTACAAGCCCCCAGTCCAGCCTCTCAGCCTTTTGCGGACAGTCTGAGCACTGATGGAGGGATTGTGTATTCCTGGTGTAACTCGGGCAGTTGTTGTACCTGTCCCACAGGTGTGATGTTAGGATGTACCGATCCTGTGCAGGTGTTCTTACACGTGATTTGCCACTGCGAGGGTGATCAGCTGTCCGTCCTGTCTCCCTGTAGAGCTGTCTTCGGTGTCTCAGTATGGACATGGCAATTTCTTGCCCTGGCCACATCTGCAGTCCTCATGCACATTCACGCAGATGAGCAGGGACCCTGGGCATCTTTCTTTTGGTGTTTTTCAGAGTCATTAGAAAGGCCTCTTTATAGTGTCCTAAGTTTTCATAACTGTGACCTTGATTGCCTACCGTCTGTAATCTGTTAGTGTCTTAACGACCATTCCACAGGTGCATGTTCATTAATTATGGTTCTTTGAACAAGCATGGGAAACTGTGTTTAAACCCATTACAATGAAGATGTGAAGTTATTTGGATTTTTACAAAATATCTTCGAAAGACAGGGTCCTGAAAAAGTTTCTGTTTTTGCTGAGTTTAGAAGTGACTGACATATGGCTAAGCCTAAAAGCAAAACCCCAGACCACACATCACTTTGAGTGATACGAAAGGATTCACCAATCATAACACTAGGACTAAAATAATCCCAAATCACTGATCAATTCTTCCCGCGCACTGAATGGTGACATTTGTCTGCCACATATCCTAACTATTCAATTGCATATATTATAATTGAAAGACTTGAAAGCAGCCACTATTAACGTATTCAATACACCAACCTATTCAATATTCAAACCCACTGTAATTCAATTGTTCTACAATTACTACCCTTTAAGCACCACTAGAGGACAGGCTACATTTGTGACAATATAATTCAGATAAATATGTTACCATGTACTTACACTAATACATGTCCCATGTAATAATGATACAAGACAGCAGGAAGGAAGGAGAATCTTTCAGAGTTCTGGAGACAACTGCAATCCATCCAGAGGACTATGTGCAATCAGTGAAGCTACTGGTCTTGTTACTGTACCGACATGCCATAATATCAAACTCAAGCAAATATAGATTTTAACACAAAAATAAAAACATACAACTGACTATGTTGCAGATTTATCATTGGAAAATGTTGTGTAACAAATTCAGTACTTCGATAAATACAGGCATTTGACAAAGCATCATCTCAAACAATTAAAAACACAATTGACCATTCATCACATGACAAGCATACAATATTTTTTTTTATAAAAACACTAAAAAGACACCTTCCCCAAGCCATGATATTTACATGTTTGCATATTTCAAAATACTTAATTTTTATATAAAACATTATGGATAACTTAAAAGCAAATACAAGCATGTAATTCCTTAAAAGGTAGCTTTAGACTCATACAGATCTTGACAACTCACCAAACCAAATATTTGAATTTCAAACCCAATCAAGTAATGTTGGTTGTATTAATTTAAACTATGGAGAAGAGAACCAATCATTTTAAGTGCTAGTGGAATAAAAGAGGTATGATGGTGAACATCCACAGTGAGCTCATTGAGTTATGCATCTTTTCAGCCTTGTGGTCAACCCAGATAGCATGGGGTCAACCCTACAGTCATAGAAGACCTCACAGGATGTGAAATCTGACCCAGGAATAAATAAAGGCATGGCATCTAGGTAAATCACATTTGGAAAGAAGATCGTCTCTCTAAGCCCATAAAATGTACAGAGAAAGTATCAATGTCACAAAGTAACAGCGTAAACTGCTCTGAGCACAGTGAAATGCCATGCAGTGTATAGTTGCTGATCATTATGAAATGGAGCTAAGCATCTGTTGTATAAGACTCAAACTGGTGACTGGCTTTCATTTGTTCCCTGACAAACATACTGTACACGTACGGCTGTCAATAACATCAGATCAGCACCAAAATAAAACATACCACAATGATAATCAAAAATCACAATTATACTTCAGAAGAAAGTAATGCAGATATACCCACATTTTCACATCTTTTCCTACAAGCTCAAATATATCCTTGCAGTGCTTTTAGCACCATTTGTGCCATTACTCTAACGCAGTCAGTCCATTAAAGTATTTCCCTGGAAACTTCTCCTTGACAACCAATGGAATGACCAGTTGTCTACCTGTCTGCAGGCCATGGATAAATGTACCATGAAGGAGCCAATCCAAAGGTGGGATGAAAAATGGTAGTGCAGAGGTAAGGTAGTCATCAGTGCGATGGCGACATGTTTAATCTTGTCCCAGAGTATGACTCCTTCCCACCAAACACAGACTAACACGCACACAGACATACACAAATGCACACACATCAGCACCATATCAACCCATCATGGCTAAGAGTCTTTGAGCATGTTGATGCTTGCGTAGATCTTAAGTGCAGGTCCCAGTTTAATGTTCATGGCACTCATAAGGTGGTCCTCTTTCAGTAGGAGCATGGCCTGCCCGTCTATCTCCTGAGTGCGGAACTCATCTGCTATCTCCTGGCAGCCTAGGAACAAGCCACAGCGAACCCATTAAATAAATGATCTAACGTCAAAGACAAGCATGAACACTGTCTACATAAGACAATCCACTGAGGAATTAATAAACGTTACTGATCCCCAGAGGGGAAATAAGCTTACTATCATCACATCATCATGCCTACAGAAGAATATAGTTATGGTGTAGGCCTAAGCTAAATACTGTATTTATGAGACTTACCTGGAAGGGAGCGAATGAACTCGTATACTTCCTCCACATTCCACTTGGTGGGGTCGTTGGGCAGGAAGTGCTGAGTGAGGAGAGGCAGCTCTCGGCTCCGGGTGGACTCCTGGTCCGAGCCTCTCCCTGCCAGGAGTGACACCGCCTGGGGTGCTGGGGGCCCTGAGCTGGCTGCTGACAGGGGCGACGGAGGCTCCTCATAGCTGGACATGTCAGAGCAGGGGCTGGACTCTTCCTGGCTGGGTTGGGAGGGAATCGGGGAGGACACTGAACCCCCCTGGGTCTGATGAGGCATAGGGGACAGCTTCTGAAACACAAAACCCATGAGTCAGCTCTGCTGTCACTGAGGGGAGCATGTTTGTTCACAGAGGAGCTGTGATGTCAGTGGAGAAGTAGGAGATTATCCTACCTGCTTCTTAGAATCGATACTTTGGTGGCCGCTGTTGTGTGACCTTCTGTGCCAGCGGTTGGATGTTTTGCTCCTTTCTGGATGGAAAAGGCCTATCCGCTTCCTGCAACCAACATTATACCTGTTCCACAACAAGGATAATAGTTATGTCCACTCCCATCCCACATCTCAAAGCAACACTACTGAGGAGCTCTGACCATGATGGATTTAACCCACTGAAAGGATCTAAACATTCTACATCTATCTGCATTGCTTGCAGTTTGGGGTTTTTAGGCTGGGTTTCTGTATAAGCACTGTGACATCTGCTCTTTGTAAAAAGGGCTTTATGAATACATTTGATTGATTAGAAATGGTACCCCAAATGTGAATTACCTTTTTGCACACACCATGGAACAAAACCGTTTTGACCCCTTGAATTTGTAGGCAAAGTCCACCCAGCCACAGAATTCACAGCTCAGTTTGGGAGAATCTGAATCTTCTTGGTCTTTTAATTCTGTGGACAAATCAAAATAATTCCATGAAAGATCCTCCTCTTACATTGTTATGAAGCTGTAGCACTTAGAAAGTCCATGTGTTGCTTGCCAAATAAGATGGCTTCAATCACTCCATACAGACGTCCCTTACCTTGAGGGGTCAGCTCCTCTGTCTCAGAGTCTGTGGTGTTGGTGGGGTTACTAACAGGAGTCTTGTCGGGGTCAGAGGAGAGCTGCTCATGCAGCTTCTTTGGGCTGTCCATCATCACAGGCAACCGCTCAATCTGGGGAAGACAACATGTGATGGCTTAATGGCACTCTTTCCAAGCAATTTATTTTTATTTTTTTATTTTACCTTTATTTAACTAGGCAAGTCAGTTAAGAACAAATTCTTATTTTCAATGACGGCCTAGGAACAGTGGGTTAACTGCCTGCTCAGGGACAGAATGACAGATTTGTAGCTTGTCAGCTCGGGGATTTGATCTTGCAACCTTCCGGTTACTAGTCCAACGCTCTAACCACTAGGCTATCCTGCCACCCCTATGACAGCAATACAATGGCAAACTAACAATGCTGTGTCCATAAGCTGTGTAATAAAGCCTGTGCAGCAAACATCCACTAGGAAACAGGGAGTTGTTAATTGATAAGTCAAATAGGCATAGTCACTCAAGTGTGTATCAACATTTTGCGCCCCACTTCTCTCAAAAATAACACTTAATTGTGGTCTTAACATCTGTGTGCCTTCTTTCACAGACATCTCTGTATGGAACAATATTTTGGACTACAGAAGGCTATTAGAATTTATGACCAAGGCAAACAATAGTAAGACATTGCAATTTGTCATTGCTTAGCACAGAGAGTGATGTTGCATGATTGTTTGTGTTTGTTGCTATTAGGAATATGCCCCTGTGGGAAATCACTCTTGAGATAGTGGCATGTTGTTTACTCCTAGCTGCTAAGGAGTACCATGGGAGAAGGCACTTACAGGGAAGGGTTCAGCTCCCTCCTGGATGACAAAGCCCTCAATGACGTGGGTGAGGACCTGGGGCTTGACGATAGCCTGGGGTGGCTTGTTCTCCCCATTCTGTGGGATGCTCCCTGTCAGAGTGGGCACCTCGTTCTCATTTCCCGAGGTCATGGCTGGAGGTGGAGTCCCAGGTGCAGCATTCACCCTGTTGGTAGTAGTGACTCCTGCCAATTACAAATTAAGAGGAGCAGATAACGCATTGCATCATTCAATGATGTACTCAATGTTTTAGAATGTATTCATGTCACTTTAATTGAGCTACAATATTATTCCACGGTGTGTACTACTGTTGTCTTCTCTAGTCATTCAAGTACTAATCTAAATAATTATATCGATCATCCACCTGTCAAATCCTGTGTAAGGGGCCCACTTCCATTACCAAGCGTTTGTAATGTAACTCACAAGATACATTTTCATCAGTAACTAATGCGTATCAGGATATCAAAATACGAAAACGGCGGAGTTGTTTTTGACGGGCCGCCACAAAAATACTTATGGCTACCGTAATGAAGTATTAACCTATGCATGAAAACAACAAACGCTTCCGTGGCTGTTTGCAAAAATGTTAAAACCCTTAAAAGTACTGATCAAGTTCAACAACTGTTCCATTTCAAAAGGGAAATAAGAATTGGCTCACCTAAATTCTTCCTGCCGCTTCACTTGTGCTTTTATCCGATTCAATACACAAGCATGGCCTGCCTCTCTCTTTCAAAGCAATAACTGTACTACAAAGCACGCAATACAGAACAGAGACACTCGCTCGATCGAGCCCTGCACCAATGGTGAGAGGTGGGCAGAGCAGAATAATTAAATACTTCAAAAAAGGTACCGCCCTCTCTTTTTCCTCCATAGACATGTACTCTGCACTTATACTCTAACAATTAGACACATGAAAATAAAAACACTTCACTTATGTTGACAGACATTTCTGGTTCTTCTCACGTGAATAATCTCAGCCCTGCTAATTCACAGGGCTCACGTCTATCTGAGCAACTACTGACACACAGGAAACGCTCTTTAGTCTTTATACAAATGCAGGTCCTGTGACCCAATGTAGCATAAAATTCCACAATTGCAAACCAAAAGAAACCTTCATTCTCTTTATAAGGAAACATACTACAGGATACTGCACAAAATATGGTTTAAGTAAGAATAATAAATACCAGGAGCAGTTGGCTATATTCTGCAACTTTGGGTTATGTTCAACCACACAGTAGGCTCTGAATGTGTTGCAATCTGGTCCAAGCAGAGAGCCAGAGGTCCTGCCTCTATTTTTAGACACCAGAGATGACTGTCTGTTTATTTTGAACCTCAGTGGCAAGCGGAGCACCTCGACTATGCATTCACACCCAAGCACTAGTCATAAAAAAAAGAGCCTTGTGGCTTTACATATTTTACTTTTACAAGAACAGTAGCAATAAAAACGGAACCTTTTAATATGATCTGCATGTTCAGCATTTTGAATGAGCGAGAGTTTAAGACTACTACCATCATAAAACACATTTTCCATTTGACTAAAAGATTAAAGCACAATATTTTTGTCCATAACAAACTTGACATTTAACTCTCCCCGACAGGAACACCGTGTCCACTGCTCCTCAATGGTTCCATTGGGGATAACCAGACAAGATTCCTCATCCCTGACCAAAGCCACGAGCACAGCTGACAAACATTAAGAACAGATCTGCCTCCAAACCTGGTGCATAATTTATCAACTGTGTGTAAATGTCTTACTAAATTAGGGCATGTGTGACCCGTTTCAGGAAACTAGGCTTATATCGCGGGTCACTACGTCACAGGAGAGCCGTTTGAACTTAAGTGTTTTTTCATCAAAATGTGTTTTTGTGGCAGAAATGCCTTGTCAAACATGTGAACTTTCATGTGTCTTAATAACAAACGTGTATGCCATCTGTATATAAAAATAAAATTGTTAAATTACAAGCATAGTTGGTTTAGCAACAGAAAAAGCAGGAACCTTCCCGCTAGTCATGATTGGCTGGACATGCCGAGAGACGAGTTTGGATTGGTCTGCCATATAGCACGCGTCTGTCCATTTGAGCTGGTCAGTATGTCTAGGTAATCCTGTTTAACACAGCTTTAATTTTTTTTCACCACGTAGTAAAACTGCATAAGTGTTGCTCTACACTTTATGGAGGACCGAGTTTTGAAATCAGTGGAATTAGAGTATGATAGCTAAGGAGATGGAGAAAACAACCATCTCCTGATTACATCTTCAAACTAAGGGCAACCATGGCATCCAACAGGAGACGCATCCATCCATGATATATATGGGTAAGATAGCCTAGCTAGCTACATTTTCAGATATTACACGTTTCTAATTTTGACAGAAAGTGGTTTCATTTCAAGTTAGTGTACTATTAGCTAGCTAACGTTACCTGTATGATCTTATTATTCATATCTCAGAACCATTTGCTTGGCCCGTTATAGCCTAATGTTAGCTAGCTAACATTGAACCTGGTTGGTTAGCTACCTGCAGATTCATGCAGGGGAGTAACGTCATGAGTTGTGATTATGGTTCATTGTTTAGCTAGCTTGCCACTATGCAAGTAAACATTTCGGTGTGTTCGATTTCAGAGCAATCTTGTGTGCCACAGCATAGAATAACTGGTGAATTTACAAACACTCAACACCCGTTGAATATAACCGGTGTCAGTAAATGTTGGCAGAAAAAGCGTAATTAAATTGTTGCAAGAAGCACAGTCACTGACGCTCTGGATAACATGAAAACAACTTAACCAGCTCTACCAGGTTGAGTAAAATGGTCTGAGTATTGGTGGGGGATAAAACTTAAAAGGGTGTGAATGATGCTGAAGGGGTGTAGACAAAAGAAGAGCTCTCCAGTAGGTACCAACACGTTCAAGGCCATTTTCTCAAAAGTGAAGTTACAGGTTTATCAACTTTCAAATTTTGCTACATAAGACCGAATCAAGGCGGTCGGTTACATGTTGTCTAGATTCTAGGATTTTCTGGTGCAAAACATTATTGGGATTTATCCCATGGAACATACAGTATGAGTGTGGAAAGCTGTCATCAAGGCAAAGGGTGGCTACTTTGAAGAATCTAAAATATATTTTGACTTGCAACACTTTTTTGGTTATTGCACGATTATACATATAATCCAAGATGGCGTAGCAGTGCAGATGCGGTTTGTTGTCCTCTCGTTTACTTTTTGCATTTGTCTTTTTTGTATATATTCCAATTTATTTTTCAATCTCTTTTTCCATTTTAAAATTAAATATACCTTCCAGTAACCCGCTTCACTCAATCTGACAAGGATCCGCTATTTTTTAGACCCTATAGCAATAACTTTCCTCACAAGGTAGCCAGCTAATTAGCTAAGTTACTAGCTATTTAGTCATTGTTAAAACACTGCTGGCGGCCTTTACCCTCTGCTCAGGCACCAACCGTTTTTTTTTAGCCTGGATAATACCTGCCAGCCTCGGACTGTTTTTCTCCACTACAACGCCAGATTCCTGCCGTAAACCCTGGACCATTGATCATCACAGCTAGCTAGCCCCGAAGCTAGCCCTGAGCCAGGCGCATCTCCCGGCTACCAAACAAAATTATCACAACTGCAATACCTCTTTGGCCATCTGGCCCGGTCCCTTCGTCGACACGGTGCCCCTCCGTACCAACACGACTGGTCCGCAGACATAATTCCATCAGCTGTCCGGCCTTAGCCGGACGACGGAGCAGACGCTTCTACTTACCCCGGACTGCTAACTTTAAACACTGTGTCTTCCGTGTGCTAGCTTAGTAACGACTACCTAGCGGCTTCCCTGTTTCATCTATTGCTGTACACTGGACCCTATGATCACTTGGCTACTTAGCCGATGCCTGCTGGACTATCACGGTACTCCTCTTTGTTTACCTGTTGGCACTAGCCCCGAACACAGGCCCTGTATGTAGTTAACAGACCCTCTCTGCCCATTCATCACCATTTTACCTGTTGTCTTCCCTGATTAACGGTTGTTGTCTCACCCGTTGTCTCTCCCAATCAACACCTGTGATTGCTTTATGCCTCGCTTTATGTCTCTCTCAAATGTCAATATGCCTTGTATACCGTTGTTTAGGATATTTATCATTGTTTTAGTTTACTGCGGAGCCCCTAGTCTCACTGTACATGCCTTAGATACCTTTGTCCCACCTCCCACACATGCGGTGACCTCACCCAATATAACCAGCGTGTACCTGCACCCCACCATACTCCTGTCTTCACATTATGCCCTGAATCCATTATACCACGCCCAGAAATTCTGCTCCTTTTATTCTCTATCCCCAACGCACTAGACGACCAGTTTTGCAAGCCTTTAGCTGTACCCTCATCCTACTACTCCTCTGTTCCTCGGGTGATGTGGAGGCTAACCCAGGCCCTGCGTGTCCCCAGGCACTCTCATTTGTCAACTTGTAATCGAAAGAGCCTTGGTTTCATGCATGTTAACATCAGAAGCTTCCTCCCTAAATGTGTTTTACTCACTGCTTTAGTACACTCCGCCAGCCCTGATGTCCTTGCCGTTTCTGAATCCTGGCTTAGGAAGGCCACCAACAATTCTGAGATTTCCATCCCCTACTACAACATTTTCCATCAAGATAGAACTGCCAAAGGGGGAGGAGTTGCAATCTACTGCAGAGATAGCTTGCAAAGTTCTGTCATACTTTCCAGGGCTATGCCCAAACAGGTCAAGCTTCTAATGTTTAAAATTAATCTCTCCAGAAATAAGTCTCACTGTTCCCGCCTGTTATAGACCCCCTCAGCTCCCAGCTGTGCCCTGGACACCATATGTGAATTGACTGCCCCCCAATCTATCTTCAGAGTTCGTTCTGTTAGGTGACAAACTGGGATATGCTTAATACCCCAGCAGTCCTACAATCTAAGATATATGCCCTCAATCTGACACAAATTATCAAGGAAACCACCAGGTACAACCCTAAATCCGTAAACATGGGCACCCTCATAGATATTATCCTGACCAACTCACCCTCCAAATACACCTCTGCTGTTTTTAATCAGGATCTCAGCGATCACTGCCTCATTGCCTGCATCCGCTATGGGTCCGCGGTCAAACGACAACCCCTCATCACTGTCAAACGCTCCCTAAAACACTTCTGCGAGCAGGAATTTCTAATCGACCTTGCCCAGGTATCCTGGAAGGATAATGACCTCACCCAGTCAGTAGAGGATGCCTGGTTGTTCATTAAAAGTAATTTCCTCACCATTTTAAATAAGCATGCCTTTCAAAAAATGTAAAACTAAGAAGAGATATAGCCCTTGGTTCACTAGAGACCTGACTGCCCTTGACCAGCACAAAAACGTCCTGTGGTGGACTGCAATGGCATCAAATAGTCCCCGAAATATGCAACTGTTCAGGGAAGTCAGGAACCGATACACACAGTCAGTCAGGAAAGCAATAAATTTGCATCCTGTAGTTCTAACCCCAAAAAGTTTTGGGACACTAAAGTCAATGGAGAACAAGAGCACCTCCTCCCAGCTGCCCACTGCACTGAGCTAGGTGACACAGTCATTACGATAAATCCATGATAATCAAAACATTTCGATAAGCATCTCTACAGCTGGCCACGCTTTCCTCATGGCTACCCCAACCAACAGCTCCGCACCCCTCGCAGCTACTTGCCCGAGCCTCCCCAGCTCCCCTTCACCCAAATCCAGATAGCAGATGTTCTGAAAGAGCTGCAAAACCTGGACCCGTACAAATCAGCTGGGCTAGACAATCTGGACCCTCTTTTTCTAAAATTATCTGCCGCCATTGTTGCAACCCCTATTACCAGTCTGTTCAACCTCTTTCGTTTTGTCCGAGATCCCTAAATATTGGAAAGCTGCCGCGGTCATCACTGTCTTCAAAGGGGGTGACACTCTAGACCCAAACTGTTACAGACCTATATCCATCCTGCCCTGCCTTTCTAAAGTCGTTGAAAGCTCAAGTTAATAAACAGATCACGGACCATTTTGAATCCCACCGTACCTTCTCCGCTGTGCAATCTGGTTTCCGAGCTGGTCACGGGTGTACCTCAGCCCCGCTCAAGGTCCTAAACGATATCATAACTGCCATCGATAAAAGACAGTACTGTGCAGCCATCTTCATAGACCTGGCCAAGGCTTCGACTCTGTCAATCACCGCACTCTTATCGGCAGACTCAATAGCCTTGGTTTCTCAAATGACTGCCTTGCCTGGTTCACCAACTACTTTGCAGATAGAGTTCAGTGTGTCAAATTGGAGGGCCTGTTGTCCGTACCTCTGGCAGTCTCTATGGGGGTACCACAGGGTTAAATTCTCGGGCCGACTCTTTTCTCTGTGTATATATCAACGATGTCGCTCTTGCTGCGGGTGATTCCCTGATCCACCTCTACGCAGATGACAAAAAAAAAAATCAAATCAAATTTATTTGTCACATACACATGGTTAGCAGATGTTAATGCGAGTGTAGCGAAATGCTTGTGCTTCTAGTTCCGACAATGCAGTAATAACCAACGAGTAATCTAACTGACAATTCCAAAACTACTACCTTATACACACAAGTGTAAAGGGATAAAGAATATGTACATAAAGATATATGAATGAGTGATGGTACAGAGCGGCATAGGCAAGATGCAGTAGATGGTATCGAGTACAGTATATACATATGAGATGAGTAATGTAGGGTATGTAAACAAAGTGGCAAAGTTTAAAGTGGCTAGTGATACATGTATTACATAAAGATGCAGTAGATGATATAGAGTACAGTATATACGTATACATATGAGAAGAATAATGTAGGGTATGTAAACATTATATTAAGTAGCATTGTTTAAAGTGGCTAGTGATATATTTGACATAAATTCCCATCAATTCCCATTATTAAAGTGGCTGGAGTTGAGTCAGTGTGTTAGCAGCAGCCACTCAATGTTAGTGGTGGCTATTTAACAGTCTGATGGCCTTGAGATAGAAGCTGTTTTTCAGTTTCTCGGTCCCAGCTTTGATGCACCTGTACTGACCTCGCCTTCTGGATGCTAGGGGGGTGAACAGGCAGTGGCTCAGGTGGTTGTTGTCCTTGATGATCTTTATGGCCTTCCTGTGACATCGGGTGGTGTAGGTGTCCTGGAGGGCAGGTAGTTTGCCCCCGGTGATTCATTGTGCAGACCTCACTACCCTCTGGAGAGCCTTACGGTTGTGGGCGGAGCAGTTGCCGTACCAGGCGGTGATACAGCCCGACAGGATGCTCTCGATTGTGCATCTGTAGAAGTTTGTGAGTGCTTTTGGTGACAAGCTGAATTTCTTCAGCCTCCTGAGGTTGAAGAGGCGCTGCTGCGCCTTCTTCACGATGCTGTCTGTGTGGGTGGACCAATTCAGTTTGTCTGTGATGTGTACGCCGAGGAACTTAAAACTTACTACTCTCTCCACTACTGTCCCATCGATGTGGATAGGGGGGTGTTCCCTCTGCTGTTTCCTGAAGTCCACAATCATCTCCTTAGTTTTGTTGACGTTGAGTGTGAGGTTATTTTCTTGACACCACACTCCAAGGGCCCTCACCTCCTCCCTGTAGGCCGTCTCATCGTTGTTGGTAATCAAGCCTACCACTGTAGTGTCGTCCGCAACCTTGATGATTGAGTTGGAGTCTCTCAAAGCACTTCATGATGACGGAAGTGAGTGCTAAGGGGCGGTAGTCGTTTAGCTCAGTTACCTTAGCTTTCTTGGGAACAGGAACAATGGTGGCCCTCTTGAAGCATGTGGGAACAGCAGACTGGAATAAGGATTGATTGAATATGTCCGTAAACACACCAGCCAGCTGGTCTGCGCATGCTCTGAGGGCGCGGCTGGGGATGCCGTCTGGGCCTGCAGCCTTGCGAGGGTTAACACGTTTAAATGTTTTAATCACTTCAGTGAAGGAGAGTCCGCATGTTTTGGTTGCGGGCCGTGTCAGTGGCACTGTATTGTCCTCAAAAAAAAGTTATTTAGTCTGCCTGGGAGCAAGACATCCTGGTCCGTGACGGGGCTGGTTTTCCTTTTGTAATCCGTGATTGACTGTAGACCCTGCCACATACCTCTCGTGTCTGAGCCATTGAACTGAGCCATTGAATTGTGATTCTACTTTGTCTCTATACTGACGCTTAGCTTGTTTGTCCGTATACATCTGGCCCTTCTTTGGACACTGTGCTAACAAACCTCCAAACAAGCTTCAATGCCATACAACACTCCTTCTGTGACCTCCAACTGCTCATAAACATTAGCAAAACCAAATGCATGCTTTTCAACTGTTCGCACCCGCCCGCCCGACTAGGATCACTACTCTGGACTGTTCTGATCTAGAATACTTGGACAACTACAAATACCTAGGTTTCTGGCTAGACTGTACACTCTCCTTCCACACTCATATCAAAAATCTCCAATCAAGAATCTAAACTAGAATCGGCTTTCTATTTCGCAACAAAGCCGCCTTCACTCATGCCGCCAAACTTACCCTAGTAAAACTGACTATCCTACCGATCCTAGACTTCGGCGATGTCATCTACAAAATAGCTTCCAATACTCTACTCAGCAAATTGGATGTAGTCTATCACAGTGCCATCTGTTTTGTTACCATAGCGCCTTATAACACCAACCACTGTGACCTGTATGCTCTAGTCGTCTGGCCCTCGCTACATATTCGTCGCCAGACCCGCTGGCTCCAGGTCATCTATAAGTCTATGCTAGGTAAAGCTCTGCCTTATCTCAGGTCACTGGTCACGATAACAACACCCACCCGTAGCACGCGCTCCAGCAGGTATACCTCACTGGTCATCCCCAAAGCCAACACCTCCTTTGGCCGGCTTTTCCTTCCAGTTCTCTGCTGCCTGTGACTGGAACAAATTGTAAAAATCGCTGAAGCAGGAGACTTACATTTCCCTCACAAATTTTAAACATCAGCCATCTGAGCAGCTAACCGATCGCTGCAGCTGTACATAGTCCATCTGTAAATATCCCACCCAATCTACCTACCTCATCCCCATTGTTTTTATTTACTTTGCTGCTCTTTTGCACACCAGTATCACTACTTACACACCATCATCTGCTCATCTATCACTTCAGTGTTAATCTGCTAAATTGTAATTACTTTGCTACTATAGCCTATTTATTGCCTTACCTCATGCCATCTGCACATAGACTTTCTTTTTTTCCTATTGTGTTATCGACTGTATGCTTGTTTATTCCATGTGTAACTGGGTTGTTGTTTCTGTCGCACTGCTTTGCTTTATCTTGGCCAGGTCACAGTTGTAAATGAGAACTTGTTCTCAACTAGCTTACCTGGTTAAATAAAGGTGAAATAAAATATTCCATGTGTTATTTAATTGTTTTGATGTCTTCACTATTATTATACAATGTAGAATGAGTAGGTGTCCAAAGTTTTGACTGGTACTGTATAAATATTTTTTCATTGATAAATCAGAGTCGTGAACAAGCGCTACAACCCCGGCTGGAAAACTCCCTCCATTCCCCTTTTATGGTAACAAAAATGCCCTCATTTGCTGTATGATTCGGAAATGTTGGAACTGGGCCATGTCAGTTTCTAAAAGAAAGTACAAAGGCAAATTTGATCACATTTCTGTAGAGGTGTGGGCAGAATGTTTACTGGGACTTTTTCTGACTAAAAATGCCTGTTGCTTATACAGCGAGTCCCAAACAAACACTGGGTGAGCATTACGCAAGATTGTCTACTTGAACAATTTAAAAGTAGACTAAATGCTAAATGCTTCTATGCAAAATTCAAATTATGGTTCAATATTTTGTGAAATCAACAGTTTTATCTCCTGTCTTGGTATAGGCTCTGAGTTTAAATAGGAGAGCTACATCACAGCCTACCACACAGCAATACTGTAGCCTACCCATACCATCAAATATTTTAAATAGGCTACCAGTCGATTTACATGTCACCCTCTGGTCATCCTGGGATCGGTCGGACAGTGAGCTATTTGAGTGTGAGGTACTGGTGGCATACCTTGGCTAAGGACGTGAGGGTTTATGTTTCTCCTGTTTGGTGTGTGCCCAGTGTAAGGCTCCTAGGCACCTGCCCAGAGGTAAGCTACACCACTTACCCGTTCCACAGTGGCCTTGGTCGTACCTGTCGGTAGATTTTCTGACTGATCTGCCACCCTCACAGGAAACACCGCGATTCTGGTCATTGTGGATCGTTTCTCGAAGTCCTGTCGTCTCCTCCCTCTACCCGGTCTCCCTACGGCCCTACAGACTGTGGAGGCCTTGTTTACACACGTCTTCCGGCACTACAGGGTGCCTGAGGATATAGTGTCTGATCAAGGTCCCCAGTTCACGTCTAGGGTCTGGAAAGCGTTCATGGAACATCTGGGGGTCTCGATCAGCCTTGCTTCAGGGTTTCACCCCGAGAGTAATGGGCAGGTGGAGAGAACGAACCAGGATGTGGGCAGGATTCTGCGGTCCTATTGCCAGGACCGGCCGGGGGAGTGGGCGGTGTTCGTGTCCTGGGCCGAGATGGCACAGAACTCGCTTCGCCACTCCTCCACTAACCTCTCTCCCTTCCAGTGCGTACTGGGGTACCAGCCGGTTCTGGCACCTTGGCATCAGAGTCAGATCGAGGTTCCTGCGGTGGACGACTGGTTCAGGTGCGTGGAGGAGATATGGGAAGCTGTCCGTGTTCACCTTCAGCAGGCCGTGACGCCTGCTGAAACCTGCCCCTCCTCCTGCCCTGCCCTGTCCGTGGTTTGTGGGGCCATTTAAAGTCCTGAGGAGAGTGAACAAGGTTTGTTATAGGTTATAGCTTCCAACCAATTACCGTATTAACCCCTCGTTCCATGTGTCTCTCCTCAGTCTCTCCTCAGGCTGGCCCGCTCCAAGAGTCTGAGGTGCGGGAGCTTTCTCTGCCCCCTCTAGACATCGGGAGGGGGGGCCCGGCGTACTCCGTCCGCTCCATACTGGATTCGAGGCGTCGGGCGAGGGGCCTTCAGGATCTCGTGGAGTGGGAGGGGTACGGTCCGGAGGAGAGGTGCTGGGTTCCGGGCGAGAACGTGTTGGACCCTTTAATGCTGCAGGAGTTCCACCGTCTTCGCCCGGATCGCCCTGCGCCTCGCCCTCCGAGTCGTCCCCGAGGCTGGTGTCGACGCGCTGCTGGAGCTGCATGTCAAGGGGGTACTGTCACAACTTCTGCCAAAGTTGGTCCCTCTCCTTGTTCGGGCGGCGTTCGGAGTCACCGACCTTCTAGCCATCGCTGATACACTTTTAATTTTCCATTGGTTTTGTCTTCCATCACACCTGGTTCCAATTCCATCAATTACATGTTGTGTATTTAACCCTCTGTTCCCCCTCATGTCCTTGTCGGTAATTGTTTCTTGTAGTGCTTATGCACGGTATGCTGGTATTTACCGGGTTTTGTTTGACCCATTTATTGTATTGTTCTGTTAACCTGTCTAGGACTGAACCCTTCGCCAACAGCCAATGAAATTGCAGGGCACCAAATACAAAACAACAGAAATTTCATAAATCAAATTTCTCAAAGATACAAGTATTAGGCACCATCTTAAAGATAAAATTATCATTAATCCAGCCACAGTGTCTGATTTAAAAAATGCTTTACAGAGAAAGCTACACAAACAATTATGTTAGGTCACCACCAAGCCACAGAAAAACCCAGCCATTTTTCCAGCCAAAGAGAGGAGTCACAAAAAGCACAAATAGAGATAAAATTAAATCACTAACCTTTGATGATCTTGATACACATAGGACTTCATGTTACACAATACATGTATGTTTTGTTCGATAAAATGCATATTTATATCAAAAAATGTAATTTTACATTGGCGCGTTACGTTCAGTAGTTCTAAAACATGCGGTAATTGTGCAGAAAGCCACATGAGTTCACAGAAATACTCATTATAAATGTTTTTGAAAATTCAAGTGTTATGCATGGAACTTTAGATACACTTCTCCTTAATGCAACCGCTGTGTCAGATTTAAAAAAAGCTTTACGAAAAAAGCATAATCTGAGTACGGCTCTCAGAGCCCAAACCAGCCAAAAGAAATATCCGCCATGTTGCGCAGTCAACATTAGTCAAAAATAGCATTATAAATATTCACTTAACTTTGATGATCTTCATCGGAATGCACTCCCAGGAACCGCAGTTCCACCATAAAATGTTTGTTTTGTTCGATAATGTCCATAATTTATGTCCAAATAGCTTCTTTTGTTAGGGCGTTTGGTAAACAAATCCAAACGCTTGTTCAGGTCGTCGGATGAAAAGTTCAAAAAGTTATGTTACAGGTCGGAGAAACATGTCAAACTGATTCTATGCATAATCTTTAGGATGTTTTTATCATAAATGTTCAATAATGTTCCATCCGGAGAATTCCATTGTCTGTAGAAAAGCAACGAAACTAGAGATACCTCTCATGTGAACGCGTGACTGAGAACGAGGCTGCTGCCAGACCCCTTAGTCAAACAGCTCTCATTTGCTCCCACCTCACAGTAGAAGCCTGAAACAATGTTCTAAAGACGGTTGACATCTAGTGGAAGCCTTATGAAGTGCAAAATAACCCATATGTGTATATGTATTCGATAGGGGCTGAGTTCAAAAACTACAAACCTCAGATTTCCCACTTCCTGTTTGGGTTTTTGCCTGCCATATGAGTTCTGTTATACTCACAGACATCATTCAAATAGTTTTAGAAACTTCGGGGTGTTTTCTATCCAATACTAATAATAATATGCATATATTAGCATCTGGAACTGAGTAGGAGGCAGTTCACTCTGGGCACGCTATTCATCCAAAAGTGAAAATGCTGCCCCCTATCCCAAAGAGGTTAACGGTGGTTTATGCATATTAAACGACACCGTTGTAAATCAGTTTTCGCTCTCCTGCGCCTGACTTCTCTGATGCCAGTACGCACCTCACGACATCTATTGAATGAGCGATGGATAAATGGTAGGCTAATAATTGATGTGTAGCGGGAATAAACCAGTCATGTTAGAAAATATTATTATGACCTATAGGCCTATACAATAAAAGTCAAAGAACCATATTAGGCTGTATACTGCCATGTGATCTCCTTACCAACATCAAATGCATCGGCTTTATCATTACGTTTCAAAAGACTTTATTAGCCTACCATTATAATTCCTTTGCATCAAACAAAAATTTCCCCAGAAGAACAATATTTTCTTGCAATAGAATTGATCAACCACTAGAAGTTGTGCGTACGCATTGGTCTGAGCTGTAGGTGAGATATGCACACTTTCCCGTCAAGTTCTAAATGGATAAATACCAACCTGCGGGAAAACTGGCACACGCAAGGTTGAAAGAGTCTTTCTTGTGCACACACCTTTGATAAATTAGGCCCCTGGAGAGCAGTACATGGCAGAGCGGCTTATGTTTGATCTGGCTTTCCAAAGTTGTAATTGGTTCTAAATATGATATGACAACAATATACCACCCCCAGTCCTGCCTCTAGGCAATAGAACTAAGAGATGGGGTGATACAAGCTTGTTAACATAAATCATTAAAACCAAATGTCCTGCTACCTTGTGGTTGGCTGATGGGTGTGACTGGGTCAGTCTTTGGCTGCTCTGTTGGCTTGGTGGCTTGTGGTGGAGACTGGGCAGATGGGGTACACTGCTGCTGTACTCTGGTAGTTGGGCAGCGCTCTCTGACCACCAATGACGTGGGCTTGTCCTGCCCTTTACTGTCCTGGACCAATCGGGAAGCCTGAGAGTACGTAATAGAATATAGAGAGAAGGGAGAGAGAGTTTAGTGAAACATATTTGACTAATGACAAGAGATTATTGATATATTTTAGGCTTACTGACACATTGTTACAGAGTAATCCTCTCCCATTTCCATAATTCTTGTTGTGACTGCTGTGTACTAACCTGTGAGGGCGCTGGTTGTATCTGGAGGTTAATGGCTGTGAGTTGTACTGGCTGGGCTTTGGCTTGGCTCAGGTTGGAGTGGAGAGCATGTGGGCTGATGGTGGAGTGAAAGATGGTTGCCTGCTGACTGGGTGTAGTGGGTGGGTGGTGAGAGGTGGGTTTGGGCAGCACAGGGATAGGGCCTGGCTGGCTGGGGGAATGGGGGACCAGAGAGGTAGTCTGCAGGTGTGGCTGGATGGAGGCAGTTTGCAGTAGCTGGCCCTGGGTCCTCTGGGAAGCCTGGGTCTGCTGGATCACAAACTGCTGCTGTTTGTGCTGCTGGACCAGGGAGTGGGGCTGGATCTGGGTGTATGCTGGAACAAGAATCGAGGATTAGGATACATTAAAAAAAATCTTATAGTTAAGTCAGTACATGTACACAAAAGGAAAATCGACTCTTCCCACAAAAAAAAACCTGAATAGTGGACCTCTAAAAAGGAATTAATTTATTTGCTATTGTTGTCAAAAGACCTTGTTGAAAAGCACAAGGCAGACTTGCCTTAAACCATTGTCGAGGTTTTGACCAGCCATTACTCACTAATGTCTCCAAAGGGTCTGTCGTCACCTGACAGGGCTTCTGCTGACAAAATGACAACCTGAGGACTTAACTTCCCAGAACCCAGGGACACAACTCATCATTCATGTATTGTACTGTCGTTCAGTGAAATGGGCTCTACACAGCAACAGTCAGAGTAGCCAAACATATGCAGGAGGAAAGCCAGAGGGAAATAAGAAGAAGCCAATGCTCCATGACATGCTGTATGTGGTCATCTGTGAGTCAATCCCCCAAGCCTTCAGTTGCCCAAACACTCCCAAACAACTCTCCCAAGGAAACAATGAGGTTGGATCTGGCCCTCATCATTACTGTGAGGGAGGGTTCTCATGAATCATCTCTCCTAGGAGCTGTTAACCTGTTTGTCTCAGGTGTAAGCCCTAGGGCCTTACAGTAGCTTCACTCAGATGATCTTAGTAAACTAACAGTGTCTGAGGAGTTTAAACATTAACCTTTGTGGATCTCTTTTGATTATGAAGGATTGATGCCAAAGATATTAGGGTTCCTCCCTGCCCCCCTTTTTTAGTATATTTTGTGTGGGATAGGCTCCATCTGGTATGAATGTTTCTCTGTTTCGCGGTAACCACAGTCTACCCTGCTTTGAAAATAGAGACGTTTCCATACGGCAGAGTTGCATGTCATTAGTCATTTATACCACAGGATCTTCTGGAAAGTGCTTGATTTTCACGTGGCAAAACTATGAAATCCACAGCATGTGGTTAGCTATAGTTTCACTAAGTACAGGGTGAAGACTGACAACTCTCAGAAAGTAGCATGATAAAAGCCTTTGACGGATACTCTCAATTACATGATAACATAGTAAAGGTCTACCTACCACCCAGCCCTCACTAAGGATGAATGGAAAAGAGGCTGTATAATAACGGCTATCAATTCAGCAGATAGGCCTAGCACTTGTGTGAACAGATGAGTGGATTTCCGAACAACTACACACCGGATACAAGCAACAAATCTCAGTCCTGCTCGACAGCTTTCTCAAGCACTGTAATGAGTAACAGAGAAAAGCCTTGGAAGGAGAGGAAGGGGGATTCATTTAAATGCCTTTTGTCCCTCAAGGCCTTTGGATTAAGGCCTCACTAAGCAACCACTCCCCCATACCTGTGTGTTGTTTCAGAATGTCTAGAGGAAAGGACTCAGTGCACATTCCCTATGGGGTTTCAATAGCAGACTGGAAAATACCAGAGTTTCTGCAATCTACTATTGCTGCTTTAGTTTAGAAACCTCACCCACACATCACTGTTAATCACTTCATAACAAACAGGTAGAGTGCATATGGAAAGTGTTCAGACCCCTTCCTTTTTTTTTTTTTTTTACATTACAGCCTTATTCTAAAATGTATAAAAATATTTTTTCCCCCTTCAATCTACACACAACACCTCATAATAACAAAGCGAAAAACAGATTGAAGTAAAAAAAAAAAAAAAAATGTAATACCTTATTTACATAAGTATTCAGACCCTTTGCTATGACACTCAAAATTGAGCTCCGGTGCATCCTGTTTCCATTGATCATCCTTGAGATGTTTCTACAACTTGGAGTCCACCTGTGGTAAATTCAATTGATTGGACATGATTTGGTAAGGCCCACACCTGTCTATATAAGGTCCCACAGTTGACAGCGCATGTCAAGAGTAGAAAACAAGCAATGAGGTTGGCGGAAATGTCTGTAGAGCTCAGAAGGACAACAATCTCAGCAGCACTCCACCAATCAGGCCTTTATGCTAGAGTGGCCAGACGCTAGCCACTCCTCAGTAAAAGGCATATGACCGTCCATTTGGAGTTTTCTAAAAAGGCACCTAAAGACTCTCAGACCATGAGAAACAAGATTCTCTGGTCGGATGAAACCAAGATTGAACTCTTTGGCCTGAATACCAAGCGTCACGTCTGGAGGAAACCTACCACCATCCATACGGAGAAGCATGGTGGTGGCAGCATCATGCTGTGGGGATGTTTCTCAGCAGCAGGGACAAGGAGACTAGTCAGGATCGAGGGAAAGAAGAACAGATCAAAGTACAGAGAGAACTTTGATGAAAACCTGCTCCAGAGCTCTCAGGACCTCAGACTGGGGTGAAGGTTCACCTAACAGGACAACGACCATAAGCACACAGCCAGGAATGATTGTGGTGTGGGAACAAGTCTCAATGTCCTTGAGTGGCCCAGCCAGAGCCCAGACTTGAACCCGATCGAACATCTCTGGAAATATCTGAAAATAGTTGTGCAGAGATGCTCCTCATCCAACCTGATATAGCTTGAGAGGATCTGCAGAGAAGATTGGGAGAAACTCCCAAAATACAGGCGTGCCAAGCTTGTAGCGTCATAGCTAAGAAGACTCGAGGCTGTAATTGCTGCTAACGTAAAGGGACATTTCAGTTATTTTATTTGTAAAAAAAATTGCAAAAAGGTCTAAACCTGTTTTTACTTTGTCATTATGGGGCATTGTGTGTAGACTGGTGACAGAAAAAAATAATTTAATACATTTTAGAACAAGGCTGTAACGTAACAAAACGTGGAAAAAGTTAAGGGGTTGGAATACGTTACGAATGCACTGTAAATGTGCATATTATGTGTGAGTGAGCAAATAACGGTGTGAGTGAATGTGTGTGTGTGTGTGTGTGAGATGGAGTGACAGTGTGTGTCAGTGTGTAGGGCCCAGTGAGTGTGCATAGAGACAGTGTAAAGACCAAAATAAAAAGTCAATAAAATATATAATTTCTCTCAAATAGTCTGTGTAGCTATTTTGTTAGCTATTTATCAGCTGTATTGCTTGGGGATATAAGCTGTTCAAGAGCGTGTTGGTGTAAGACTTGATGCACCAGTACCTCTTGCAGTGCGGCAGAAGAGAAAATAGTCTATGGCTTGGGTGGTTGGAGTATGACGATTTTCCGGGCATTCTTTTCACAACGCCTGATATAGAGGTCCTGGATGGCAGGGAGCTCGACCCCAGTGATGTACAGGGCTGTCCGCACAACCCTCTGTTGCGCCATGCAATCGAGGGCAGTGCTATTGACATACCAAGCAGCGCTGCACCCAGTCAATATGGTCTCAATGGTACAGCTGTAGAACCTTTTGAGGATTTGAGGGCCCATGCCAAACCTTTTCAACCTGCTGAGGGGCAAGAGGCACTGCCGCTCCTTCTTCACGACTGTGCGTGTGTTTGGACCATTTTAAGTCTTTAGTGATATGGACACCGAGGAACTTGAAGCTCTCGAACCTGCTCCCCTGCTACCCAGTAAATGTGGATGGGGGTGTGCCCCCGCCCGTTTCCTGTAGTCCACGATCAGCTCCTTGGTCATGCTGACATTGAGGCAGATGTTGTTGCTCAGGTACCACACTGCCAGGTCACCGACCTCCTCCCTGTATGTGGACTCATTGTTGCTGGTGATCAGGACTACCACTGTCATGTGGTCAGCAAACTTGATAATAGTGTTGGAGTTGTGCGTCGCCACACAGTTGTGGGTGAACAGGAAGTACTAAGCACACACCCCTGTGGGGCCCCTGTGTTATGGGTCAGCATGGCGGAGGTGATGTTGCCTACCCTCACCACCTGGGGTCGGCCCATCAGGAAGTCCAAGATCCAGTTGCAGAGGGAGATGTTCAGACCCAGAGTCCTAAGCTTGGTGACGAGCTTGGAGGGGACAAGGGTGTTGAACACTGAGCTGTCAATGATCAGCATTCTTACATAAGTATACTTCTTATCTAGGTGGGTGAGGGCAGTGTGGAGAGCAATTGAGATTGAGTCGCCTATGGATCTGTTGGGGCGGTATGCAAGTGAGTCTAGGGTGGCTGGGATGGTGGAGTTAATGTGTGAAACAACCAGCCTGTCAAAGCACTTAATGATTATAGAAGTGAGTGCTCCAGTGTGGTAGTCATTGTGGAATTAAGCCTTAAGAGTTCTTAGAAACAGGGAGGATTGTGGTCATCTTAAAATTAGGGAATACAGACTGGGACAAGGAGAGATTGAAAATGACTGTGAATATGCCTGCCAGCTGTTCTGTGTATGCTCTGAGAATGCGCCCTGGAATACCGGCGGGGCCCTGGGGGGTATTGACCTGATTAAAGACCCTTCTCACGTCAGCCTCGGAGAGCGAGATCACCCAATCCTCTGGGTTGGTGACAGCCCTCACACCTGGCTCGATGTTGTTGTCGAAGCATGCATAAAACAAATTGAGTTAGTCTGGTAGAGATGGATCGTTGGGCAGATCACGGTTCAGTAATCTGTAACTGTAGCCCCTGCCACATGCGATGGGCGTCGGAGCCTGTGCAATGATTCCACCTTAATCTTATATTGTCCTTTTGCTCGTTTGATGACTCTGCGGAGGTCATAGCGGGCCTTGTACTTATTTTGGCTACCATGATCAGAAGAAGAGATCTCTGTGACTTTGAAAGAGGGGTCTCAAAGGAGCATAGAGAGATTTAAAGGGTGTGTGTGTGTCTCAGTCACCAGATCTTAACCCAAATGAACACTTATGGGAGATTCTAGAGCGGTGCCTGAGACACTGTTTTCCACCACCATCAACAAAACACCAAATGATGGAATTTCTCATAGAAGAATGGTGTCTCATCCCTCCAATTGAGTTCCAGACACTTGTAGAACCTATGCCAAGGTGCATTGAAGGTGTCGGCTCTTCGTGGCCCAATGCCCTATTAAGACACTATGTTGGCGTTTCCTTTATTTTGGCAGTTACATATAGCTTGAGAAGAAAAACTACACCAAACATATCAATATGTTGTGTGTTTTAAGTACTTGCAATGGAGCTACTATGCATGTACACATGGAACCATACAATGGCTTGATAATGTAACAGAATGGGGAGATCCTTTTAGGCTTACGGAACTGTACGGCAAGTTCGGAAAAAAATTAGACAAAACAAAACAGAACACCACTGTGCAGTTAGCAGGGGCATAGAATGAGACTAAGTCTGCAAGGTGGTCTTTGGTGCTGTGCTGTAGGTTTAGTAGTAGGGTGCTGGGATAGCTTCTCTGTCAAGGAGGTGGTGAAGAAAAGACTAAAGTACACAATGAACCCAACTGCGGAACAGCTGCTTCCAGCCAATCTCCATTCGAGGAAAAATCAGCCAGTATGTGATAGGAGAAGCAGACACACGGCTGCTCCCACAAGATCTGCTCTCTCCTTCTCTTGGAGGCTCAATTAATACACAGTACGAAAATAGACAATTAACTAGGCCTATTCCTGTGGCAGTGTTCTCTCAGATGTCGAAAATAAAACTACATGAGCCATTTGTTATGTAGTTTATTATTGAGGTGTTGATTTCAATTGTTTCATTCAAGTATTTCCTTCTTCAAAATTACTGTGAATCAACATGCATAATGAATGACCCAGTAGATGACAGTGCACATAGGATCAGTGGGAGCCCCTATCCAACCATAAACCCAGTCAGCCACCACAGCTGCTACTCCATCTCCCCCTAGTGTAATCCACTGAACTGACAGAGTGCTTCTCACATGTCCAGGGCACACCTGTCTGTCCCCCATGGCCACTACCAGGGCAGCCCATGTACATTTACAAGTTTATGTAGTCAGGTTTTCAGATACCTCCTCCCTTTCATTTCATCTGAATCCATTACTTAAAGCGAGACAAAGACACAGTTGTGCAGTCGCATGCGCAGCTTATCCATCAAGTCTGGCACAACACACAAGCCATGCAGTGCTTAGCACACACACACACACAACACAGTTATTCTGTTCAACTGCTGGCATAGATGCCAGTGACAAAACCATCCAGCTGCTGACCACACAATAAGTGGTCTAGAAAGACAACTGTGGCACAGAGCCCTCCATGGCTTCTCATTGAAAAACCAGCTTGACTATTCCGGAGGCAGAGCCCATGTTCTCCCCTGTAGTAGTGAATACAGTGTGGTCGGTACAGGCCTCGACATGCCACGAACACAGGGTTTAAAAAATAACAAATAAATCCCATGACTGAAACTCAATTGTCTACGGGGCCAAGTTAACCTCCCATTTCATGTAAAAAGATCATTTAAAAAAGTCATGGCCATCATGCTTGTGGGGAAAGAGGTTAATTTTGAAATTCTAGTCCTTATAAAAAAAGACATTTATAAAAAAAATAATCTACATGACTGAAATCCATCGCTGTGACAACCCCTGCATACAGTAGAGAAATCAATCAAAAATAACTAGTAGACTTTTCCAACTCTATTCTTAGCTTACTGTAAACATAGGGTCAGGTTTCCAAAAGCAGGAAACTCAGGAAGTAGCAACACTGGTAACATCATTTGACTGGTTGAAATGTAACCAAACATAGAAGCGTAAAAGAAGCGCCTGAGCGGGTCCACCTATCCTGTTCAGGGGAAAAGGAAGCTAGGTTGAAGATACTATATCCCTGACAAACACAGAGCTGTTGAAATGTAGTTGTGTTCCAGAAGAGGCATGAGGAATGCACCGTTGTCAGGCTACTGGAGGCATGATTAATGTTCCAGACTAAATTGCTCAGTCACAGGGGCAGAATATTCAACATCATCAGAGTGCAGAAAAACCCATCCCTTATCACAATAGCCAGTACTGATCCGAATACTCTCCATCATTTGAGGAAACATTCCTAATTGTCCAAGGGTGCAATGGTGTCAATTTCATGAAATCCTAATATAGGAGTCTAGCCTGTGTCTGTAAAAGCTAGCTAACGTTAGGGTTGGATACATACCTGGAGTGCTGAGAGTCTGTCCACTAACAGCCGTGACACTGCGACTCATGTTTATAGCGTGCACCTCCGTCACTATGCTCTCTCCCTTCTTGCTCCCGTCCAAGGCACCGTCGGGCCGACTGCCTTTCCCCCCAGCGCCCTGGCTCCCCTGGCTGGGGTTCTTAATCAGGGGAGAGGGCTGGATGGAGATAGGGCTCTGCTTTAGGCTGAGGGCCTGCAGGTTGTGTGTCTGAGAGGAGGACGTGGTCGCCCCTTGCTGGCTACGGATAGCCAGGTTCTGGACCTGAAAAGACACAGAGGTCAGGTCCCGGAGGCAATGAGACATGGCCTAGGGCAGGAGAGGTGGGGAGCACCACAGTCAAGGGTCCACCCACAGGCCATCTGCAGAATTAGTGAGAAATACATTTTAGATTACATGAGGTATCACAGCATAACTGTAAACCTAATGCATTTGCTACAGCTAGGGATTAAAGCAACAAAAAAAAATCCCATGAATGAAACTTAAGTCAATGTCAAATCAACGGGCAAACTATGGCTCGAGGGCCACATCTGGATTTTTCGAAGTTCAATGGAGGGCCGCACAGATTTATTTTTTGACCGATTTGTTAGTCAACAAAAGATTTACGGGCCAGAAAAATGTGATTTGAAAATATATAGGTCCATTAGCATTTCTACATACTTTCTATCTAGTTTTAGACGTTCAAGTGTGGCCAGGAGTGTTTAACCCCCCCCCCCACCCTCATCCCAAAAATAAACTCATGCATCATCATGATGGAAGTCTGTCGCAGTGACGGATAACTTGAAGCCTTGGCTATACCCCTCGTTTGAATTATGGTGACTTGTGTTGATCATCTATGCCCTCTAGTGCTGCTCCAGGTTACTACAGCAGCACTGTGTGTATGGCATTAGCCTATAGAGTTGAGATAATAATAGTGTACCTGTGAGGAGGACTGTTGTCCAGAGGACCGCGTGGAGCTCTCAGACTGGACTGCAGCCACTGTGGCCGTAGGTGTGAAGATAAGCTGGGGGACAACGGAACAGCACGGCCTAGGCTCCTAGCTACTTGCACAAGGTTACTTTGCTGTGCCTGAAAAAAAAATGAAAAAAAAATATTTAAAAAATCACACCAACATACAGTATATGTAAATAATCTCTCCTTGGTTTTGGGTAGAGATAAATTATACTGTAAACAGCTGATCTTTCTCTGTTGCTTTCTCACACTCTCTCAAGCTCACTCTTACTATGCATAGTGTGTCAACAAATCTTTAAGGGAATAAAATGTAATCTAATCAGACTGAACTGATTCAGTTTGACATGCAGGACAACACTTCTTCACACTCCTTCCAGCAAGCTCATGCACAATTCTCTCCAGACCTGACTGCCCTTAACCAACACAAAAACATCCTGTGGCGTTCTGCATTAGCATCAAACAGCCCCCGTGAAATGCAACTTTTCAGGGAAGTTAGAAACCAATATACACAGGCAGTTAGAAAAGCCAAGGTTAGCTATTTCAATGCAGAAATTTGCTTCCTGCAACACAAACTCAAAAAAGTTCTGGGACATTGTAAAGTCCATGGAGAATAAGAGCACCTCCTCCCAGCTGCCCACTGCACTAAGGATAGGAAACTGTCCCCACCGATAAATCCACTATAATTGAGAATTTCAATACGCATTTTTCTACGGCCGGCCATGCTTTACACCTGGCTACCCCTACCCCGGTCAACAGCACTGCACCCCCCATAGCAACTGGCCCAAGCCTTCCCCATTTCTCCTTCTCCCAAATCCAGTCAGCTGATGTTCTTTAAGAGCTACAAAATCTGGACCCCCACAAATCAGCTGGGCTAGACAATCTGGACCCTTTCTTTCTAAAATTATCTGCCGAAATTGTTGCAACACCTATTACTAGCCTGTTCAACCGCTCTTCCTTGTCATCTGAGATTCCCAAAGATTGGAAAGCAGCTGCGGTCATCCCCCTCTTTAAAGGGGGGACACACGCTTGACCCAAACGGCTACAGACCTATATCTATCCTACCCTGCCTTTCTAAGCTCTTCTAAAGCGAAGTTAACAAACAGATCACCGACCATTTTGAATCACACCATACCTTCTCCGCTATGCAATCTGGTTTCAGAGCTGGTCATTGGTGCACCTCAGCCACGCTCAAGGTCCTAAACGATATCATAACCACCATCGATAAGAAACAATACTGTGCAGCCGTATTCATTGACCTGGCCAAGGCTTTCGACTCTGTCAATCACCGCACTCTTATCGACAGACTCAGCCTTGGTTTCTCAAATGATTGCCTCGCCTGGTTTACCAAATACTTCTCTGACAAGAGTTCAGTCTGTCAAATCTGAGGACCTGTTGTCCGGGCCTCTGGCAGTCTATGGGGGTGCCACAGGGTTAAATTCTTGGGCCGACTCTCTTCTCTGTATACATCAATGATGTCGCTCTTGCTGCTGGTGAGTCTCTGATCCACCTCTACGCAGACGACACCATTTTGTATACTTCTGGCCCTTCTTTGGACACTGTTAACAACCCTCCAGATGAGCTTCAATGCCATACAACTCTCCTTCTGTGGCCTCCAACTGCTCTTAAATACAAGTAAAACTAAATGCATGCTCTTCAACCGATCGCTGCCTGCACCTGCCCGCCCGTCCAGCATCACTACTCTGGACGGTTCTGACTTAGAATATGTGGACAACTACAAATACCTAGGTGTCTGGTTAGACTGTAAACACTCCTTCCAGACTCACATCAAACATCTCCAATCCAAAGTTAAATCTAGAATTGGCTTCCTATTTCGCAACAAAGCATCATTCACCCATGCTGCCAAACATACCCTCGTAAAACTGACCATCTTACCAATCCTTGACTTCGGTGATGTCATTTACAAAATAGCCTCCAACACCCTACTCAACAAATTGTTGCAGTCTATCACAGTGCCATCCGTTTTGTCACCAAAGCCCCATATACTACCCACCACTGCGACCTGTACGCTCTCGTTGGCTGGCCCTCGCTTCATACTCGTCGCCAAACCCACTGGCTCCAGGTCATCTACAAGACCCTGCTAGGTAATGTCCCACCTTATCTCTGCTCGCTGGTCACCATAGCAGCACCCACCCGTAGCACGCGTTCCAGCAGGTATATCTCACTTGTCACCCCCGAAGCCAATTCCTCCTTTGGCCGCCTCTCCTTCCAGTTCTCTGCTGCCATTGACTGGAACGAACTACAAAAACCTCTGAAACTGGAAAAACTTATCTCCCTCACTAGCTTTAAGCACCAGCTGTCAGAGAAGCTCACAGATCACAGCACCTGTACATTGCCCATCTATAATTTCCCCTACTGTATTTATTTATTTAGCTCCTTTGCACCCCAGTATTTCTACTTGGCACACTCATCTACTGTCAAATCTACCATTCCAGTGTTTTACTTGCTATATTGTATTTACTTTGCCACCATGGCCTATTTATTGCCTTTACCTCCCTTATCACATCTCATTTGCTCACATTGTATATAGACTTATTTTTCTACTGTATTATTGACTGTATGTTTGTTTTACATGTGTAACTCTGTGTTGTTATATGTGTCAAACTGCTTTGCTTTATCTTGGACAGGTCGCAGTTGTAAATGAGAACTTGTTCTCAACTTGCCTACCTGGTTAAATAAAAGGTGAAATAAAATGTAAAAAATAAAAAATAAACAGTGTCGACACAAACAGCAAACAAACAAACACTTCAGTGTTGGGGAAGCTTATCTGAAAATATATAGTTTATTAAGCTACCAATTACTTCACATTGGAACAAGGTAAGCAACTCTAAAGTTACCCTTAAGAGAAATATAAGTGTACTTAACTAAAGGTCACTACTTCATGATACATTTCCATAACTAAATTTCATAGACAAAAAAATTGGAAGAACAGATCACTCTGGAGCAGTAGAGGCTGCTGAGGGGAGGACTACTCATAATAATGGCTGGAACGGCGCAAATGGAATGGCATCAAACCATGTGTTTGATGTATTTGATACCATTCCACTGATTCCTCTACCAAGAGCCCTTCCTTACCAATTAAGGTACCACCAACCTCCTGTGCTCTGGAGTCAGATGTTAACAGAATGTGTCATTTAGCCTATTAAACACAAAAACTGTTTCAAGTGAGAACTAGGCAGGTCTGATGTCGAAAAAAAGGAAATCCCCTATTTTATGTGGTGTATAGTTTCAGTAGTTAGCTACATCGCAAAATAAAACACTACCAAGATTTGAATTTAGTTCAACTACCACCAAGCTACTGCAAAATGTAGTTCACTACTCCCCAATACTGCCCTTCATCACACAAAGCCTCCAGAAGTGTGGCTGAGCCAGCTAGTGTGTGTGCCAGTCGGCATGCTTCTGGGGGCTTACCATCTGTGCACGCAGGTACATATGAGCCTGACTGGCAGTGAGGGTGGTGGGGCTGGATGGGCTTCCCAGGATTACGGCCTGCTGGGAGATGCTGCCGGCGGGTGCAGAGCTGACACTCTGGGCTCTACTGATCAGCTGGGCTGCAGCCGGGGACGTGGTCAGGTTAATCTGGGGACAGGACAGGGAAGACAGGAAGGATGAAAAAACTTCACCAACAAAAACACTACACATCTTGGAACCCAACCCCTTAGTTACTAGACATGACTCACTGCACTCACTGTGGTCTGGGATGATCCTGTTTGCTGGGACGAAGTGGCATTTTGGGTGGAGCTCTGCCTTCCTGCCGCAATACTGGCCTGTGACATGACAGGTGAGAACTGTTAAGGGAGTATGTAGGGGTCAACACTTAAATTCCTCTTCATCTGAAGATAGCTGTTTGATTGACCAACCAAACCCCAGCACTGGCCTCATCTCTCATCTTTGTCAAAACCCTAACACTAGCCCACAGCCTTGTTGGAGGCCTGTTTCATTCCCTAGTTTAACAGTTCCTTACGTCTCCGCTGCTCACCTGCTGTACGGCAGCCAGGCTCTGGAGCTGTGCATTGCTCAGGTGCTGCTGCTGGAGTGCTGCTGTCTGCAGCATGAGGTGCTGCTGCTGCGCTGCGTACATCTGCTGCAGGTACTGCGCAGCCGTGTTGGGCTGCCGGTGCAACGCCTGCTGGATCACCTTCAGTACACAAGGAGAAAGAAACAGGTTAGCGGTTGGGGTCATATTCTCAACAACAGGCTTTAAAAGGGGACTTACAGTGTTGGAGTAATACTTGGGAAAAAGAAGTTCCCATTTACATTGTTTTTACAGATCCATTAAAAGCAGGAAGAGAGATTCCTTGGGTGGAAATGTGTTCCTCCTGTTAGGGAGAGTAGGCTCATCAATGTATTCTCTCATCCAATGCCAAGTCCTTCGGTCCCTGAGCACATCCTTTATTCATGACTCAAATTGACTGACAACCTCACCACAGTTGCTAAGGCAACAGGAGAAAGGGATTGACCCAGGGCACATGGCCTAATAGAGGTTCTCTGACCTAAGCCTCCAGGGGGCAGAGAGGGTGGTGATTGTGATGGAAACATCCATTCACTTCTCTCTTATTGAGCCCAAAGGACCAGGAGTCCACTATGTTGAGTAGGCAAGTAGTGACAATGCTGCTAGTTCTCTTGCTAAGGGCAGAGGAGAGCATGCAGAAGAGAGAAAGGGTAAAGGATAGAAGAGACCTAAGACCAGTCTGTCACCCTTCAAAATGCTGACAGTCTAATTCAGGCTGGGTTTGACATCAGTTAAGGGTCAAATAGCAGAGGACCGAGCCTGGAACGTGGAAACATAGCAACACTGATCAGCTGTCATTAGTATTGACAGATTGCATGATGCCAGTGTACTACATCGAATAAACAATGAGATAAAATTATAAAATTGCACAGTCTCATTTATTATGAGCATTCCATAGCATTCCAAAATTCTATAGTGAGCTAAGTGCAATACTGGGCAGTTTAATGTTACATGCATGTTTTACCAGCAGATGGCAGTAGGGTAATGACAATAATTGTATTATTGCAGGGAATGCAATGGGAAGACAGTTCATGCAAAACATGTGAATGTGTGTGTCACACTGGACTGGCATGTTTCTTTTTACCCTGAAGTTTACCTGAACCGTCTGCCTGTCAGGAATCCCGCTGTACACAGAGATGTGAGGCACAGCCTGCCTCCCCGCACTGCTGCTGCTGGTGGTACTTGTACTGGAGGCAGTGGTCCCAGTGCTGCTGGCACTGGAGGCTGGAGGCACATGTTCACTGTCCATGGTGCCCTCTCCTCGTTTGGCCCTTCCCCTGCTGCCCTTCGGACAAGCTCTCCTGAACCTACAAAACAGGAGAGTTACAATGCAGCCATAGGGCTCAGACATAGTGGGCCATGTCCAACCATGTCATGTGCAGTCACTGTGTTGGCCTATTCAGTGTAACTTCATGAAGCAACCCTAAAGCCTATAAGCCTGTATAAGAATGACATGACTTTCCTAAGATGATGCAAAATGTTGCATGTATACATAACTGTACTTGTCTCATTTCAGCACTTGTGCTAACATGGGACACATATTTGAGCACAGACGCTGGGCATAGACACTGGGCATAGATATAGTAGCGATCCTCGCTATATGAGCCACATTACAACTTCCACCAAGTGGGTTATGCACCTGAACGCACAGCCTGGACGTGTGAGGGGGCTGAGGAGTTGAAGCACGAGGGCGTGCCTTCCCATTGGGAGGGGGCAGTGTGGCGATCATCTCTATATCAGCCATGTTACAATTCCCACAAAGTGGGTTGGCACGATGCATAGGGTGAACAGGAATTCTCAATGCGTTTCCAGTAAATATTTACTGGATTCATATGTTCAAATACCATAATAATAACATTAATAATAATAATATAATATTAGGCCAAATGGTCTTCCCCAATGATGTCATGCCAATCAATAATAGTGTGTTCCTCTGCAAGGACGCCGTTTGGCAGAGCGCAGGAAAACATCAGTAGAACCGGGAAGTAACAAACGTGCTTAACAATTAAGAAATGCAATGGCAAAATGCTAATAATATTTGAATGTAAACATATTTTCCAATGAATGTAGCTTGGTAACTGCCATGTGTTTTCTACTGAATTGTAGTGAGCCAGAAATGTGAACTATAAAATGCTGATAAATGCTAAAACAAACTAACCATGGATTATGATTTGCGCGGAGAAAGACGTCAGTTTCCTCCTTAACTCGATTTAAATCGCTCGTTGGTGGAAAGAAACTGGGAAAATATGCATACTGTAGGGCTGACCCCATTTAGTCGACCGGACGATTGTTTGGTTAAACATTTTTTAATCGAGCAGTTGCAAAAATATATATATCATAATTATGTCATGTCTTGCTGTCTCGGTGTACTAATCCATTGTGGAGGCCGCGGGGATGGCACACCAGTATCATCAGTACTACATTTACCCAAGTCCCATAATTTCTAATTGACACCGGCTCTGATGCTCGTCGGATGTGGCAGGGTGTGAAAACTATTACGGACTACAATAGGGAAACCCAGCTGCGAGCTGCCCAGTGACGTGAGCCTACCAAACGAGCTAAATGCCTTTTATGCCTTCTTCGAGGCAAGAAACATTGAAGCATGCATGAAAGTACCAAATGTTCTGGACGACTGTGTGATAACGCTCTCGGTAGACGATGTGAGCAAGACCTTTAAACCGGTCAACATTCACAAAGCCGCGGGGAGACAGACGGATTACCAGGACGTGTACTCAGAGCATGCGCGGACCAACTGGCTAGTGCCTTCAATGACATTTTCAACTTCTCCCTGACAGAGTCTGAAATACCTACGTGTTTAAAGCAGACCACCATAGTGTTGTTGGGCACAGGGACTAAGGTAACCCGCCTAAATGATTACCGCCACGTAGCACTCACGTCAGTAGCCATGACGTGCTTTGAAAGGCTGGTCATGGCTCACATCAACAGCATTATCCCGGATACCCTAGACCAACTCCAATTCGCATACCGCCCCAAAAGATCCAGATGACGCAATCTCAATTGCACTCCACACTGCCCTTTATCACCTGGACAAAAGGAACACCTACAGTGGGGCAAAAAAGTATTTAGTCAGCCACCAATTGTGCAAGTTCTCCCACTTAAAAAGATGAGGCCTGTAATTTTCATCATAGATACACTTCAACTATGACAGACAAAATGAGAAGAAAAAAAAACAGAAAATCACATTGTAGGATTTAATGAATTTATTTTCAAATTATGGTGGAAAAATAAGTATTTGGTCAATCACAAAAGTTTCTCAATATGTTGTTATATACCCTTTGTTGGCAATGACAGAGGTCAAACGTTTTCTGTAAGTCTTCACAAGGTTTTCACACATTGTTGCTGGTATTTCGGCCCATTCCTCCATGCAGATCTCCTCTAGAGCAGTGATGTTTTGGGGCTGTTGCTGGGCAACACAGACTTTCAACACCCTCCAAAGATTTTCTATGGGGTTGAGATCTGGAGACTGGCAAGGCCACTCCAGGACCTTGAAATGCTTCTTACGAAGCCACTCCTTCATTGCCCGGGCGGTGTGTTTGGGATCATTGTCATGCTGAAAGACCCAGTCACGTTTCATCTTCAATGCCCTTGCTGACGGAAGGAGGTTTTCACTCAATCTGACGATACATGGCCCCATTCATTCTTTCCTTTACACGGATTAGTCGTCCTGGTCCCTTTGCAGAAAAACAGCCCCAAAGCATGATGTTTCCACCCCCATGCTTCACAGTAGGTATGGTGTTCTTTGGATGCAACTCAGCATTCTTTGTCCTCCAAAGACGACGAGTTGAGTTTTTACCAAAAAGTTATATTTTGGTTTCATCTGACCATATGACATTCTCTCAATCTTCTTCTGGATCATCCAAATGCTCTCTAGCAAACTTCAGATGGGCCTGGACATGTACTGGCTTAAGCAGGGGGACACGTCTGGACCTGCAGGATTTGAGTCCCTGGCGGCGTAGTGTGTTACTGATGGTAGGCTTTGTTACTTTGGTCCCAGCTCTCTGCAGGTCATTCACTAGGTCCCCCCGTGTGGTTCTGGGATTTTTGCTCACCGTTCTTGTGATCATTTTGACCCCACGGGATGAGATCTTGCGTGGAGCCCCAGATCGAGGGAGATTATCAGTGGTCTTGTATGTCTTCCATTTCCTAATAATTGCTCCCACAGTTGATTTCTTCAAACCAAGCTGCTTACCTATTGCAGATTCAGTCTTTCCAGCCTGGTGCAGGTCTACAATTTTGTTTCTGGTGTCCTTTGACAGCTCATTGGTCTTGGCCATAGTGGAATTTGGAGTGTGACTGTTTGAGGTTGTGGACAGGTGTCTTTTATACTGATACAAGTTCAAACAGGTGCCATTAATACAGGTAACGAGTGGAGGACAGAGGAGCCTCTTAACCTGTTGATCCTACCCCCTACTTTTTCGAACATTCTGTTAAAAATCGCGCAACATTTCAGCACCCTGCTGCTCATGCCAGGAATATAGTATATGCATATGATTAGTATGTGTGGATAGAAAACACTCAGACATTTCTAAAACTGGTTAAATCACGGCTGTGACTATAACAGAACGTGCGTTTCATCGAAAAGCGCAGGAAAATCTGATCACTGAAAATGGGAAATATCAATGCGCCACTTGAACGTATTGTTGAATAGAAACCACAATAAATGGGGCCGAGGTTGCAATACCTACAGCTTCCACACGATGTCAACAGTCTTGTCATTTGCCTAGGATTTGTTTCTTGGTCAAACGAACAAGAGACAGCCCATTTCTTCCGGTCTCCGGACGGATATTTTGGTTGAGATTTACCCGGACATTATTTCAAGACGTACAGCTATAGAATATACATCGCCTTGTGATCAATTTGATCGATTATTAACGTTTACTAATACCTAAAGTATCATTACAAAAGTATTTCGAAGTGTTTTGTGAAAGTTTATCGTCGACTTTTTTAATTTTAAAAAATGACGTTGCGTTATAAAACGCAGTTTTTTTTCCTTGATCACACAGTCTTCATAGATCGATATCTAGGCTATATGTGGACCGATTTAAATCGGAAAAAAATACCCAATAGTGATGTTTATGGGACATCTAGGAGTACCAACAAAAGGAGATTGTCAAAGGTAATGAATGTTTTATATTTTATTTGTGCGTTTTGTGTAGCGCCGACTATGCTAATTATTTTGTTTACGTCCCCTGCGGGTCTTTTGGTGTGTTGCATGCTATCAGATAATAGCTTCTCATGCTTTCGCCGAAAAGCATTTTAAAAATCTGACTTGTTGGCTGGATTCACAACGAGTGTAGCTTTAATTCAGTACCCTGCATGTGTGATTTAATGAACGTTTGAGTTTTAACGAGTGCTATTAGCATTTAGCGTAGCGCATTTGCATTTCCAGATGTCTAGATGGGACGCCTGCGTGTCGGGGGGACGCAAGAGGTTAAAGAAGAAGTTACAGGTCTGTGAGAGCCAGAAATCTTGCTTGTTTGTAGGTGACCAAATACTTATTTTCCACCATAATTTGCAAATAAATTCATTAAAAATCCTACAATGTGATTTTCTGGATTTTTTTTCTCATTTTGTCTGTCATGGTTGAAGTGTACCTATGATGAAAATTACAGGCCTCTCATCTTTTTAAGTGGGAGAACTTGCACAATTGGTGGCTGACTAAATACTTTTTTTGCCCCACTGTATGTGAGAATGCTGTTCATTGACTACAGCTCAGCATTCAACTCCATAGTGCCCACAAAGCTAATCACTAAGCTAAGGACCCTGGGACTAAACACCTCTCTCTGCAACTGGATCCTGGACTTCCTGACGGGCCACCCCCAGGTGGTTAAGGTAAGCAACAACACATCTGCCACACTAATCCTCAACACAGGTGCCCCTCAGGGGTGTGTGCTTAGTCCGCGCCTGTACTCCCTGTTCACCCACGACTGCGTGGCCAAACACGACACCAACACCATCATTAAGTTTGCTTATAACACAACAGTGGTAGGCCTGATTACCGACAATGATGAGACAGCCTATAGGGAGGATGTCAGAGACCTGGCAGTGTGGTGCCAGGACAACAACCTCTCCCTCAATGTGAGCAAACAGTCGTGAAGAGGGCACGACAACACATTGACCCCCTCAGGAGACTGAAAAGACTTGTCATGGGTCCCCAGAGCCACAAAAAGTTATACAGCAGCACCATCGAGAGCATCCGGACCGGTTTCATCACCGCCTGGTATGACAATTGCTCGGCATATGACCGTAAGAGCTACAGAGGGTATTGCGTACGGCCCAGTACGTCACTGGGGCCAAGCTTCATGCCATCCAGGACCTATATACTCTGCGGTGTCAGAGGAAACCCCCAAAATGTGTTTCATCTCAAGGCCATCAGACTGCTATAACAGCCATCACTAGCACATTAGAGGCTGCTGCCTATAGGAATAGACTAGGAATCACTGGCCACTTTAAGGAATGGAACACTAGTCACTTTAATAATGTTTACATATCTGGCATTACTCATCTCATATGTATACACTGTATTCTATGGTATCTTAGTAAGTTCCGCTCTGACGTCGATCGTCCATATGTATATAGTCTTTATTCATTCCTACTTAGATGTGTGTGTGTGTGTGTGTAGCGTAATTGTTAGATATTACTGCACTGGCGGAGCTAGAAGCACAAGCATTTCGCTACACCCGCAATAACATCTGCTAATCACATGTATGTGACCAATAAAATTTGATTTGAAAATTGTCAGACACCAGTCACCCAAGTCAGACTGTTCCCTCTGCTTCCTCACGGCAAGCGGTCTAGGACCAAAAGGCTCCTTAACAGCTTCTACCCCAAACCATTAGACTGCTGAACAATTAATAAAATTGCCACCCAGACTATTTACATTGACGACCCCAAACCCCCCCATTTATTTTTACACTGCTGCTACTCGCCGTTTACTATCTATGCATAGTCACTTTACACCTACATGTACAAATGACCTTGACTAACCTGTACCCCTGCACATTGACTCGGTACCGGTACCCCCTGCATATAGCCTTGTTTATTGTTATTTTATTGTGTTACTTTTTATAATTTTTTACTTTAGTTTATTTGGTAAATATTTTCTTAACTCTTTCTTGAACTGCATTATTGGTTAAGGGCTTGTAAGTAAGCATTTCACGGTAAGGTACAATACCTGTTGTATTCGGCGCATGTGACAAATAAAGTTTGATTTGATTTACAATGTTTGTTCAGCTACTGTAACTTCTGTTAATGCATTCAACATATTGGAGTGGACATATTGTTCGCACAACCTAAGCTACACTTGTGATGAACAAGTTTTGGTTTATTTCATTCCATTTACAGGTTGTCAGTTTATTAAATTGTGTTTTGTTTGGAGTGCTCCTGTCAATGTTGAGTAAGCGTAGGCTTATACATGTGCCCATTTGGGGATCATATAGTATTTCTGATTGTCTTAACTCACCACCACTAATGAGCTGTGGAGCTTCTCAAAGTAATTTTTTCTTTACCTCAAAACAGAAATTAAACAAAGCCTGTTTTTACATCCATTGAGAATGACAATAGATCCTCAATTTAGCCCACTTGGAAAAAATCTTTCCAGCACTCTCCCTTTTGATAACCACTCGATGTGAAAGGGAAAAAAACTCATAAAATAGGCCTACCTGATTACTTCTTATCCCTTGCACAAATAGTCTACAGCTGTGTCTGTCTGGAGCTCACTGGCTCTGGAAACTGAGGACCCAGAATATTTTATACGATGTTGCAAATGTGTTAGTGCAAGCTTGAGGCTGGACCAAGTTGATAGAATGTTTCGAGTTCCTTGCAGACAGGCCAGGCATAGCCAACATGATTAAAAAAATATATATATATATATATTTTTTTTTAATCAGAATATTTTCTACCTGCAGGCTGCAATGCTTATTTGTAGGCTTAATGTATTAGTACATAACATAGTTGGCAATGGCAATAGAAGTTACTTTTTGATTTGTATCATTTTCATTTAGATAGGTATAATTTTTTATTAATCACGTGACAAATTATTGAGAGAAGACTTTATTATAAAATAAATTAAAACTGTTCCATGAAAAGGTGCATATGAAAATCATAACTGGCACGTGGATTGGTACAAATGTTAAGATAAATTGTCACTCCAAATGAAAAAGGTTGCCGAACCCTGGTGTAGCCTACTACCATCAACTTCGGAAGCGTAATGGTAGAATCTGCGAAGGCCAGCAGCAGTGGGAGGTGGTTTGTTCGGGAATAAGCTTTTTCCCCCTTCTGGTTAGGCCTTCTCTGGCTCCCTCGAGTCATTTGTGTGTCTTGATTATTTAAATTACAGTGTGCTTAAAGCATCCGACAATAGCCTACATATAGTTGATTTTATTAAAACACATGGGGAGTGTCTATATATGTAAAAATACACGTTTCAACCAGTCGAAGGAACAGATGACTCTTGTTCGACCAATATTTTTTTTAGTTGGGGACAGCCCTAGCACACTGCCTTAATAAAATAATCTTCCACCACCATTAATACACATATAGAAGTGAATGTGCCAATATTTCTGGTCCCATAAAATGGGGACTACGTACACAAACTGCTGTAATTTCTAAATGGTTCACCCAATATGATTGAAAATACCCTCAAATTAAAGTTGATAGTCCGGACTTTACCTCAGTCATTGTAGCATTTAAAATACAAAGTGCTGGAGTACAGAGACAAAAAATATATAATGTCACCCAATACTTTAGCTAGGCCTAGATGCAGTCCACATCACACTATGCGTGAGCTCTCTAGTGAACGAAGCCATTCAGTTTTGTTTGATTTTGCATTGAAATACATAACTGAGAAGAGGAATTGAGTTTCAGGGGCCTTTTTAAATAAACTTTCCCCACCATTCTCAGATTACCACAACAACAACTCACTTTCTTCAACATGTCTAATGGTGAGCATGATGTCAAATAAGGGGAGAAGAGTACATTCTGAAAGACAATGAATTCCAGTGACACATTTAAGTTAAATAAAAGTATCTAATCACAGCTGGTGTGATAATGACTTCAACAAAGTTAAAGTACTGAAACTGTCTACTATCAGGCTCATATTAGGCGTTTGGCTACTGAACCCTTTCTGTCTCCAACAAATTAGCAGATTAGTAGTGGACTCTAGAGCAGCAGAAGCATCCCAGTGACTGACTGGCCCCCTAGTGCCATACTGTTCCATTAGCAGAGGACGTGAGGTTCAGAGTACACTGGGCAGATGAGATGGAGTGGCTGAGAGAGCAGAACAGCTGAGGGGTTAAGGGAGCTTGGAGGAAGAGAGGGGGGTGGCACAGGGCTCAGGTTGAGTGTTTGGAATGGATTGTGGATTTTGACTGTGTGAGTGGTTGGGGTAGGGTTGCGATGGAAGTAATTAAAAAGGTCTGTAGTAGCTATGCAAGCAATTCCTAAGCCATTTCCTCTCCCCTCTTAATTATATTTTCAGTGGGTTAAGGCAAGGTGTCATATGATACAGCCTAGGCCTACATTGCACGGTAGGTTAAGAACCATCCAGTGAAGACAGACCTCACCTTGTTCCCCCGTAAAGTTTGGTAGTGTGCACTACCACACGCAGAACTGGACTAGCTAATAGGTACCATATGTTTACTGGTTATCCATGGCTATAAGCTACAATGCAAAAGCCTTTTCCTGCCAATAATTCCAATCATTGAGAGCATTACTTCACATCTGGATGTCTCCCCTATAATTAACTTGCCTGCCCCAGTGAGAAATTTATGCCTGACATCTAGTCTGGTTACACAGTGATTTTAGTTCGAACAAAGCCTTGTCCTCCTCATCGTGGTGAAGCATTCCACAGGAACAGCCTGGGTCTTAAAGCCTGTTTAGACAGGGAGGGATTCCCCTTTGGCAACGCTGCTGCCCCCATCTCTCTAAGAGGAATCACTCATCCATCAGTCATGGAACCCCCACTCGACCAGCTCGGCTGCCAGGCAGCAGGAATTCTGCATTGGGTTGATTAGAGCACGGGGCTACACTAGGAGTGGGCAGTATCATAAACCAAGCCCCTACACACCAATATGTTACAAATCCATGGCCCACAAACCCCTACATCCAGTATTAACAGAAATAAATTATATTTGATTCATGGGCTTGCTCTTGTCATTCCAAGACTAAAATAACCATCTGTCTGATGTCTGAAGATCTGCATATAGTTCAGAGGACAAGAGCTTTAAAGACAGACAGGCTGTCTATAACAGAGCTAAGAGTGCAGCAAGGACAAGAGCCCCCATCATGTAACGAGCTCTAGCCAATTTGTAATGACACACAATAAAAAATATTCCGCAAAACACAGTCAAAAACCATGATCAATATAGGAAAAGAGCATAGGGTATGTACATTAATGGCTTTACAGCAAGGCTTATGGCTATAATAGAAAGAGGGGTGCCACAGAGACAAAGCCCATGATGCTCCTACCTCCTCTGGCCCCCCCAGCGCGCTGCGGGAGTGTGATGCCCCATCCCCCGGGACCCTGGTCCTGTAGGATGCTGCTCCTCTTTGTCTGACTGTGTCTGTGTGTTGGAGCCAACCAAACCTCAGCCTCTCTCTCTCTATCCCCTACGAACACTCTGCTCTGTTCCCCATCCCAGCATCAACACAGACACAGCCCACCAATCTATCCCCTGCCTTCCTCCTGATTATGTGGTATCCTAGCGACAACCAACAGGGTGCCTATGGAATCCCCATGCAGTGCAGCATGCCGATTGGTCGGCAGCACCCCCTCTAATATAGATGGTGGTAATGATTTCACCCTCTACCCTCCCCCTGCCAGAATACTGAATTTTGGTAGCATGAAGCCTCAGCCACATAATATTCTAACCAGCATCAAAACCATATTGGGTAAGTACAAACCCCAATCTGTAAATGTATAGTCCCATCTATTTAAATATATTTTTTGTTTTTTTATTACAGAAAATTTGATTCCATCTGTTATTATTGCATTAGGACATGGGTTATAACAGTCTATAATCATGAATTATTATAGTCTACACACACACCACAAACATTCAGGATAGGATCATATATGCTAGTCATGGGAATCCTCTAGCAAATAAGCTAATAGGAACTGGAAAAAAATATGCAATATTATTGGGTATTATTGTCTGTTTGAAAGATTTATTGAGTATATTTCTCAAATTAATTATCTAAATTATATCTGACAGAAACATGAAAAAGAGCCACACAATTATAAAGAGGCATTTCATTATAGCGCACATTAATTGAAAAGATAATTGAAGAGGACTATAGATATGAGCAAAATTAAATTGGTTTTTGGTTTCAGTGGAATTCAAACGTCACTATATAAAAAAATACTATGGCCTATGCATTGCCTATAGAATAATAGACAGACATGTGTAATCAGCTGCTTGATGATGGTGCCACATTAAAAACACCAATGACCATCACACCTTATAACATGCCTGGCCTTATGAAATGCAAACATTTCAGTGGTTTGCTGCCGTAACGTATTGATTGGGGCCTGGCAGGCATAGCTTTTATTGATTATAATCTTCTCATTAGCATATAGATTAGCCTAGCTGCCTGCCGGTGGAGGAGAAAGCATGAACCTTGAGTTCCAAAGCAAGGAAAATGAGCTTGGGGACTGGGATGGGTCGGGAAGACTGTCATGAGTCAGATCTGTTTTCATGACTGACAGCCCGGGGCTTGGGATGGCCATGGTGTGGCTTGTTTGTATTGGAAAACAAACATGTCCTCTGAGAAGGGT